>NC_083333.1:34260129-34570394 GCF_963455315.2 Globicephala melas
TACCGGAGTAGGGGGAGCTGGAGGCCAGGTTACCTCGGAGTCGAGAAATCCTTAACTGATCAAGTCACCAGAGTCATACACAGGAATAGGTTTTCCGGAAAATTTCCCGATTCAAACCACCCTCCACAGCTCCCCCCCACCTTGCCTTTCCAGAGAGGCTTGTTTCTTCTGGTCCCCGAGAAGCCGGTTACTGAGACACCCGGGCCCCACCTCTGGAGGCATCTGTTTACAAACAGTGCTGCGTAAACTCTCTAACGCGTTTCTTTTCAGCTCACACTTTCCCTCCACACAGACAGAGTCCGTAGGCTCTTTTACAGTGGAGGGTGTTACAGAATATAGTATCACTCTCCCTGTGCAGAGAGACAGACTGGGGGAAGAATCAGCCCACGGCCAGTGGTGTAGAATAGTCAGCCAGCCTGTAAGGTTTTTTCTCTTTTGCTCTTTACCACAGGAAAGCGCTTTGTCAGGAGGAAGTGCCAGTGTCGTCATGGAAATAAATGATCAGGCGGTAGCAGCCAGATGAATTGAGCCGTCCTTGATTTCGGAGACCTCTACCATTAATATATCTAAAATTCAGTGTACAAATGAGCATAGGACGACTTGATCTGGGATACCTCTTGCAATTCTTTTGCAGCTCAATTAGTAAATTTCCTTTCCCTTTGAATACCACAACACTCTCTGAAACTCAGAGAACCTAGCAGGTAGAACGTTGAAGGAGTTTTCTGAAGGAGAAAAAACAAAGCAAGTTTGGAAACATGAAATAGTGATCCTCATTTGGATCATGCCTTCTGGTATCTAAGCGTACCAGTTCCTTTAAATTCCAAGGACGGGCAGGCTCTTTGGATATTTGTCAATGACAAGTGAGTATGGGTTGAGTAAAGGCATTTTCTTCTGCAGTGTTCGTTTCTATTTCCATGGTTTGCCTCAGTCCTTTTCTTTAATTAATGCTGTTTATGCTCACTGATGAATAATTCAGAGTCATTACAAGCAACAGATGTCAGAGGATTCAAAATGACTTTCTCTGAATTATTTATTATTTCCAAAAAAGTAACAGGTTTGTTGAACAAGTAATTGGCAACACAGATGTAGATCAAGGTTTGTCAGCAGGAAACAAGGTCTACTACTGCTTTCCCTTTTGTGCATGTTACTAGCCAGGACTGCATTGTACAGGGGGAGTTTGCCTGACACTGCATAGGGAGTCAGTTACTTATTCCGGGTGCTGAGTGGGGAGCTGGACCTTGTTTGGTTTTTCCGGTTGACAAAACATAAATAGGAGTTCGTTCAAAAATATAATGAATGAAGGCAGCCTTGCAAACACCTATCAGACATAATGACTTAATGCAGGTCCCCAGAAAGAGGGAACATCTTTGTCTGCAAAGATATGCCGAGAATAGAGACCTGGGGGGGAAAAAAACCTGATGGATGTGTAAAGGTTTGTATATAAAAATGTTCTCTGCAGGGTTGTTTATAACAGAATTTTTAAAAGGAAAAAATGCGGGCTTCCTTGGTGGCACAGTGGTTGAGAGTCTGCTTGCCGATGCAGGGGACATGGGTTCGTGCCCCAGTCCAGGAAGATCCCGTATGCCGCGGAGCAG
Source organism: Globicephala melas (assembly GCF_963455315.2). Lineage (NCBI taxonomy): Eukaryota > Metazoa > Chordata > Mammalia > Artiodactyla > Delphinidae > Globicephala > Globicephala melas. The sequence continues at coordinate 34,261,725 of NC_083333.1, forward strand.
CTAGGCCCGTGAGCCATGGCCGCTGAGCCTGCGCGTCCAGAGCCTGTGCTCTGCAATGGGAAAGGCCACAACAATGAGAGCCCACGTACCACAAAAAAAAAAAAAAAGAAAGAAAAAATGCAAGTGGCCAACAATGAAAAATTAGTTGAATAAATTTTGATAAATCCAAGCAGTAGAATATTATATAGCCATTAAAATTAATTATATGTATTTTTGATACAGAAAAATATTAGAGAGTTCCCTTGCATCCAGTGGTTAGGGCTCAGTGTTTTCACTGCCAGGGCCCTGGGTTCGATCTCTGGTTGGGGAACTAAGACCCTGCAAAATGTGTGGCACGGCCAAAAAAAAGAAAAAAATACATTAATATATTAGATAGACGATGATATTAAGTGAGAGAGGCTATATTTCTGTAGAAAACTATGTGTATGTGGTTTTTCTATAGACATAGAGAAAAGTCGAGAAGGAACTACCCCAAAATGTTAATAATTATTTAGGTGGTGTAGGGCAGTGGTCCTCAGCCTTTTTGGCACCAGGGACCGGTTTTGTGGAAGACAGTTTTTCCCACAGATGGGGCGGGGGGGGAGGGGGGAATATGGTTCAGGCAGTAATGTGACCAATGGGGAGCGATGGGGAGTGGCAGATGAAGCTTCGCTAGCTCCGCTCGCTTGCGGACTGCTCACCTTCTGCTGTACTGGTCTGCGGACCAGGGGTTGGGGACCCCTGGTGTAGGGTCCAGGTGACTTTTCTTCTGCTTCTTGTATTTTCTCATCCTTTCCACTATAAATATTCATGCATTAGTTAGAGTAAAAAGCCAAGCTGCTAAGAAATCCACAGTATTGAGGCTTAATGAATTTGTCTCTCATTTAACAATTTGAGGTAGCTGTTCCAGATATGCAGGGGGCTCTGTTCCGTTCAGATATTCACAATCCCGGGTTCCTTCCATCCTGTGGCTCCCCCCTTCCCCAGGGCCTTGTCATCTTTTTTTTTTTTTTTAATGTTTATTTATCTATTTGGCTGTGCCAGGTCTTAGTTGCGACACACAAGGATCTTCGTGGCTGCATGCGGGATCTTTAATTCCGGCATGTGATCTCTTAGTTGCGGCATGTGGGATCTAGTTCTCTGACCAGGGATTGAACCCGGGCCGCCTGCATTGGGAGCGTGGAGTCTTAGTGACTGGACCACCAGGGAAGTCCCAGGGCCTTGTCGTCTTGTACATGGTCAAGGCTGGGTGCTGTCACAAGGAAGAAGAGGGGGCATGGAAGAGACTCTGTTCCCAAAGTGGCACACATCACTTCAGCTAACATGCCTTTCCAGGGACACAGTCACATGACTAAACTCAACTGCCAACTACAAGGCAGGCAGGGAACAAAATCCTGATAGGCATCTATTGTGGCCTGCGACAACGCTATGCTACAGAGGAAGGAGAAAATGAATTTTGCTGGAAAGCTTTCAGTCTGTGCTAAATGTATTACCTGTATAAGAAAAAATAATATAAATTTTTTCTAAAGGGATAGAACTTTGGATTAGATGCCTTCCGAGGGCACTTCCTTTAGAAATTAAGCGTACAGAGGAAGTATAAAATTTGGATACCGCCTTCAAGGGATTTACAGTTTGATATAGTAACTAGACCAATAATAATTCAAAGTCTTATATGCAAAGGGCCAAAAGAGGAGCCAGATCAATACAGAAGAGAAAATTGGCTAGGATCGTGGAACAAGGCTTAGGTGATTTGAAAAGTTTGCAATTCTGCTTTGTTGAGCTACGAGGATTACTTGTATCTTTGGAAGAAGAAAAACTATTTATGTTTTGTGATATTTTACAGTAGTATGATCTCCTTTTACATCATCGAGGAACCGAATCATAATTTCCTACTGACCTAACAGTAAGACTCTGATTGACCTTCAGTTAGCTGTTGTTCATTGTAATTCCTTGTTAAATCTGTATTGATCTATTTTTTAAAATAAATTTATTTATTTTATTTATTTATTTTTGGCTGCGTTGGGTCTTTGTTGCTGCGCACGGGCTTTCTCTAGTTGTGGTGAATGGGGCTGCTCTTCGTTGCGGTGCGCGGGCTTCTCCTTGCAGTGGCTTCTCTTGTTGTGGAGCACGGGCTCTAGGCGTGTGGGCTTCAGTAGTTGTAGCACACAGGCTCAGTAGTTGTGGCTCGCGGGCTCTAGAGTGCAGGCTCAGTACTTGTGGCACACTGGCTTAGTTGCTCCGCGACATGTGGGATCTTCCTGGACCAGGGCTCGAATCCGTGTCCCCTGCATTGGCAGGCGTATTCTTAACCACTGCACCACCAGTGTAGTGATCTTATCATAAAATATTTCAGAAGGGCTACAATTTGAATAAAGCTCTTAACAATAATTTATCAGTTACTTAAAGAATAAACTTGAAAAAATACAGTTTTAAAGTTTTAAAATATGATTATCTAGAGGTATTTCTAGACCTGTTTGGAAGGCAAACCAGAAGTATAATATAGATAAAGGGTTTTTTTTCTCCTTTGGATAGAAATTTTTCTATCTTTGATATTTTTAGTAACCATACGATATATTACCTCCTTCACAATAGGATCAGATTTTGCATATCTTTTGCCTAGCGTCAGATTTTTCAAGTCTGTAGAGTTTAGGCTGTTAAAACCGAAAAATGTTCTGGTTTTATATATAAAACTTTGTAAAGTCAAATGGTGGGTTTTTCTCTTTTTTTTTTCTTTTTTAAAGTATAGTTGATTTACAATGTTGTGTTAGTTTCAAGTGTACCTTTTTCAGATTCTTTTCCATTATAGGTTATTAAAAGATTGAATGTAGTTCCTTGTGCCATACAGTAGGTCCTTGTTGTTAGTCCCTTCTTTAATCCACCACAAATATCCCTTAAGACATGCTGGAATCCAATTGCCCTGTGATTTGGTATTTCCCTGATAGTTCATGAGGTGCAACAAAAATGTTTGAAGGAAGACAGTAAGAACTGTTTGGTGCTTTAGGTTTTTTTTGTTTTGTTTCATTTTCAGGAAATTCAGGTTGCAGAAGCCCCATAGGGCAAGAATCATTGCAAATGAGGCCCAGATTTGAACATTGCTGTTTTGTAAATTGTGCTTATTCTCATAATAAAGATTTCTACAGCTGGAAAGAACTTTAAAAATTGGGTGATCCAGTTGCCTTATTTTGCAGATGAGGAACCGAGATGCAGACAGGTCAAGTCACTTGCTGAGGTCACATTCATTCGTGGCAAAGTTCAGAACCATGCTTTGACTTTCTGTCCTCAGGTCACTATACCACCCCATGCCTCCCTTTATCTTAGGCCTCTGGGGATTGCCAGCTTACTTTCCACCAGTGACAGGAACCTCAGTTAGAAACTCTGATGAGGAGAGGGCAGTACTTTCACAGCTCCTGACCTGTGGGAGTGATGGGTTGGCATCGGGATGAAGTGGGAGTGAGGGCACCATCTTTATAACCCAGCTCTTCCTGCCCCTTTCTTTCTTTTTTTTTTTTGCCTGCCCCTTTCTTGATGCTTTGTCTACTGAACATTTGCAGAGATGTTCTTGATTCATAGTAATAATAAACACGTTAGGGGGCAGAAATTGGACTTGCAGCCAATTTTGTAGGAAGTTTCATTGCCAACACATCTCAAGATACAGAATTTCAGTTTCTCTCTTTATTTTTTTTACCATTATTTAAGAGCGCTGAGAGTTGAAATCTCACAGTGACAACAAAAATATAATATTTTCTTCTTATTGTAAAAGTGGTCAAAGAGCTGAAAAGCCATACCATTTTTTGTATGTGTGTGTGGTACGCAGGCCTCTCACTGTTGCGGCCTCTCCCATTGTGGAGCACAGGCTCCGGATGCGCAGGCTCAGCGGCCATGGCCCACGGGCCCAGCTGCTCCGCGGCACGTGGGATCTTCCCGGATTGGGGCACGAACCCGTGTCCCCTGCATCGGCAGGCGGACTCTCAACCACTGCGCCACCAGGGAAGCCCAAGCCATACCATTTTTTAAAATATTTATTTACTTGGCTGCGCCAGGTCTCCGTTGCAGAATGCAAGATCTTTTTAGTTGCGGCATGTGGGCTCTAGTTCCCTGACCAGGGATTGAACCCAGGCCCCCTGCAACCCTGCATTGGGAGCACGGAGTCTTAGATACTGGACCACCAGGGAAGTCCCCCATTTTTAAAAAATAATTTTATTCTCCTTTTTTGATCAACATTAAGATGAATTGTCTCTTTGGGGGTGTGATTCTGGTTTAATCGGTCCAAATGTTTTGGAAAATGTTTCATGACCTATAGGTTTATTGATTTCAAAGACTATAAATCCATCTGCCCATCTATCCATCACCTACCTACCCATCTGAGGGCAGAATGGGAGGATGGGAAGTTCCCAGGGAAGTACCAACTGCTTGGATTGGTGGGTAGCCTGGGCAGACTTAGTACTTTATACTTTGATTTTTCTACTTGAAAAGCACGTAGATCTTAATTTTCAAAATATAGCTCTGTTTATAATGGAAGAGAAGTAAAATGTAGCCAAGACTGTTGACTGTCATGGAATAGCCATTCTCCCTTCACCCCTATTAACCCATTTCTTTATTCAGTTTCCTTGCTTGTAACATGGGCATGATACCCAGCTCTGAAAGTGCCTGTGTGATAGATGCTTGTGTTAGTTTCCACTGTCTAGCTTCGCCTAATTAGATTTGTGTTAAGCTTGAGATCATTTATAGCCAACTTTTTCCAGATTAAAAACATAAGCCTTTGTTGAACTATCTCGTCATTCTAAATTGGAACCATCTTGACTTTATATCAAAGAATTCATCTTTAGTTCAGTTACCACATAAGCCGGCTTAATCCTCTAGGGGCTGCTGTCATTGTTAATTTACATCTGATCTTGTTCTGAAAAGAATATTTAAAGCAGTGGAACCCTAATTTAGAACTTGCTGGTGCTTGCTTTGCCTATTCGTCTGGACCTGTACAAACGAGTCCATTTCCCTAAGAAATCAGACTGAAGGCTTTAATAAAAATTTCAGATGCCACCCTAAGAACTAGAACTTCTTTTGATTCTTGCTCATTGTGTCAATGAAGGTGGTTACGCTGAGTATTACCATCTTACAAATAGGGAAGCAGAGAGAGACCCAGTGACTTACCTAAGGTTGGTAGAACGTAGCCACTGGGTTCTCACTCCCAACCACTTGACCAGACTGTGTGTGTGTGTGTGTGTGTGTGTGTGTCTGTGTGTGTGTGAGTTTGCTGGTTTCCTGGTGCTCAGGCTACTGGGAGCATCTGTCACAGGCACAGTGGGAATTATGTGGAGCATGCTGGGAAGCGTCTGGCTTTTCATCTGGATTTGTGGATTTATTTTGTAATAGGGTATCTGCCAGACCATGTGCCTGGGAGTCAGCAATAGCAGCAGCTGATGGGTGTTTCTGTGGGAGAAGAACAGACTTGCCAAGTCAGTCTGGCATATCAGGATTTGAGAGACATTGGAACTACAGAAAAAAAATTATTGAAGATGACTCTTAAGATGTCAAGAGGAAAAAAAATGACTTCTTAGGCCAGAAAAGCAAAAGCTATCATACTCTGTGAGCCCTGCGCTGAGAGATGGCTTTTCAAGGGCGGCTTAAACGCGTTAGATTAGTCTGCAATGTGGATTAAGGGACTGTGGGATTTAATAACTGATGTATTAAAGAATGGCCCTGCGAATGTTACTCTGCCATAAAAACGTAACCACTCTAATTGAATTTAGAGGCAATATTAAAATTACTCTTTTGGTGATGCTTCCTAGATATATTAAATAAAATATCAAAAGTCACAGTTGATTAAGCTGAAACTTCAGCATGTGAGAGTTATTAAGCACTAAATTCTGTTGCTAGAGGTTTTTATTTTATTTTTTTCTGAAATGTAAGAAATTTCTCCCTTTACATAATTTATGGTCATTCCACTATTTCAGTGTGCCAGAAAATGTTCTCAGAGCCTTAACGGTGTTTTGGAACACAGTATATTATCTTATTGTTGGGCTGTTTATATAACGAACACTCAATATTTATTGATGGTGGTATTTCGTGAGCTGAATTCTCTCTTATGGGCAAAGAAAGCAATAGGCTATTAAGCTACATATGGTGCTTTGGGTGCTTTTAAGGAGTAATGGTGGAAAATACACCTTTTCTTCCTCCTCCCGTGGCAGTATGTAGTTTTGCTAGCCTTATGTCTGCACACAAAGACCTTCTGAGAAGATGGGCTTGATCTGGGGTGGTACCAATGTATAGCTGGGATGCTGCTGTGCACATACATACTCCATGGACCACTTCATGTTCCAGAGTTCCATGGACTCCAGAGAGCCTTGTGGAAATCATGAAGCTTCCATGGCAGTTATAAGCAGGGAGTATTTTCCTTTCCATCCAAACAAGGGGGGGATCTTTTCCTTTCCATCCATGGGGCAAACTTCAGACAGGGGGGCGGGGAGGCAAGGAGGTTACGTTTATGTGTCTGAATTCAGAAACATAATGAGGAATATAGTTGAAAAGTATCTATGCATTTGGAGCAGGGGGTAGCGATTAGAAGCACCCAGGAAACCAGATCTCTTCTTGCTCTTCAGGCTGTCTCCTGGAGTCCCAAAAGTGGCACATCCTGTATTAAAGAGTATTGTGGAATTTATTTGTAAGTATCTATATGAAAAAAACCCATAAAATATGGACATTGGTTAGAACTTATCACAAATGAGTCATACCGTTTATGTTTCCTTTTCCCTCTGTGGACAAGAACCTCTCCCCTTTTCTGTTATTGCTTAGATTTAGAGAAATTTCTTTTATCTTGCAGAACCTTATGCCAAAGAAACAACTGTTTCACTGTGTCTGAGCTCAGTAGAAGGATGTTTGAGTACTTAATGCAACTCCTGTTGAGTGATTGGCTTCTGGCAGAAGTGTTAATATGCAATCTCTTAAAGCAGAAGGTTTACATTTTTCCAGCTGCCAAACTTTGGGCTTCCTGGTGAATCACTGGGACAGACTTTCTTGGTCAAGTGTGAGTGCTGCCCTGGGGCTGCTGGTCCGAGGCTGGGGAAGCATGACAAGTTGTTTTAGATGCCTGGCCAGAGCTCAAACACGTGGGCTTGGGGACCAGCCTCTAGGGCCCAGGTGACTTCCCCTAGAAAACATCTTCACAAGTCATCCCCTGAATAGGATCATCACAGACTGAAGGAAAGGGTTAGGACCATTGATCAGAGAAGAGCTGCAGGTTTTTTCCTTCTCTGTCTGTCGCAGAGGTGTTAGTCAAGAAGAAAGCTTACTCACTTGAAAGCTTTGGATTACAGAGCAGCTAAAAAAGAGCTGCTGCCAACGGAATTTTCTTCTTGTTGAAGTTGTTCTTTGCCCCTAGAATACTAAGCCAAAAGGAAGGAAAAGATGAAAACTAAGCCCCTCTTTCACAATACGTTTGAGCCAACCCATCAAAAAGGAAACCAGAGGTTTCTCAACTAACAAATAAGTGGCATTACTGCATTTGGGAATTAGAAAAAGGCTCCTTGATAAAGTTATTTGGGAATTAATCATCAGTTGGCTCCTCGTAGGCGTGGAGCACATTGGAATTCACCTCATCTTGTTTGGAAACTGGCAGCTTGGTGGTTATATAACGTGAAACACAAGGCCTGCCAGCCGGCCCTCATGTGCCCCCTGGGGAGTTGCAAAGCTCTATAACTCTTTCTTGAGTCAGCCAGTCCTGCCAAACAGATTTCAGTGGCCTGGGGTATGTCGTGCGCAGGCCTCAGACGTCAGAATTTTACAGATGACACATCTACCTTTGTGATTTTGCCCTCAGTAACCTCTGCCAACACCAGAGAGACGTAAGTGAGAGGCACTCATTGGGTACCCCCCTACTTGTTAAAAAATTTACCATCCTAACCATTTTTGTGTCCCATTCAGTACATTCACATTGTTTGTGCTACTGTCATCACTGTCCATGCAAGTTTTCTTCTTGCAAAACTGAAACTCTGTACCCATTAAACAATAATTCTCTGTGTCCTCCCTCCCCCCAGCCCCCAGCAACCACCAATCGACTTTCTGTCTCTATTATTTGACTATTCCAGGGACCTCATATAAGTGGGATCATCCAGTATTTGTACTGTGACTGGCTTATTTCGTTTGCACCAACATCCTCAAGGTTCATCCATGTTGTAGCCTATGTCAGAATGCCCCTTCCTTTTTCAGACTGAATAATATTCCTCTGTGTGTATAGACCACATTTTGTTTATCCATTCCTCAGTCGATGGATGGATGGATTGCTTCGACTTTTTGGCTATTGTGAATAATGTTGCTGTGAACACAGGTATACAGATATTTGTTTCAGTCCCTGCGTTTTAGTCTTTTGGATATATATCAAAATGTGGAATTGCTGGATCATATGGTAAGGGGCTCCTCTTTTAAAGAGGAAAAGTATCCTAAGAACCTGTGAGTACTTTAAGAGTACAGGACCTGAATGCTTGCTCTGTTCCTCCTTTCTCCAACTCTAGTCCACATGCCTCTGTGGTCACAGGCATGGTGGGGAAAGGTGACCTTGTCCCAGGCTGAGATCACCCATGTAGATCTTCTCAGTTTGACCACACATTCATTTAGCCCACTGAAGCACAGAGGATGACAAATTGAAGATCACGTCATATAAATGACCCCTCCCTCCTCCTTTTCTTTTTCTTTTCTTTCCTCTTTCTTCTTTCGAAAACTATGATTTTGGTCTCTACGCAGCTGTTTAGGCCTAAACTCCAGTAAACCAATGGCACTCCAGGTTGGCTACACATTGGAGTTACCTGGTTGCTTACTGCCATCCAAAACCCACCTCCAGAGATTGTGATTTAATTGGTTTGAGGTCTGACCTGGGCATGGGGGTTTGGGAAAGCTGAGTGAGTCTGCTGGGCAGCCAGCGTCCTGAAGCACCAGGTAAACGGCTAAATATAAATGAATATTTTCTCCATCCCTTTCTTTCTGTCTGCTTCTTGGTTATTTCTGTAGAACACATCTGCAGATTCGTAAATCTCAGCCCACACTTTAAAGACTTTTAATAGGCTTTTCTTTTTAAATTAATGAGCTGCATGATGTAATTTTGAAACAAAGAATGAGGAGACCTGGGTTGTATGAATGATGAATTACTTGTCAGGATCGCAGGTTTCTTGTGCTTTGGCTTTAAAACAATCTTGGCTTTAAAATTAGAATGAGGATTGGCAAACCAGTTAGAAGAATGAGATTAAAGATTATTTTTCTTAATTTTTTTTTTTTTTGCGGTATGCGGGCCTCTCACTGTTGTGGCCTCTCCCGTTGTGGAGCACAGGCTCCGGATGCGCAGGCTCAGTGGCCATGGCTCATGGGCCCAGCCGCTCCGCAGCATGTGGGATCTTCCCGGACCGGGGCACGAACCCGTGTCCCCTGCATCGGCAGGCGGACTCTCAACCACTGCGCCACCAGGGAAGCCCCTTAATTTTTATTTATTTATTTTTGGCTGCGTTGGGTCTTCGTTGCTGCCCACAGGTATTCTCTAGTTGCGGCGAGCGGGGGCTACTCTTCGTTGCGGTGTGCAGGCTTTTCACTACGGTGGCTTCTCTTGTTGCGGAGCATGGGCTCCAGGTGCACGGGCTTCAGTAGTTGTGGCGCGCAGGCTCAGTAGTTGTGGTGCATGGGCTTAGTTGCTGCACGGCATGTGGGATGTTCCCGGACCAGGGCTCGAACCTGTGTCCCCTACATTGGCAGGCGGATTCTTAACCACTGTGAAGAAGCCCGAGATTAAAGATTTTGTTTCAAAAAAAAAAAGTCCTCTCTGGCTTTAACATGCCATGACTCTGAATGAACAGGTGGAATTGATGGGGAGTGAGGCAGGCCTGTATTGTAGTTCCATGAGTGTGAATTACGTCATGTTCTAGCGATAATGAGCAGGAAGATAAAGAACCTTCCCACAGGGTGCTGCCGGGAGTTCTGTCCCAGAAGCAGCCTCGGGCAGTTCTGATCAGTTACTAAAAGGATACAAAATAAAGATCTCCAAAGCTCTGTAGTTAATCAGAAAGCAGGAATGTAGTGCCAGGTAGACTGTAAGAGTGTTCGGGCTTTTTATGTGATGGAGAGAACATAGCAGGACTCTGGTCCAACAGAGCAGAGCGTCAGAGGCCTCCCCATCTCCATGAAAATTGTCACCTCTTTACCACCATCCACCTTGTGCCACATGCTGTTTAAATCTATATTTCTTCTTGGAAATTCTTTCAAAGTTTATACTTCTTTCTCTCCTCGGATCCTATTTGAGGAATGTGAATGGCTCAGGTTTTTTATGTTTGTTTTTTCCTCTCTCTGGATTAACACAGCTAATGTTGAATTATGGTGCCAGGAGCTATTAGTGTAGAAAAGCAGAGAATGCAGTCCTCCCCTGGATACCTCCAGGCATGGAATTTTACTTCCATGGTGACTTCTTAGGCCCATGGGAAAGTGAGAGGCGGTGGCCTCCTGGGGGGCGGCCGACTCAGCCTCTGGAACTGGGAGCCGGAGCCAGCCCCATAGTGTGTGACGGTCAGGATGACGCAGAGAGGCATGTGAATGCAGCCGGCTGCTGCAGCTGGTGCACTTGACTCTGGGCAGGGCGTTCCCAGGAACCCGCAGGACACTGAGGACCGAGAGTGATATAACCCAGATCTGCCAGATGTGGGAGCCAGTGTGAGTCCCGCTGGACAATTCATTAAGAAACATTTTCTGGTCATCTGGGCAGGGAACACTGGCTGCTTCCCCTGCCGTCTGGGGTTGGAGGCACCCAAGTCCACATACCAGGAATCCCCAAGTTTACGAACATCTGTCTAAAATTACAGCCTGATTCTCTGAGCTGACACAGCGCAGAGCCCAGACTCTCTGATGGCCCCTGGCTTGTAATTTGTTAAAGAATTTCAACACTTTGGGTAGTGGAGGATGGGGGGAAATCAGTTAATAAAAACATACATGGAAGTTGCTGTGAGGTTTCTGTACATTCTACTAAGAACAGAAGTGGGATGGGAGGTTGTGAAAAGCCAAAAACTCTGCAGGCATTACGGCCAGTGAAATACCAGAGATTGTGTTCTTCTTTTTTGTTAGATGCGTGCAGAATGTGTCATGGTGAATAACAAATGTATTTCTGAGAAGTTGTACTTTTTTTTTAATCCTTGTGGATATATACATACAATCAGAAAAGTGCATTCATGCACCACTGTGTAAAATTTCACACCCAGGTAACTGTAGTGAATTGAATGGTGGCTCCCAGAAAGAGATGTCCTCCAGAACCTGTGAATGTGATCTTTTTTGGAAAGGGGTCTTTGAGATTAAATTAGGGCTCTTGAGATAAGATCATCCTGGGTGGTCCCTAAATCCAATGACAGGTATCCTTACAAGAGACAGAAGAGGAGAAGAGACCATGGGAGAGAAGCCCACGTGAAGATAGAGACAGATTGGAGAGATACGGCCACAAGGAACAGTTGGAGACACCAGAAGCTGGAAAAGGCAAGGAACGGATTGTCCCTTAGAGCCTTCAGAGGGAGCCTGGCCTTGCCGACACCTTGATTTCTGACTTCGGCTTCCAGAACTGTGAGAGAATAAATTTGTGTTGGGTTAAGCCACCAAGTCTGTAGTAATTTGCTCTGAAAACTAAAACAATAACCAACACCCAGCTCAAGAAATAGGATCCTCATGCCTCATTCCTGTCTTCTCATCACCCCAGGATAACCACTGTCCTGACTTCCAACACCATAGATAGAATTTATGCCCTTGGAACTTATTTAAATGGAATCATATGGTATGTGGTCTTCTGTGGCATGCTTCTTCCACTCAGCACTGTGTGTGAGATGTGTCCTATTGTTGCGTGTTTGATCATTCCCATTGCTGTGTAGTGTTCCATGGTGTGAAGATGCCACAATTTATTTATTCTTCTCCTTCTGGGGACATTTGAGTAGCTTCCTGTTTGGAGTTATTACAAATCGTGCTTTTAGGGAACATATTGTATATTTTGTTGGCGATATTCTCAGGAGTTGAATTGTTAATATGTTCAGCTTTAGTAGATAGTGCCAAACAGTTTTCTAGTTAATTTTTAAAATATCCAGTCATATTTGGAATCCTTTTGTTAAAAGGAGAATCGAATGGTGAATTCAGTAGCTGTTCTTTAATGTGGATATTTTGTAAGACCCAAGTGTTGGACACAGGGTTTTCTAGGAGCAAGGACCCTCTTCCTTAGGTGGGAACTCTGCATTCTCAGTGAGGAGTACTCCATGTGTCAGAAGAACCCGTCACAGGGCCGGGCAATTGTTAGAGCCCTAACAGAGAGGCTGCTGAGCTACTGACTGTGAATTCTAAATATTCTTAACCCATCACTGGAAAGATGAATGGCACAGCTGCAGTATCCTCCACCTTGAGCGTCAGCAACAAATTTGCAGTCTCGTAAGAGCTCCAGTTTTAACTCTCCTTTCCAGCTTTCAGGTTTAGTTCTACACTCTATACCTGAGAAAGCGATCAAATGATGTGCAGCGTTTCTAAATATCCTGCTTTGATAGGCCTGTGGAAAAAGTACTGGTGTAGTGGAGTAAACTAGATTAAAATTCAAGGCCCCACCCGTCTAAAGTGGAGGCTGCTTCTCAGTTGCCTGATGCCTCTGGACCCTTGTGGGAATAGGGGAGAGTGCGTTTGACCTTGAAGTACTGAAATGGGGCTTGGAAAGGGGAAGAAGGTGTGGTGGCAGCAACCTAGCAATCATTGTAAAAGATGTCTTTTTTTCTTACTTCAGTAGCAATGCATCTTCCTTTTAAGAATGAGAAAAATACAGGTCTGCCAGATAATACCCACGAATCTGACTCCCAGAGTTAACCACTGTTGAATATATTTGCATATACACTGCATGTATAAACCCTCCTTTCAATGCAGACATCTGTTTCTGCAGTTTACAAATATTTATTGAATGCCTGCCATGTGCCAGTCCCTAGGGATAAAGCATGAATAAACAGACAAAACCCCTGTCTGCATGGAGCTGACATTCCAGGGAGACTATGTATAAAATACTACTACCAAAATGAGCTCATACGGCACACATTTATTATCAGCTGCTTCCTTCTACTGAACAGTACTTCTAACGTCTTTCCGTGGAAACAGATATTCTGATATAACTTTTGTAGATTTATCAGTGAACAAAACCTGAACTAAACCTCTGCCCTTAAGAAGACTGCCATTATCAGGAGTCAGCCAGCCTGCCCTATCCCTGGGCACCATTTGCTTTGTAACAAATCAAATTGTAGTAAATCAAAATTTGGAAAATAAAAGAGCCTTTGTCAGAGCAAAAGTTACCATTGGATGAAATTTGCCTGAGCACCTTTTATTATGGAACTTGTACTTTGGCATCATCTAGAAATGGGCCAGCCATTGGTAGCCACGTGAGATATTTTCTTTCTTTCTTTCTTTCTTTTTTGGTGGAAGACCAGACTCTTGTTTGTTTATTTATTTTTTCCAGGTTTATTGAGTTATAATTGACATACAACACTGTATAAATTTAAGGTGAGTAGTACAGTGATTTGACTTACATATGTTGTGAATTCTTTCTGTTTCTTAAGGAGTGGTGTTTACCTCCTTCAGTCTCTTGAATTTCTAGGAGTGAATATTTCCCGTCTCTCCTACAGTTCATTAACCATGTCATACTCACTAAAGTTATTCTCAATCTTGCTGGCTTTTTCATCTCTGGACTAGCATTTCTCAAACTTTGTTTCCAGGGAAAATTAATTTCCAGGATAAAAGGGTTCCATGGTTGGGAATTCCTTGGCGGTCTAGTGGTTAGGACTCCACGCTTTCACTGCCGAGGCCATGGGTTCAATCCCTGGTTGGGGAACTAAGATCCAAGCTGTGCAGCGTGGCCAGAAAACAAACAAACAAAAAAACCCCACGCACACAAGGGTTCCATAAACTTGAGACATGCTAGGGTAAATAAAGTCACTATGTCCTATGATAAAGGAATTTTCAGAGCCTATTCTATGCCCATTGGCTTTGGTCTCTCTGGAAAGGCGATCTTTTATTCATTTAACTACTATTTATTGAGCATCCATGAGCCAGATGCTGGGGTTACACTAGTAAACAGGACAGACAAGGTCTCTCTTTGTTTTTTGTGTTTTTTTAAAATTTATTTTATTTTTATTTGGCTGTGCTGGGTCTTAGTTTCATCGTGTGGGATCTTCGTTGCAGAGTGCGGGATCTTTAGTTGTGGCATGCGGGCTCTTAGTTACGGCATGCAGGATCTAGTTCCCTGACCAGGGATGGAACCTGGGCCCCCTGCATTGGGAGCATGCAGTCTTAACCACTGGACCACCATGGAAGTCCCAAGGTCTCTCTTTTCACATGCTAAGTGGTTGAAACAGCCGCAAACACGTAAATCCATACGTGAAATAAATGAATAAGTAACTTCTGATAGTGATAAAAGCTGAAAAGACAGTAAAACAAGATGACATTATAGAGTGGGGATAGAGTGTTTTCACTTTGGGAAATGTTGCTTTTGATGTGAAACTGTAGCTTTGTGCATTTTAAACTTTTCTTTCTGGTTTACCATTAGTTTTATTATTACTAAGTATATTTTAAAAATCTGCATCTTGGTCTGCCGCTGTTTTAATGCTACTAGTTGACTATTGGAAATGCAGTCATGTATGACACGATACTGATGCTCCTAGTGACCAATGACAGGCATTTGGCTGGAGTTAGAGCTGGTGGCCATTACCAGATGTGTTAATAGCTATAACAGATGCAGTTGGTACCCTGCCCATATTCCTTCATCTTTACCACTTCAATGCACATTGGCCTGACTTCTGACTTACAGCACCTGCATTTCTTTGCTTGAAGATTTTTCTGGCCTATAGGTCACTTTGCTGCCTATGAAGCAATGCTTCCTGGGAGCAGCCCAACCAATGACTGACATACCCCAGCTCCCTCACCCTTCGGGGTGGGTAATTCTAAGGGGTGTGTCTACATGGTTTTCGCAGGTTCCACCAGTGGGGTTCAGCTCAGTTGTGCAGGGTGGTAATTGGCTTGAAACACACCATTTATTTCATATCTTCCCTTCTCTATATCACTTCCTCATTCCTTTTACCTCCCAAATAAATTGCTTGCACTTGAGTTCTTTTCTTTCTTTTTTTTTTTTAAGAAGACTCAGGGCCCCCTGCGTATCCATGCTGTCACTTCTCACTCCTGATTTCTCTCCTGTTCCCTTTTCTCAGTTCTTTTCTGCTGGGGGAATCCACGTTAAGCGCTAGCCCATGTCAGAATCAAATCTATGACCTTGAATTCCACTCACGGTGATTAGTCACATAGATGACTGGTCATGTGATTTAGCTGATCATGACAAATGAAAAAAGAGAAGACAATCTAATGACATCTGTCTACAGAATTACATGAGGGGAAAGTGAGGGGAAAACACACTCAACTCTAGAATGATGTGGCCTGTTTTCAGTGGCTGTCTTGACCAATGACTTGGGCAACTGTACATTGCATACATTGACATGTAATTAAATGTGAGTTAGCAGTTTGTAACTATGTATTAGCCAACATAAACTCTGCTTTAAGAAAGTTGGAATGATGTCTTCGTTAACAGCTGCCTACTTTCCTTTTAGTCATTTGATTGAACTGGCAAATCACATTTCTTATTTTAAAAAAATTAATGGCTAAGTACATCTCGATTTTAGCTCAGGTTGTTTTAGAGAACCTGAAAAGCTAGACATTCCTCTTGCTTGGCATCCTGTTATGCCAAAATAATGAGATAAAATAGAAGAAGTTTGGCGCTATTACTAATGCAGCAGATCCTAATAATTAGTTACATTTCCTTTCCTGAAAAGCAAACATCTATCAAAAATCAAATAGTGAAAGTTTATTTTTTACTTCTTAGTTCTCAAGAAATGCTTACAAAGATAGAATGGTTTACGGATTTGGGCTGCAAACTTGAACTTGTTAAGACAACCTTGATGGATAAAGGTTTCTCAACCTGGAGGCTGACATCTTAGTATCGTCACACAGATAGAATTCCAGAATATTACATCCATTTTGACAACAAAATTACATTAAAAAAAAACAGCCTAAAAAATTAACAAAAAAATCCAGCCTATTTTATAGTCTCATTTCTAGTGTTTTTGAAAAGCTATCAGTTATTGTTTCTTCTTGTTTCTCAAATATTTCTATTAATCTCTCATTCTGGACATACAAGAGAATTGTTTCCTGGTCTTCTGTAGCTGGATGAGGCCACATGACTAGTTCTGGCTAATGACCTGTAACGCGAGTGACATAGTGCCACATTCAGCATTTTCTTGCTAGTGTGGGCCCTCCAAGAGTTCTCCCTTCCCCTTTTGTGTGGTGACCAGCAAAGTTCAAGGTGGTGACTGCTCTGTCAACCCGGGTGTCTGAGTGATGAGGAGGATCAGAGCAGTCCTGTTGACCTGCTTGAGCAAGGAGTAAACTTTGGCTGTTCTGAGCCATGGAGATCTTGTAGTTCTTTGTTACCACAACATGACAGACCAACCCTGACTGATACAGCTATGGGCATAACATACAGCGGCTTACAGGGAGAGCACTTCTAGCTGATTCTATTATGTTGTCATGGTGACATTGCTAGAGAGTTTTTGTTGTTGATTATAAAAAACTGAACACATATAATCAGCATTGAGAAATAAATGTCTTTGTTTTTTATTTTATTTAAAAAACATATTTATTTATTTATTTGGTTGCGCTGTGTCTTAGTTGTGGTTCGTGGGCTCTTTAATTGCAGCAGGCCGCCTCCTTAGTTGTGGCATGCGAACTCTTAGTTGCCACACACATGTGGGATCTAGTTCCCTGGCCAGGGATCGACCCCGGGCCCCCTGCATTGGCAGCGCGGAGTCCTAACCACTGCGCCACCAGGAAAGTCCCTGTCTTCGTTTTTTTTTTAAAAAAAAAATTTATTTATTTTGGCTGGACTGGGTCTTAGTTGCGGCACACAGGAACCTTGTTGCAGCATGCAGACTTCTTAGTTGCAGCATGCAGACTCTTAGTTGCAGCATGTGGACTCTTAGTTGTGGCGTGCTTGCGGGATCCAGTTCCCCAACCAGGAATCAAACCCAGGCCCCCTGCATTGGGAGCATGGAGTCTTACCCACTGGACCACCAGGGAAGTCCCTAGAAATAAATGTCTTTGGATATGGGACAGTTTATATGTATTGGCCATCTTTTTTTGTGTGTGTGGAAGTATAGTTGATTGACAATGTTGTGTTAATTTCTGCTATACAGCAAAGTGATCCAGTTATACATGTATATACATACTCTTTTCAATTATGATTTATTACAGGATATTGAATGTAGTTCCCCTGCTATACAGTAGTACCTTGTTGTTTATCTGTTTTGTATATAGTAGTTTGTATCTGCTAATCCTAAACTCCTGCTTTATCCCTCCCCCACCCCCTTTCACCTTTGGTAACCATAAGTTTGTTTTCTGTGTTTGTGAGTCTGTTTCTGTTTCATCAATAAGTTCATTTGCATCATATTTTAGATTCCACATGTGTGATACATATGGTATTTGTCTTTCTCTGACTTACTTCACTTAGTATGATAATCTCTAGGTCCATCCGTGTTGCTGCAAAAGGCATTATTTTATTCTTTCTTATGGCTGGGTAGTATTCCATTGAGTGTATATACCATATCTTCTTTATCCATTCATCTGTCTGTGGATTCCATGTCTTGGCTGTTGTAAATAGTGCTGCTTTGAACATTGGGGTGCATGTATCTTTTCGAATTAGAGCTTTTGTCTTTTCCAGATATATGTCCAGGAGTGGGATTGCTGAATCATATGGCAGTTCTATTTTTAGTTTTTTGAGGAACCTCTGTACTGTTCTCCATAGTGACTGCACCGATTTACATTCCCACCAACAGTGTAGGAGGGTTCCCTTTTCTCCACATCCTCTCCAGCATTTGTTATTTGTAGACTTTTTTTTTTTCTTCAATTTATTTTTGGCTGCGTTGGGTCTTCATTGCTGTGCGTGGGCTTTCTCTAGTTGCGGCGAGTGGAGGCTACTTTTCATTGCGGTGCGCGGGCTTCTCATTGCGGTGGCTTCTCTTGTTGCAGAGCACAGGCTCTAGGCGCATGGGCTTCAGTAGTTGTGGCTTGTAGGCTCTAGAGCACAGACTCAGTAGTTGTGGCACACGGGCTTAGTTGTTCTGTGGTCTGTGGGATCTTCCTGGACCAGGGCTCGAACCCGTGTCCCCTGCATTGGCAGGCGGATTCTTTTTTTTTTTTTTTTGGCAGGTGGATTCTTAACCACTGCGCCACCAGGGAAGCCCAGTCCCTAGACTTTTTAATGATGCTCATTCTGACTGGTGTGAGGTGGTATCTCACTGTAGTTTTGATTTGTATTTCTCTAATAATCAGCGATGTTGAGCATCTTTTCATATGCCTGTTGGTGTATTGACCATCTTTCATTTGATTATTTTCCACTCCTTATGCTTAGAATTTGGAAATTCTGAAACACAAATGAATTTTTGGTGTTGCTGAGAATTGAATTCTGAGGAGAAAACGTTGCAGGAATTACAGAGAGCATTTTTGGAGTAGTGACAAGTGTAATACTTGTCCTTAGAGAAAAAAATGCGAGAGAGCACAACTTGAACTGGGGAGTGGAAAGAACACATTTTCAAAATACCGCCCCTCTAACAAACACTTTCGTGAGGGAGACATTTCCCCTTCCCCATAATTTTCTTCTCCATCTCCTCCTACTGTTGAACTATATAGATTCTTGCATGCGGTAATTTCCCCATGAAAATTATATGAAAAATATTTTCAGTCTTCTGAGCATAACCAAATATGCAGGTTTTTAACTAGTTCCGTGAGGCATCTAAGTCTCATTCCTGGCTTTCTTTGAGTTGAGTCATACAAAGGTTAGTGCTTGTCTTTCCTAAACCAAGTTAGGTTGGGTTCCTTTGTGACAAGTATTACGCTAAACTTGGGCCTTAATCTCCCCTTGTTTACTATGGAATTACTGTGTCAGCCTTTGAATTCCAGTCCACTGAGACACATGGAAAGCACTTACTGTTCCCCTCTGGTTGAGCCCACCTGAGAGCATTAGGTGCAGTTCATTCTACAAAAAATGTTTTCATTTCTGTCAGACTTCTCAAGCGATTTTAACCCAGACTCATACATGGTGATTGAAAGAGTTAGTATTATCACAGATTAGCAGAATTATTTCTATTTAGACCAGAGAAGAGAAGGTTGAGGGTGATACTGTCAAAAGTGGATAAGTGGGTATTTTTTAATTCAGAAGTGATACACAGGGGCTTCCCTGGTGACGCAGTGGTTAAGAATCCGCCTGCCAATGCAGGGGACACGGGTTCAAGCCCTGGTCCGGGAAGATCCCACATTCCACAGAGCAACTAAGCCCAAGCGCCACAACTACTGAGCCCACGCACCATGACTACTGAAGCCCGCTCGCCTAGAGCCCCTGCTCTGTGACAAGAGAAGCCACCGCAATGAGAAGCCCGTGCACCGCAACGAAGAGTAGCCCCCGCTCCCTGCTCGTTCCAACTGGAGAAAGCTCTCACGCAGCAACGAAGACCCAACACAGCCAAAAATAAATAAATTCATTAAAAAAAAAAAGTGATATACAAATAACCCATGTATATTTACAGTAAGAAGTACTCTTTCAACTTTCCCAATTCTGTCCTTCTCTGCAGAGCTTACCACCATCAAAAATGTGCTGTTTATCCTTTCAGACTTTATTCTGTGCATTTTACAAACATGAAAATAAGACTTACCTAGGTTGTTTTTTTTTTTTAACATAAATGTCCACACAAGACATGTTGTGATAAACTCACCTTTTAAAAACTTTATATATAATGGAAGTCTCTCTCTGCAGGTACACTTATATCTACCACATTCTTTTTAGCAGCAGCTCATCAAGTAGATGAACAAAAATGTAACTATTCCCTTAATGATCAACATTCAGGAAGTTTCAATTTCTTGCTGTTGCAAATAAGATAAATCTCTATTTCCATAAACTCATTTGTGTGTTTCTTTATGTTTTCACACAGATGTGTATTTTCCCAGGATGGATTCTTAAGGTGGAATTACTGGTCCAAAATATGCACATCTTCAGGACTTCTCTGGCAGTCCAGTGGTTAAGACTCTGCTCTTCCAATGCAGGGGGGGCACGGGTTCGATCCCTGGTCAGGGGCCTAAGATCCCACATGCTGTTTGGCGTGGCCAAATAAATAAAAATAAAATAAAAATATGCACATCTTCAATTTTGGCAGACGTTGCCATCATGCCTTCCCAAAAGCCATATCACTTCATAATCCTACCAGCAGTGTTCCATGATCTCTTTTTTGTCAGTTATTTCTGTTTCCTTCTCTTTCACCATATTTACTGGCTGTCTATAGAGTTGTCAGATAAAATATAGGATGCCCAGTTAAATTTGAGTTACAGAGAAACAAAAAATTTTTTTAGTGTAAGTATGTCCCAAGTATTGCATGGGAGATATTAATACTAAAAAAATTATTTGTTGTTTATCTGAAATTCACATATAATTGGGTGTCCTGTATTTTTCTTCGTTGAACCTGGCAACTCTAGCTTACCCAATACCAGAGACAAGACCTCATTCGCTCCTCAAGGAACTTACCTTCTAGTGGTGGAGAAAGACTACTGCAAAACGCTGTTTTCCTTACTGCTGCCAGAGGGATCTTTCTGACAAGATCACAATCTCTCCTTATAAAGATGAGCCTTTTCCTTTCAGGTCTGCCCCCCTGCTGGGCGCTAGGCTCATTTTCCCCACCACTAACAGCCATGCCCTCTTCAGCCCTATACATCCTCTCCACTCTCAGCACTTCTTTTGTTTGTTTGTTTGTTTTCATTTGTGGTAAAAAACACATGACGTGAATTTACCCTCTTAAAAGTTTTTAAATATATAGTACAGTATTATGAACTTTATGCACATTGTTGTACAACAAATCTAGAGCTTTTTCATCTCACATGACTAAAACTCTGTACTCATTCTCTGGTAACCCTGGTGACCACTATTCTAGTTTCGTTTCTATGGGTTTGATTACTTCAGATACCTTATTTAAGTGGAATTATGCAATGTTTATCTAGTTTGTGATTGGCTTATTTCACTTAGCATAATGTCCTCAGGTTCATCCATGTTGTAGCATATGGCAGGATTTCTTTTTTTAAGGCTGAATAATATTCCATTGTATGTTTACACCACATTTTCTTTATCCATCCATTGATGGACAGATGCTTCCATGTCTTGACTATTGTGAATAATGCTGCAGTGAACATGGGTGTCAAATATTTCTTTGAGATTGTATTTTCAGTTCTTTTGGATATATACCCAGAAGCGAGATTGCTTCTGGATATGGTAGTTTTAATTTTTTGAGGAACCTCTCCTCCATACTGTTTCCCATAGCAGCTGCACTGTTTTACATTCCCACCACAAGTGTTCCAATTTCTCCACATCCTCGTCAACACTTGTCATCTTCTGTTTTTCTGATAGTAGCTATCCTAAAGTATGTGAGGGGATGTCTCATTGTGGGTTTTTTTTTTTTTTTTTTTTTTTGCGGTACATGGGCCTCTCACAGGCTCTGGACGCTCAGGCTCAGCGGCCATGGCCCATGGGCCCAGCCGCTCTGCGGCATGTGGGATATTCCCGGACCGGGGCACGAACCCGTGTCCCCTGCATCGGCAAGCGGACTCTCAACCACTGCGCCACCAGGGAAGCCCTCATTGTGGTTTTGATTTGCATTTCCCTGATGATTAGTGATGTTGAGTACCTTTTCTCCCACTTTTACCTGTCAACATTCTAGATAAATAAATATGGCATATCCATATAATGGAATATTATTTGGCATAAAAAGGTATGGAGTGGGCTTTCCCTGGTGGAGCAGTAGTTAAGAATCCACCTGCCAATGCAGGGGACATGGGTTCGGTCACTGGTCCGGGAAGATCCCACATGCTGCAGAGCAACTAAGCCTGTGCGCCATACCTGCTGAGCCCACGTGCCACAACTCCTGAAGCCCGCGTGCCCTAGAGCCTGCAAGCCACTAATACTGAGCCCACGTGCCACAACTACTGAAGCCCGAGTGCCTAGAGCCTGTGCTCTGCAACAAGAGAAGCCTCCGCAATGAGAAGCCTGTGCACCGCAACGAAGAATAGCCCCCACTCACCACAAATAGAGAAAGCCCGCGTGCAGCAACAAAGACCCAACGCAGCCAAAATAAAATTAAATTAAAAAAAAAAAAGGTGTGAAGTACTGATACATGCTACAAGATGGATAAACCTTGAAAATATCATGCTAAGTGAAAGAATCCAGACACAAAAGGCCACATATTAAAAAAAAAAAGCCACATATTGTGTGATTCCATTTATATGAAATGTCTAGAACAGACACATCCATAGAGACAGAAAACTGATTACTGGTTGCCATAGGCTAGGGAGAATGGGAATTAAGTGCTCATGGGTATGGGACTTCTTTTGGGAGTAATGAGAATGTTCTGAAATTAGATACAGTAGTGGGGATGGTTATAGAACGTTGTGTGTATATATTAAAAACTAGTGAATATTATATTTTAAAGAGTTAGTTTGGGGAATTCCCTGGTGATCCAGTGGTTAAGACTCCGAGCTTTCACTGCTGAGGGTGCAATTCAATCCCTGGTCGGGGAACTAAGATCCCACAAGCCATGTGGTGGGGGAAAAAAAGAGTTTTATGATCTATGAATTCTATCTCAATTAAAAAACTCTTAATTGCCATTCTCTATTCTTAATCTCTTTAGGTTGTTTCTAAAAGTTGAACACCAAGGAACAACATTTATGTGATTGTTGCTGTGTAAACATTTTCACTGCAGGCCCAGGCACTAGGGTTATATTATCTTCTCTACAGGATTAACATCACAGACCACCTAAAAAACAGTATTTCATGCATCAAGGTCCAAATGAATTCTCTGTTTTGTACTATCAACTACAGCTGTTTTGTTTTCCTGGAGTTCCTACTTATCTTTCTTTTTCATGTGGACAAAAAATAATGTTCTTTCATCATCTAGTGTGATTACCATGCTCTCGGTTACAAGACATCCCCTTACTTCTCAGAGCCACCATCATCTTGTCCCAGCCCACCAGCCACTGTCCTCAGTTTCACTGCCTTGGCTCAACATTTTATTGAATTTCTTGTCGTCTTCTTTTCATGTTCTATCCCCTTATTTTGAAGCCTCTTGAATGGGTATACCCTCTTGGAAATTCCGAGTAAGAAAAAGTACAGGAGAGATAAACTTTCTGAATCCTAGCATGTCTGAAAATATCTTAATTTTGTTCTACTTTGCCTGTGCCTCAGTTTTCTCATCTGTGCGATGGGGGTGATCATAAATTGCACCTACCTCAGCGTTGTTAATGAGGATTAAATGTGTTAGTGTGCGAAAAGCTGTTAGACAATCTTTGGCACATAGTAAATTTGTTCAGTAAACGTTAGACCTTAATGTTGTAATTGAAGCCCATTAGGTGTACCATAGCGTTCAGCACTCTGAAAACGTTATGTGGACTAACAGTAAAGTAATAAGATGAAAGTTTGTGTGATTAAGTAAATAATCCTATTACCGTAGTTGCACCGTAGGCTTATGAATTATTCCTTAGTGTTTTTCTTCTCTTATTTCATGAAGTCATAATCAGTGTTGTAGGATTTACTTGTGCTTTTTTTTTTTTTTTTTAGGTCACTAGGCTGTTCTCAGCTCTCTGGATTTTTAGTAAAGCACAGTCTATTCCAGGAAATGGCTTTAAATTGTAATGCAAATTTGATTTAGATGTATGAAAGCAGCTTGGGAGGGTAACAATGCAAGCTACTTAAGGAGTTTGGAAAATTTAGGATATTGAAGATTTAAGGAGTAGTTTGGCTCCGGCACCAAAGCGCTAAAACGTAAAACTATCAGGCTGATCAATCTGTAGGAGCTGTTCAAGAGGTTTCTCGGGGCATTTAGACTATTGACACTAAGTGATGTCTGCCAGGGGATAGTCGGTGCATTTGTCAGTCCTGGCCTCACCGTAACCCTTTCTCAAGAAGGAAGGGACAAGGGGTTATGAGCAGGCTCTGACAGGGAGACTGGGTCTGGTCTCAGGTACTCAGGAATGTGCCTGGGGAAGTTTGAGTGAGCTCAGTCGGGTGATGCTAATTAGGTAAAGCGATAGAGGTTGAGAGAACTGTGCGTTCAAAAGATCCTAGGAGGAGGGGAGCAGGCCAGTGTATCTGTAACACAAAACTAGAAAGGAGAGGCGGGTACATGCTCCAGTTAGACGAGGTACCCAGTCAGGGCGTCCATCATGGGCCATGCTGAAGCCTGGGGCTTTATTCCAAGAGCAGTCGAAGGGCTTTGTCTTGGGAAGCAACAAAAACAGATTTATAGTGAGGAGAAGGAAATGGATAGGGACAAGAGTAGATTAGAGCACTCCTCTTTGGAAGCTATTATGGGGTCCAGCAGCGGTTGTATCTTTGACCAGGGCAACAGCTGTGGGATGGAGAGAATCAGTGGAGGTGAGAGTTATTGGGAAATAAATCTCCGGGATGTGCTGGGGGGTGGGGTAGGGAGGCATCCAGGATGATACTTTGGATTTCCCACTTGTAGAACTGGGCAGAAGGTGGGAGAAATTATCACATATAGAACCGCTTCCTCTCACAAATGAGTGTATGGAAGGGACTCAGATTTGAAAGGAAAAGGCTTTCTGGGTAAGTTCTTTGCAGCCCTGGTATTTTCTCCAACCTTCCAGGAGTCTGTGGAGCATCCTTCCCCAAAGGACCACTTGACCACTCTATTGAACATAAGTCGTTTTCATTTTCTTTTGTATCTGTCTGGAAGTTTAGAGAAATGAAAACACGCCAACATTGTATAAACAAAACAGTCACTCAGATCTTCCCATTTTCTCAGGTTGGTGCCAAACAGGTCTTATCTAAAAAGCAAAGCAGCTAAAAAGGCACAGAGGCAATAATTGCTTTGCTATTCCAGGAACTGGCAGCCACATGTGCAAAACTATTAAAGAGCACAATTTCAAACTTCTGCTGAAAAGTTATAAGGAAATGGCTAAAATCTCTCTAGAACCCATTCCTCGCTGGGGCAAAAGGACCTGGAAAACATATTTTAACAAAACAGTGTTTAACGATATTCGTAATTTGAGTCATCTGTCTTTTTTTCTTGGTCAGTCTAGCTAAAAGTTTGTCAATTTTGTTGATCTTTTCAAAGCACCAGCTTTTGGATTCATTGATTTTTCTCTGTTACTTTTCTCTGTTTTAGCTGCATCTCACAAATTTTGATATGTTGTGTCTTAATTTTTATTCCTTTAAAAGTATTTACTAATTTCTCTTGTGATTTCTTCTTTGACCCATTGGTTATTTAAGAGTGAGTTGTTTTATTTACACCTATTTGTGAATTTCTCAAATTTCTTTTTCTTTAAATAAATTTATTTTTTTTATTTCTATTTTTGGCTGCATTGGGTCTTCGTTGCTGCGCGCGGGCTTTCTCTAGTTGTGGTGAGCAGGGGCTACTCTTCGTTGCAGTGGCTTCTCTTGGTGCGGAGCACAGACTCTAGGCATGTGGGCTTCAGTAGTTGTGGCACGCAGGCCCAGTAGTTGTGGCTTGCGGGCTCTAGAGCACAGGCTCAGTAGTTGTGGTGCACAGGCTTAGTTGCTCCGTGGCATATGGGATCTTCCGGGACCAGGGCTCGAACCCATGTCCCCTGCTTTGGCAGGCAGATTCTTAACCACTGGGCCACCAGGGAAGCCCTCAAATTTCTAATTTCATTCCATTGTTGTCAGGGAACATGCTTTGAGTGAATTCAGTCCTTTTAAATTTATTGAAGTTTGTTTTATGGTCTAGCAATTGGTCTATCCTGGAGACTGTTCTTCTGCACTGAAAAGAATGTATTCTGCTCTGTTGGGTGGAGTGTTCTGTTATGTTAGGTCTGGTTGGTTTATGGTGTTCATGTCTTTTGTCTCCTTGTTGATCTTCTGCCTAACTGTGCTATCCATTATTGAGAGTGGGGTTTTGAAGTCTCCAACTGTTATAGTTTAATAATCTATTTCTCCCATTAATTTTTGCTTTATGTACTTCAGGGCTCTCTTAGGAGCATACGTGTTTATAATTGTATCTTCCTGATGGGTTGACCTTTTTGTCATTATAAATTGTCCCTTTTCATGTGGAGAACAGGGAACCCTCCTGCACTGTTGGTTGGGATGTAAATTGGTACAACCATTATGGAAAATAGTATGGAGGTTCCTTAAAAAACTAAAAATAGAACTACTGTATGATCCAGCAATCCCACTCCTGGACATATATCTGGAGAAAACTCTAATTCGAAAAGATACATGCACTCCATTGTTCATAGCAGCACTATTTACAATAGCCAAGACATGAAAGCAACCTAAATGTCCATTGACAGATGAAAGGATAAAGAAAAGGTGGAATATTACTCAGCCATAAAAAAGAATGGGATTGACATATATACACTAATATGTATAAAATGGATAGCTAATAAGAACCTGCTGTATAAAAAAATAAATAAAATAAAATTCAAAAAAAATGAAATAATGCCATTTGCATCCACATGGATGGACCCAGAGATTATCATAGTAAGTGAAGTAAGTCAGACAGAGAAAGACAAATATCAAATGATAATGCTTATATGTACAATCTAAAAAAATGATACAAATGACTTATTTACAAAACAGAAATAGAGTCACAGATGCGGAAAACAAAATTATGGTTACTGGGGGTGGGGGGAAAGGAGAGGAGGGATAAATTGGGAGATTGGGATTGACATATACACACTACTATATATAAAATACATAACTAATAAGGACCTACTGTAGAGCACAGGGAACTCTACTCAGTACTCTGTAATGACCTATATGGGAAAAGAATCTAAAAAAGAGTGGATATATGTATATGTATAACTGATTCACTTTGCTGTACAGCAGAAACTAACACAACGTTGTAAATCAACTATACTCCAGTAAAAATTTTTTTTTTAATTCTCTGCTTCATAATAAAAAAAATGTCCCCTTTATTTCTGGTAGTGTTTTTGTTTTAAATTCTACTTTGTCTGATATTAATGCAGCTATTCCATCTTTCTTATAGCTACTGTTTGCATGATTTTTTCCTATCTATACTTTCAACCAATTTGTAACTTTGCATCTAAATTCTCTTGTAGACAGCTTATAGATAGATCTTTTTTTAAAAAAAATGTTTGTTTATTTAGGCTGCACCAGGTCTTAGTTGTGGCATGCGAGATCTTCATTGCAGCATGTTTTAGTTGTGGCATGTGGACTCTTAGTTGAGGCATGAAAACTTGTAGTTGCAGCATGCATGTGGGATCTAGTTCCCTGACCAGAGATCGAACCCTGGCCCCCTGCATTGGGAGTGTGGATTCTTACCCACTGGACCACCGGGGAAGTCCCTCTTGTTGTTGTTGTTTTTTAATCAAGCCTGATTATCTCTGCTTTGGATTGCTTAATCAGCTCACATTTAGTATTATTGATATAGTTGGATTTGTATCTGCTGTTGTACCTTTTGCTTTCTATATCTCATGTCTTACGTCTTTTTATGTTCCTCTATCTCCCTTCACTGCTTTCTTTTGCATTGAGTGAATATTTTTTAGTGTAGCACTTACATTATTTTAATGAGTTTTTTAAAACTATTTAAAAAGTTATTTTCTTAGTATTTACTCTTAGGCTTACCATATACATCATAATGTATCAGAATTTATTTCAGATTTATACTATAGTGACTTAATTCCAATGAGACATGGAAACTTTAGTCCTCCTCCCTCTTTTTGTTCTATTATTATTATATGTATTACAGCTGTGTGTGTTACAAAGCCCACAGTACATTGTTATAATTATTACTTTATATAATTTTAAGTCATTTGAAGAAGCTGAGAGAAGAAATGGAGAGTATGTATTTATAGAGTTTGTTATATTAACCCATTTATTTACCGTTTCTGGCTCTCTTCATTGGTGTCGGCGGTTATGAGTTACCATCTGGTACCATTCCCTTCCTCTAATATAGCTTTCTTCCCACACATCTCCTCTGTGCAGTTATCGTCAAATATACTACATTTCTATCCATTATAGGCCCAACAGTACAATTCTAGACATACTGTTTTATACTATTGCTTTTTAAATCAGTTAAGACAAGAAAGGATAAATATGTGCTTATACAATTTTTTTAGTTACATAATTACCTTTATTGGCACTCTTTTTTCATGTGGATTCAAGTTGCTGTCTGGGGTGGTTTGTGATATTTGAAATGCCATTTATATTAACTCCCACTTATTTGTTTTTAAAAAAACAAGAAACCAAAATAACACACAACAAAAGAGGAAATTCTCTTCAGCCATTCTGTTTTTTCCCCATCAATTCTGTAATGCAAATGCTGCTATATATGACACTGTTAACCCTAAAATAGCAGTCACCATACTGTCCGTGGTTCCCCACGTGTCTGAATGCTTGATTTTCCCTAAAAAGAGGTGATGATGATTAGGAGTTGGCAGCCTCTGCACACCATACCTGACATCCAGGCACAAGACCAGAGGATGGAACTGTGCTGAAACAGTAAAAACAGGCTTGTAACAGCCGTCAACAGGCTAGAGCTTAAAAGTCTTAAAAGGAGAGAATTTTAATTGCCTTGATTACTTTGGCAAGATGGTGTTTTGTGTTGTTCCTGCCCTCTGATGACTGTAAATTATGTTTTGTTGAGCTTTTGTTTAATTTTGTTCTGATTATAAAAGTGGTACGTTCTCATTGAGAATATTTAGGAAATTCAAAAAAAAAAGAAAAAGAAATTCACAACCCAGAGATAACTACTCAATATTTTTTTCTTACTCTTAATATTTTGGAGAGTCTTTTCTCCCTTCCTTCCTCCCTCCCTCCCTTCCTTCCTCTCTCTCTAATGTGTATATGTTTATATGTACATATAATATTTAAATGGCATCTAAATTTGGACTTAGTTTCCTTTAAGCCTAAGACTTATATAATAGTCATGTTCCTATCTGTTTATCTTGTTTCTGATAGCCACTTTGCCTATATCACCTAATATTTAATATATAGTGTTCCTATTGTTATTTTCTATTTTTTAATTGTTTATAGCTGTAGTTTCTGTTTATACCATAACCAAAAGTTTATCAAAAAGTTCTTTTAAATTTCCAAGTGTGGGGGAATTTCCTGGTGGTCCAGTGGTTAGGACTCAGTGCTTTCACTGCTGGGTTCAATTCCTGGTTGGGGAACTAAGATCCCACAAGCTGCGCAGCATGGCAAAAAAAAAAAATTCCAACTGTTGGGGTTTTGATCTAGACTTATGCTATTTTAAGTGAGGTTTTTTTGAGGGGTGAGGGAAGGTGTGACAGTGAGTCCTGTATAGTTTCATTTGGAATTTATTTAGGTTTTTATTGTGGTTTACTATATGATTAGTTTTTATAAATGTTCCATGAACACATAAAAAGAAATTATAGCCCTTGTTATCATGAATCAAGATCACTTCTTTTTGTTTGTTTTCTGCTAAATCTTTTTTTTTTTTTAAATAAATTTATTTATTTATTTATTTTTGGCTGTGTTGGGTCTCTGTTTCTGTGCGAGGGCTTTCTCTAGTTGCGGCAAGCAGGGGCCACTCTTCATCGCCGTGCGCGGGCCTCTCACCATCATGGCCTCTCTTGTTGCGGAGCGCAGGCTCAGTAGCTGTGGCTCACGGGCCTATTTGCTCCGCGGCATGTGGGATCCTCCCAGACCAGGGCTCGAACCCATGTCCCCTGCATTGGCAGGCAGACTCTCAACCACTGCGCCACCAGGGAAGCCCTGTTGTCTGCTAAATCTTTGATCATCCTTTTATTGTAACGTTTCAGTCTCGTTTAGTTTAAGACTTGTCTCTTGTAAGAAAAAATGTCACTGGGTTTTATTTTTTTCCACCCAATATGAAAGTTATTTCCTTTTAATATGGAAGTGTATATCTTTTAAAATTATAACTAATAGTATGATCTTGTTTCATCTTATTTTATTTTTCCTTTAACATTTGCTATTTGCTATATGCATTATATCTTCTCTAGTGATTTGAAAATTCACATCCTGGTTTTTTTTTTGTTTTTTGTTTTTTTTTTGCAATATACGGGCCTCTCACTGTTGTGGCCTCTCCCGTTGCGGAGCACAGGCTCCGGTCGCTCAGGCTTAGCGGCCATGGCTCACGGGCCCAGCCGCTCCGCAGCATCACATCCTGTTTTAATCCGTCCTTTAAACTTTGCAAAAAGCATTCTCAACCTTTACTTTTTCTGATTATCGAGGTCAAAGTAATCAATACGTGGAACAATATTTTTTGTCTTCCCTCCCCTTCTTCATTTATGTTCCTTCAAGCCACCTCCACCTACAATAAAACATGTAGCTCTCAGAATGTTATTAATACTTTTTTTGCATTGACTATTATATTTTAAAATTTTAATTTTCAGTCAGTATTTCATATTTATAGTGATTATTTAGACATACTATTTTGCTGGTTTCACTGTACACTACTAGACCTTTTCTGTCTTGAGCTCTTAATTTTGATACTTCTTAGACATCTAGAGGAGATCTTCAAATAGTAGTTTCAGAGAAAGGGATGTGTTTGAACCTCTGCATGTGTACCTTTTATTTTTTAAGTCTTTATTGAATTTGTTACAATATTGCTTCTTTTTTAATACAACTTTATTTATTTTATTTTATTTTTTTTATTTTTGGCTGTGTTGGGTCTTTCTTGCTGCAGGCGGGCTTTCTCTAGTTGTGGCAAGCGGGGGCTACCCTTCGTTGTGGTGTGTGGGCTTCTCATTGTGGTGGCTTCTCTTGTTGGGAGCATGGGCTCTAGGCGCGTGGGCTTCAGTAGTTGTGGCTCGCGGGCTCTAGAGCACAGGCTCAGTAATTGTGGTGCATGGGCTTAGTTGCTCTGCGGCATGTGGGATCTTCCCGGACCAGGGCTCGAACCTGTGTCTCCTGCATTGGCAGGCGGATTCTTAACCACTGCGCCACCAGGGAAGCCACTTGCGTGTGTACCTATTCACACAGATGCCAGCTGGGCCATACATAAAATTGTGGCGTAACTCTCTTTTCTTCCCAAATTTGTTTGCCGATGTTTCTTTCTATTCTGGCCAGCAGCTCTACCTCTTTACCTAGTTTGCACTGGGGCTTCCATCATGGCTTTTTGGCTGTATGCTTTTTCCAGTTGTTGGCCCTCTGTTGTTACCCCATCCTTGAAACCCCTTGCCTGCCCTCATGGGCACTGGGCTGGTATCAGTCCCATTCAGTTCCTTTCCATTTTCTCTCCTTCCTTCCTTAAGTCGTCATGCTGGGGAGACACAACTGTGTGCCAGGTAGACCAGTTAGTGACAATGAAAGTTCACTTGATCGTGGGCAAGTGCATAAATCCTATTTAACTGGCTTTTACCAACTGAAAAAGTGCCAATATATTTTAATGTGAAGAGAAATACTGAAGAAAGGAGAAACAAAAAAAGATGAAGTAAGATTTTACACAAACTTCCAGATTAGATGATGCTAAAGATCTCTAGAAGTTTTCTGAATATACAATCTCTCTATAGATTTACGATTTTGTTTGTTTTGTCCACACCACTGCCTTAATCATGGATTTCAGTCTTTGGAAGAAGATGTGGTGGCCCTCATGGGCTGGGGAAAGTAGTAGTTTCTTCAGTTTTAATTGGCTTTTCTGGCAAAAGTTTATAAATTCTGCAAGTCCATGTTATCATACAAGCTGAAAAAAACTTTTTTCCATTTAATACTTTATTTGTGGGAAGTCCCTGGCAGTCCAGTGGTTAGGACTCCACGTTTCACTGCCGAGGGCCCAGGTTCAGTCCCTGGTTGGGGAACTAAGATCCCGCAAGCCACGTGGCGAGACCGAAATTAAATAAATAAACAAACAAATTATTTGCTATTTGAATGCTAGAGTAAATTCAGAACAGGAATTGGCAATTGCTATTGTCTTCTATCAATGATAAAAATTCAATTCAACAAACATCTTCTCAATACTTACTATGTGTAATGCACTGGGGTAAACAAAAAATTTTTAAATTCTTATTTGGTAATTGGGTGTTCATTAAATTATGTCCATACAAGGGATATCTTGTGCAGCCATTAATAATTTTTGAAGAATATTTAAAGATATGGGAAATGCTGATAATAATATATTCAGTTAGGAAAAGCACTTTACGAAGTGATATATTTAGTATAATTTCTAATTTAGCTTAAAAACATTTTGAAAGACTAAAAAGAATACGTACCTAAATGTTACTATTGTTTATTTCTGGATGAGTAAGAAAACTCTTTACCATATTCTAATTTTTCTATAAGGAAAACAAATCAATTTAATAACCAGATAATAGTATGATTTTGTTGTTTTTTAAGGATATAGTGCAGCTCTGTAGGATTATAGGGAATAGGCACAATCATCCCCATTTCAGGAATCCACTTTGACCTCTCAGAAAAGGTGAGATGGAAGCTGGGCCTTGAAATGAGGGCCAAATATTAATAGGCAAATACGCAGAAAGAATGATGCGTACACCAAGCAGAAGAGCCCATTGAAAAAATGTGCAGTATTGAGCGGGAGCACAGCAAATGAAGTGGGGCGGGTGGTGAGAGAGGCAGGGCTGAGAGGATCTTGAAACTTTGGTAAGGAGGCCAGATTTTGCTCTGCCTATTGGGGGAAAACATTGAAGGTTTTAAATTTGGGGTGAGAGAATCAGATCAAGAGTAAATCTGTGCTCTAGACAGGTGATTCCAAAACGAATAGGTTGAATGCAAGGCCGGAGACCAGAGGCAGGGGAACCCTTAGGAGGCACGCTCCTGGTTCCTTCTGTGTCTCTGGCTCAGCCTTCTCAGTTGTGTTCCCCAGGCTTTCTTCCTTCCTCTCCCACTAATTGCTGGATGCTACTGGGTCCTGCCTCCCATCCCTATTCTGCCTTGGCTGTACCACCTTCAGGATGCTGTCCATTTCAGTGGTCCAGCCTAGGTCTTTTTTATAGACTCCGAACCAGTATGTGTTTAATTATGTCCAGGTCACCTTCATCTAGTTGTTTCCTGACTCCTCAACTTCACAGAAACTTCTGTCTTCCTTCTGAAGTCTGCTTCTCCTCCTCCTCTCTCGAGCCCCGGAACATAGTCCCTTTTCCCCATCCTACCAGGTAACCGAGACAGAAACTTCAGTGTCCTTACAAAACATACAAAGGGACAACTATTGTATGATTCCACTTATATGAAGTACTTAGAATAGGCAAATTCATAGAGATAGGAAGTAGAATGGTGGTTGCCAGGGGTGGGGGGATGGGAGG
Organism: Globicephala melas; assembly: GCF_963455315.2. Lineage (NCBI taxonomy): Eukaryota > Metazoa > Chordata > Mammalia > Artiodactyla > Delphinidae > Globicephala > Globicephala melas. The sequence continues at coordinate 34,295,034 of NC_083333.1, forward strand.
GGGATGCCGAGTTAGTGTTTCATGGGTAAAGAGTTTCTGTTTGGGATGGTGAAAAAGTTCTGGTGATGGTTGCACCATTCTGTGGCAGTAATTAATGCCACTGAATGGTATACTTTAAAATGGTTAAAATGGTAAATTTTCTGTGATGTATATTTTACCACAGTTAAAAACTAAAATAAGATAAAATAAAACCTGTTCAACTTGGTTTGAACCAGTTTCTTTCAGACTTATTTGATTATGGAGCTCTCTGATCAAAAGGGGAAAAAAATGTTTTAAAGTGGAACATAATATTCACATCCTTTAGATGTAAGAGGAACATACTTTGGGGAACATTCCACTATTTGAGGGCAAGGAAGAGGAATTAAGTTCCTCATTTCCTCACACACTGCTGGAACTCAATGCATTTCTTTTTAAGAAACATTATTAGAAATGGTGGTTGGGCTTTTATTTAGGAAAATTGTGGGTCAGTTAGCCTTCCTCAGGCTGACCTAATGATATTATTTCTATGGGAGCTTCAAAACACTTTAGCCTGAAAAGGAAATTCTAGGACACAATCCACTCAAATTGGAGGCAGATTTACTTCAACAGTTCTAAGTACATAGTCTCACTTTATGCAGAGCTTTGCAAATTACTTTGAAAAGATAGGAGTTTCTCCCTATTTTGGGTAACTTCTACCTCTCTTCTCTGGGCCACCTTTTGATAACCTCTTGTCCTGCATGGATGCCAAGACTCTTGCTTTGGTTACCTTTCTGAGTTCTTGTTTCAAGAGCCTATCTAATGCCCCAAGCCCTGTACAACTCAAGAGGGTGCTCTTGTGCAGTACACAACCTGTGCAACTGCCCATGTCAATAAACACCCTCAGGTCCCTTTCTTATTCTGTGTACCGTACACCCCAGGAATAGGAATCCTGCCTTGCAATTTCAGCATAGGGTCACCTTTTCCATACCAACTTATTTCTTTTCTTTTCTTTTTTTTTTTTTTGCGGTACACAGGCCTCTCACTGTTGTGGCCTCTCCCGTTGTGGAGCACAGGCTCCGGACGCGCGGACTCAGCGGCCATGGCCCACGGGCCCAGCCGCTCCGCGGCATGTGGGATCTTCCCGGACCGGGGCATAAACCCGTGTCCCCTGCATCGGCAGGCGAACTCTCAACCACTGCGCCACCAGGGAAGCCCCCAACTTATTTCTTTAATTGAAAAACACATGCTTTTTATAAAAGCTTCAAACCTTACAGAAGTACATTTCCCACAATCCTCTCTTAGGTAATTATCGTTAACAATTGACTATATAATTTTTTTTAGTTTTTTCCCCCATTCATATACTAGTACATGTGTGTGCACTTTACTGAAACTCCTGCTATACCTACTGTTTGCAGTGTACTTTTTTTTTTTTTTCCACTTAACTATGCATCTGGGGCCTCTCTCCATTTTGGCAAGTAGAGATCTATTTCATGATTTAATAGCTGTATTGTATTTCATTATTTGGATGTACCTTGATTTATCTAGCTGGTCCCATTGATAGACAATTGGAGTTTTTCCAGCTTTGTGCTATTGCATATAATGAGTAATCTGAAGCATATAAATCTTTGCACAATTGCAAAACAGTTTCTCTAGGAAAAATTCCTAGGTAGAGTAACTAGGTCAAATGATATAAACATCTTAAATTTTAATAGATAAAATCATCTTCCTAAAGGATTTAATCACTTCACTCTCCCACCAGTGTGATCAAGGGTCTATTCCCTCTACCTCACCAACACTGGCAAACCTTTTTCATCTTTACTAATCTGATAGGTGAGAAGTTTTAGTTTGTGTTAAAAAGATTTTTTTTACATGTCTTCCCATTGTAAAATTCTGTAGTGATACTGAATACTTGAGGTTGAATATTTTTCATTTGTTTATCGGCCATTTGTATTTCTTTGAGTCCTTCCCCGGCTTCTACTTGGCTGTACACTTCAATTCCTCATTTCTGTGCTCTACCTGCCAGGATGGGAAATCTGTTCCCTCTCTTCAGACCCCTGTGCTGACTACCACTTCCTGCCTCAGAGCTGGAAGGAGTGATGTCCAGCCCAGGACTTTTGGTGGGAGAGACCTGGGGTGAGTCCCAGCTGCTCCACATATCTGTGTGACTTTTGATAATTTTCCTAACTTCTCTATGCCCCAGTTTCCTCATCTGAAAACTGAGATGGTAATTTTGCCTACAACAAAGGGTTGCCTTCAGGATTAAATGGGATAATTGTTATGTAAAGCATTTAGTCCTTGCTTCATACAGTGTAAACGTTTGGGAAACACTAACTATTGTTATTATTGCTATAATAAAGTGTACTCTTTGTTTTCTAAATTATGCTTCCTGGCCAGTGTCAGTATTGAGATGGTGAGGATATGGAGAAAGCCTTTGAAAATGGAACAATGCTAAAACATTTACAGTGTTCTTATATCTTCTGCATTCCTATAATTGTCTTGGGGCTCAAACATTAATAAGGCAGCTTGGCTCCGAATATAACACTTTCCAGTATTATTCTGCTTGTGCACATCTGTTTTCTCTCTTTATTGTAACCGAGTTACATGTAATCAGAGGTTACAAACTAATGTGGCTAAATGTAGCTCATCTGTTTCTCATGTTTATAGAGTGTTATGAGTTGTTTTTTAATTTTGGCCAACATTTAGAAGTAGGATGTTCATATAAAAATCTACATTTCCAGCTTTTCTTGAGTAATAGGAAATGTTGACTAGCCTCCACTAGAGCTGGGTCGCTGCGCCCCCTTTAGACGGGGCGTGGGTTCTCCAGGTTCCTATTGCCCGCCCCGCCCCCACGCCGGTTCTTCCCCTTTCCCTCTCCCATGCAGCTGGTTATCATTTATAATTCATCATCATACTTGCCTTGTTGTTTTCCTTAAGGTAGAGGAATATATCCTGGTACCCGTGTCTCTACTAAAAGTGGGAAACTAAGACAAAAATTGTATATTGAACATATTTCTATGTATAAGTGAAGGATTGCCCCGTGTGTTTAATTTGCCGAGAAAGTGAATCTGTTCATTTTATTTTATTTTTAAATTTATTTATTTATTTTTGGCTGAGTTGGGTCTTCGTTGCTGCGTGCAGGCTTTCTCTAGTTGCAGCGAGCGGGGTCTACTCTTCCTTGCAGTGCACGGGCATCTCGTTGCGGTGGCCTCTTTTGTTGCAGAGCACGGACTCTAGGCACACGGGCTTCAGTAGTTGTGGCACGCAGGCTCAGTAGTTGTGGCTTGTGGGCTCTAGAGCGCAGGCTCAGTAGTGGTGGCACACGGGCTTAGTTGCTCTGCAGCATGTGGGATCTTCCCGGACCAGGGCTCGAGCCCCTGTCCCCTGCATTGGCAGGTGGATTCTTAACCACTGTGCCACCAGGGAAACCCCAGTTTGTTCATTTTAGCCATGAGCTTCATTCATTGACCTAACCTGCCCCTGGAGACAATAGAGATGTGAATTCTATATGAATCAGTCCTAACAACCTGCCTCTACTGGGCGTTTAAGGGCCCTCTCTGCTCCTTTTCCCCAGTGGTTCTCAACCTTAACTTGGAAGTTTGAAAAGATACCGAGGCCTGGGTGTTGGGTTGTTCTACCCCCCACCCCCCCGCCCCTCCTCCTGCAAAGAGCAGGAGAGCCTTTTTGGATGGATCAAGGGGAGGAAAGTTTACTGGATTTGTGTCTAGGGACATGATCTGTCTTTCTTGGCATGCTGCCTCTTAGGATCCCCAGCTTTCCCCATAAAACTGAGGGTTATGAGTCCTGGCATTCGTGGGCTGAAAGGCCAAGAGGGCTAATGAGACCAGCCATGCCCTCCTTCTCAGGGAGGAGAGATGTGCTTCCATTCTTTTCCCTTGGTGTGTTCCTTTCTTTGGACTGCCCATCCTTCACTCTCAAAGTGGTGAGACTTAGAGGGTCGAGCTTTGGCTGTGGACTTGAAGACAGTGAGGCCAGGCTGCCTGCCTGGCTGTCACCCCCAGGACAGCTCTCCCTGGGCAGCAGGCCCTGCCAGTTGCAGGCGGGGAGGGCCGCTCACTAGGCTTGGAACCCCTGTTGGGGTTGAGGACAGAGCAAGTGTGAATAATGCCTCAGCTTGAGCAGCATCTTGTCCAGTTTCCCCCCAAAGTGTGGCTTAGCATGGCCGGTTGAGGACCTGGGTGGTCAGGCCCCAGTGGCAGATCCCTCATCAAATCTCAGCATCATAGAGCACTGACCCCTCCCAGCTTCCACAAGCATACACGAGGGCTCTATCTTGTGTTCGCAGGCAGCCTGTTCTTCCTTTTCAAGTATTTATATTTTATCATCATTTTTTGTTTATATGTCTGTTTCCCTTACTAGAACCTAAGCTCCTTGACGGCAGGGACTGTACTTTATCATTTTAATAACCTTGGTGCCCAGGGCATAATTGGTGTTTGATAAATATTCTCTAATGGATTTACATTTTCATAATTTTATTGACTCTTTTGCCATATGAAAAGCTGTTTTCTAGGTGCTATGGGAACATAGGAGGTTTAAAATGTAGTTTGTGTTCTGAAGGAACTTGTCATCCAGTTGGGGAGATAAGCTCAATCATTCATTCCTTCAGTCATTCATTTGAACATATACTGAGCGTCTAAGCTCTGGTCAGTTTGGCGTTGGGGATATGATATCAAGGTGTGTACTCCACTCTCAAGTGGCTTCCAGTTAGTAGGAGAGATAGATATAAAATGATATAAAATGAGCACAACGTAAGGTGATAAGTGCAATGATAGGATTCCTAACAATTGTTAAAAATATGGAGTAAAAAATAAATAGCTCAAAAGAGTAATGGAGGAACTAACACAAAGCAGTGCATGACTTGGTAGTTGTGATTAGAAGTAAAGCCCAGCTTTCCTAGGGGCCACCGAGGGGATATTGAGAAGTGTCTGCTGAGAAAGCGTCTCCCATGAAATCAGTGGTGCACAGTGCCTCTCCGTACAGCTAAGGTGCAGCAAAGGCCCACCTTGAAAACACCCGTCCTGGGCTTCCCTGGTGGCGCAGTGGTTGAGAGTCCGCCTGCCGATGCAGGGGACACGGGTTCGTGCCCCGGTCCAGGAAGATCCCACATGCCACGGAGCGGCTGGGCCCATGAGCCATGGCCACTGAGCCTGCACATCCGGAGCCTGTGCTACGCAACGGGAGAGGCCACAACAGTGAGAGGCCCGCGTACCGCAAAAAAAACAAAAAAACACCCGTCCGACCTGCTTGACCTAGTGTTTCCCAAGCTTATGTGAGCGTGATGCTCTTTTCTCCCCACTATTTAACTAACATCCTATGGAACTGACATTCCTTAAAGTCATTTTAGGAAATGCCAGTGTAGATACCATCTGTAATTAGATAGCTGGTGGCTCTTAACATTTTGCGGGGAGGTGGATCTTTTGAGAAGTTAACAGTGGGGGGAATTGTGCACAATTCATGCATTCCCTGAAGCCCATCTGAGACCCTTGTCCATGGTCAGGGAAAGAAAAGAAGGGAGCAAATCCCAGGTAGGAGGGATCTGTGTGGGCCAAGACAAAAGAGGATGGAAAAGATGGGTCTTAGTGCCAAGCAGTTTGACTGTGAGGGAGGGAGAGATGGGGCAGAGATACAGGGGACCATGGTGGAGTTGGAGATGGTCAACTGTGGAAGGCCTGAGATAGCTGGCATGGAATTACCAGTCGTTAATGACCAATTGCCTGTGAAGGTTATGGGAGATGCAAGGTCGAGAACACATCTACTAATGGACACTGGAGTCATAGAAGGATTATTCATAGAAACAGGAAAGTCACAGAGCCAAAATCTTCCACATGTCAAAACCTATTATTATTATCATGTTGAAATGCTCCAACTTGCCTTTTTTACCAACCCTGCCCTCCCCCCGCCAACTTGCCCTTATTAATTTGTGCTGAATCTCCCAATTGAAAAATTCACTTTCAGAATTGGATTTGCCATCTAACTGGGCCTCCTACCTTGAACAATTAAAAATCCGATTGGTCTGACTTCTAATTTTAGAAGGAATCAAGCTGACCTTCGTTGAGCTGTTGCCAACGGGAGCCTGTTACCTGGGTGACTAGATTTACAATATGTCAGTATGCAAATACCATCTGCCCAAGAGGAGGAAGGAAGGCCTTCCTCCTCTGAGGGTTGTCAGAAGTTCTGGAAATGTCTTCCTCTGGGAATGGGGAGGAGGCTTGCCAAAGAGGAGGAAAACCAGGAATGATGTGATTTTTCAAGGTTAGAGTCTTTTCCTCACTCTAGGAGTGAGGACAGGAGTTTGTGGTTTGCCTTACGGACTGTCCTGTAAGGTTGATCACTAGGGATATACATGTAAGTCAGATTTTACATTTCTTGGGGAGGGGGGGAGGGAATCAAAAGGGTAGCATCTATCACTTCAGTGTATTTAGATTCAGATGACTGCAGAAGTTTAATGAAGCCTTTGAGTATGCAATTCTTGTTTTCCACAATGCCTTTAGGAATCTAATTTCAATTGTTAAGAGCGTCTGAGCGCACTGCCTTGGGCTCTCAAGAAGGGTGAAAAGTGGATATTTCATCTCACTTTCCCTCACATCAGCTTGACTGGGGAAGCTGAAGGGATTTTCTCCCCAGAATATCTGTATTCAGCTCCGGTCCTGCACATTGTTTCAGGCTAAGGTTTACAATCACATTTGGAAACATTCAAATCTGAAGGCAGGCAGGGAAGTTCTATTCCTTTTCATGAAATAACTGTCACATCAGCTGTCAGCTGCAGGAGTTTCTTCTACCCACGTGTTTTGTGAGTCCAAATTAGATGGACTCATTAATTTTAATTTTTACTTTAACATCTCAAGGACTTGTATGGGTGGGTATGCTTCCTTTAATTGCCGTGTGTCAGAATTTGTGTAGGAGGAAGAGTTTCCAGGAGCAGGGCCAAGAACCTTGGGCTCTTAGCTTCTAATTTTGTCCCCCCTGGTAACTTCCCGTGACCTCCTTCTCTGCTTGCTCTCGTTGGCACTGCCATCTCCCACCTCTTTAAAAAACTCCTAATATCCACCTAAAACTGTCAGCAGCATGAAAGAGTGAGGAAGGTCACTTTACTTCCCAGGGTACTTTCACCCAGCCTTATAAATAAATAGCTTTTCATGTCAAGCAAGTGGCTGAGGAGATGAATGCCAGAGACAAGGGATGGTAAATCCCGGAGCTCGACTGCCTGGTTTCAAATCCCAGCTCTGCTACTTTCTAGCTGGGTGAAGTTGGGCAAGTTACTCAACCTCTGTGTGCACCAGTTTCTTCATTTGTAAAACAGGGATAAAAATACTACTATCTCATAGAGTTGCTGTGAGGATTAAATACGTATGAATGCTTTAGGACCATGCTGACCCCAGAAAAGTTAGCACCGTGTAGCAGCATTATTCTTCTTTGCTTTTTTTCCAAAACAAACAACTTTTTATTGAAGTATAGTTGATTTACAATGTTGTGTTTGTTTCTGGTGTACAGCAAAATGATTCAGTTTTTTCAGATTCTTTTCCATTATAGGTTATTACAAGATACTGAATATAATTCCCTCTGCTACACAATAAATCCTTGTTGCTTAGCTATTTTATATGTAGTAGTTGTGTATTTGTTAATCCCAAACTCCTAATTTATCCCCCCACCTTTCCCCTTTGGTAACCACAAGTGTGTTTTCTATGTGAGTTTATTTCTGTTTTGTAAATAAGTTTTGTAAATAAGTTCATTTGTATCGTTTTTTTAGATTTCACATATAAGTGATTTCATATATTTGTCTTTGTCTGACTTACTTTACTTAGTAGTAAGATAATCTCTAGGTCCATTCATGTTGCTGCAAATGGCATTATTTCATTCTTTTTTATGTCTGAGTAGTATTCCATTGTGTGTGTATATATATATATATATACACCACATCTTCTTAATCCATTCCTCTGTTGGTGAATATTTAGGTTGCTTCCATGTCTTGGCTATTGTAAATAGTGCTGCTATGAACATAGGGTGCATGTATCTTTTTGAATTAGCATTTTTGTCTTTTCCAGATATATGCCCAGGAGTGGGATTGCTGGATCCCATGGTAACTCTATTTTTAGTTTTTTAAGGAACCTCCGTACTGTCCTCCATAGTTGCAGCACCGATTTACTTTCCCACCAACAGTGCAGGAGTGTTCCCTTTTCTCCACACCCTTTTGTGTGGCAGCTTTTATTATTATTTCTGTGTGCATCTTCAGAGGCCCTAGGAAGTAGTGACGTTTTGCTGTGAGCAAGTAAATGTCCAGAATTTATTTGCAGGCTGTGACTTCCCGCTTCCTTCTTAACAGGCTAGTGCCTGTCCACACACAGGTCAAGCCTCATTTTCTGTGTGATGCCCTCCTGGACAAGTGTAGTCTGTGCCGCTCCCTTTCTAACCCTCGCACACTTTCTGTGTGTGTCGTATAATTAGTACCTTTGGATCTGCTATCTTAGCTCCTAATTGTCTGTAGTGTCATACTTAGCTCTTTGTTGTCCCCGCAGGTTAATGAAAAGACACCATGAGCCTGGACAGTTGCCCAGGATGTCTGTTCATCAGACGTGCCCAAGTTTCAAATATGGTGACATGAGCAAGCAAGGCCACACTTGTCCCATAATTTATTCTTGGTTTTTGAAGTCACTTGTTTGACTTTCTACAAGTCACTTAAAATTATCAAAAGTAAGTATGAGACATTATTGGTGGGAATGTCAAATGGTGTACCAGATGTGGAAAACGGTCTGGCAGTTCCTCAAAAGGTTAAACATAGTTATCATATGACCCAGCAATTCACCCCTAGATATCTACCCAAGAGACATGGACACAAGTCCACACAAAGATTCATACATATATGTTCATTGTGGTATTACTTGTAATAGCCAAAAAGTGGAAATAACCCAAATATTTATCAAGTGATAAATGAACAGACATGGGATAGCCATATAATGGAATATTATTTGGCAGTAAAAAAGGAAGGAAATACTGATACATGCTACAACATGGATGAATCTTAAAAACTTTATGCTAGCACTATTCACCGTAGCCAAGACATGGAAACAACCTAAATGTCCATTTAGGTTGACAGATGAATGGGTAAATAAGAGGTGGTATGCATATACAATGGAATACTATTCAGCCATAAAAAAGAATGAAATAATGCCATTTGCAGCAACATGGATGGACCTAGAGATGATCATGCTAAGTGAAGTAAGTCAGAAAGAGAAAGGCAAATATCATATGATATCACTTATATGTGGAATCTAAAATATGACACAAATGAACTTATCTACAAAACAGAAACAGACCGACAGACATAGAGAACAGACTTGTGGTTGCAGGGGTGGGTGGGGGTGGAGGAGAGATGGAGTGGGAGTTTGGGATTAGCAGGTGCAAACTATTATATACAGAATGGATAAACAATAAGGTCCTATTGTATAGCACAGGGAGCTATATTCAATATCCTGTGATAAACCATAATGGAAGAATATGATAAAGAATATATATGTATAACTGAATCACTTTTCTGTACACCAGAAATTAACACAACATTGTAAATCAACTATATTTCAGTTAAAAAAAACACACTATGCTAAGTGAAAGCAGTCAGTCACAAAAGGCCACATACTGTATGATTCCATTTATATGAAATGTCCAGAATGACCATATCCATAGTGACTGAAGGTAGATTAGTGGTTGCCAGGGGCTGGGAGGAGGGGAGAAAGGGGAGTTACCGCTAATGGGTGTGGAGTTTCTTTTGGGGATGATCAAAATATTCTGGAATTAGATAGTGGAAACAGTTGCATAGCCTTGTGAATATACTAAAAACTACTGAATTGTATACTTAAAAAAAAAAAAAACACAACTAGCAAGCATGAGAAACTACTTAAATCCACTGCAGAGTCTAAAGTTATTTCCAAGATTACTTTTTCAAGAGTAGCTTCACCTAAAATAGAATAAAGAGTGACTTAAACCATAAGAAAAACATGAAAAAGGCAAATTACCCAGAGTGGCTTTTTTTACCTCAAATCTTTGAATATAAGTCATACACGTTTGATTCATAAGTAAATTCTGCAAGACTGTTTGCTGCCTTCTACATTGTGATTCTATAATTTACTACATTCCTGGCTGGGCCATCAAAATAATCCTGAAAGCAGCTTCTATAAGAGAAATAGAAGTGCCTTTTCAGGTCATGCCCACCACCACCCCTGGACTCCCTAAGGTAATAATTCATGGCTGTCTCTTTGTGGTGCCCTACACCATAGTGACTTAACTATTATGAATATGTTGGGGCCTTTTTACGTAAAGGGATTTATTGCATTTTCATCTTCTGTTTGCAGGCAGAGCATTTCAAAGGGACACCCTCCAATTCCCTGAAAAATAACCACCTCAGTTCATCAGTGCTTTATCAGAAAGGTCTTCTGATTTAAATAAATGGTAGAGTTGAAATCTCTCCCAGGGCAGTCGCAAGTACTTATTTGGAAGACAGATTTGACATGCCCAAGCACCACCTAAAGAGAGCCTTACAACAGTGAGATCCAAGAAAGAAATTAGCGTTAACTTTACAACATCATGTGACCACATCCCACCCATTAGGATGGCTATTATTGAAAAACAAAAAATGGAAAGTAACCAGTGTTGGCAAGGATGTGGAGCAACTGGAATCCTTGTGCATTGTTGCTGGGAATAAAATGGTGCAGCTGCTGTGGAAAACAGTTTGGTGGTTCCTTAAAAAGTTAAACATAGAATTATCATATGATCCAGCAAATCCACATCTAGGTGTGAACTCAAACAGATACTTGTATACCAACGTTCATAGCAGCATTAGTCACAATAATAGCCAGAGGGTGGAAGCCACCCAAATACCCATCAGCAGATGCATGAATAAGTATCCATGGTATACACATACAATGGAATGTTTTTCAGCCTTAAAAAGGAATGAAATTCTGACACATACTACAACATGGATGAACCTTGAAAACGTTATGCTAAAGTGAAAAAGCCCATCAAGAAAGGACGCACATTGTGTGATTTCACTTACATGACGTATCTAGAATAGACACGTTCATAGACAGGAAGTAGATTAGAGGTTACTAGGGAGGAGGAATGGAATTGCTATCTAATGGGGACGGAGTTTCTTTCTGAAATGATGAAAAAGTTCAGAAATGGAAGGTGGTGTTGGTTGCACAACAATTATGAATGAACTTAATGCAACTGAATTCTACATTTAAAAATGGCTAAAACGGGCTTCCCTGGTGGCGCAGTGGTTGAGAGTCTGCCTGCCGAAGCAGGGGACACGGGTTTGTGCCCCGGTCTGGGAAGATCCCATGTGCCGCGGAGCGGCTGGGCCCGTGAGCCATGGCCGCTGAGCCTGCGCGTCTGGAGCCTGTGCTCTGCAACGGGAGAGGCGACAGCAGTGAGAGGCCCGCGTACCGCAAAAAAAAAAAAAAAAAAAAAGGCTAAAATGGTAAATTTTGTTAACTATATTTTACCACAATTAAAAAATAAAAAAAGAATCCTGTGAGGAACAGCATTCCGATTCATCATTTTGTCTCTGTGTTCTTTTTTCTCCCCACTCTTTGAAAACACGGTGAATTGTATTTATTTCATCACGGCGTTGCCTCCCCTAGGAGAATGCACAGAGATGGAGGATTACTGACTGTTGACGGAGCAAGAACAGGGTCACCACTCGGCCTTAAAAGTACCATTTGATGGAATCTCTCTCTTGGTCATTAGAATAAGTCTGAGATGCATCAGAAAGTTATTTATTTATTTGTATTTTTATTGAAGTATAGTTGATTTATAATGTTGTATTAGTTTCTGATGTATAGCACAGTGATTCAGTTACACGCACACACATATATTATACATATTCTTTTTCATATTCTTTTCCATACGGTTTATTATAGGATATTGAATATAGTCCCCTGTGCTGTACAGTAGGACCTTGTCATTTATCCATCCTATACAATAGTTTGCATCTGCTAATCCCAAACTCCCACTCCATCCCTCCTCTACTCCCCCTTTAGCAACCACAGGTCTGTTGTCTATGTCTGTGAGTCCGTTTCTGTTTTGTAGATAAGTTCATTTGTGTCATACTTTAGATTCCACATATAAGTGATATCATATGATACTTGTCTTTCTGACTTACTTCACTTAGTATGATCATCTCTGGGTCCATCCATGTTGCTGCAGATGGCATTATTTCATTCTTTTTTATGGCTGAGTAGCAGTCCATCATGTGTGTGTATATATATATAACACATATTCTTTATCCATTCATCTGTCGATGGACATTTAGGTTGCTTCCATGTCTTGGCTATTGTAAATAGTGTTGCTGTGAACATTGGGGTGCATGTATCTGAAAAAGATAGAATTTTTTGTTTTTTGTGGGTTTTTTTTGCGGTATGCGGGCCTCTCACTGTTGTGGCCTCTCCCGTTGCGGAGCACAGGCTCCAGACGCGCAGGCTCAGCGGCCATGGCTCACGGGCCCAGCCGCTCCGCGGCATGTGGGATTCTCCCGGACCGGGGCACAAACCCCTGTCCCCTGCATCGGCAGGCGGACTCTAACCACTGGGCCACCAGGGAAGCCCCAAAGATAGATTTTTAAACGTAGCAATTTCTGGAAATGTACCCAGTTTACTCTATTTTGCCTGTCTTCATTAACTGTCTCAGGAGAGCAGGAGTTGACAACTGTATACTTTTCTCCATCAGTTATCTGCTTCTTTTTACCAAGGAAGAAACACCCATAGGCTGCTATTGCTTAGGAGAATGGTGCCTTCCCAGCCACATACCCTACGGCTACCTATGGGCTACAGGTACCACTGCAGGCATGTGAAACCTGGGGCCACTCCTCCAAAGTGAGGTGAAAACAGATGCTGGAGTTTTCCAGACTTTGAACCACAGATATAACTTGGTCATAACTCTCATCATTGCTCTAGAGTTAGCAGAGCCCTGAAACGACTTGCCGTGTCAACTAGCACTTAAGCAAGCAGAGGGGTTCAGTGACCTTCAAATATTACTGAGATCTTCTTGTTCTAGGCATGAAGTGTCTTGAATAATTCTTTCAAAACATTAAGAACTCCCATTGTTCAATTGTACATGAAGCAGCAAGTGCTTCTCTTTGCATTCAGTGTGCTCTTCTGCTCTCAGAAGTTCTCAAAGACACTAAAACTAATTGCTGTCATTCCTACGAGGATATTTCTAGCTTTAACCAGAACAACAGCATCTCTTGATGTCACCCATCATTTTCCTGAAGGATTGGTAGGTACAATAGGCTTCACAAACAGGGGCTTTTCTAATTCTGGAAAGAGCCTATTACCCCCATAAATCTAGAACTCTCTCCTAGAAACACCTCTGGTTATGAGGCCAAGGTTAAGGAGATGAGCATCGACACAGCAGGGTGTGGCAAGGAGACGGTGCAGGATATATTTCTGGGAAGGTTCTATCTTAGTTTTCTCCCTTTTTGGTCTTGTGATTGGCTGTGGGTTTCTGCTTTGTAGTAAACACAAGAGCCTTGATTGCTTTCTAAAAGTCAGCCCTGTTACCAAACCTCTCCATTTACTTGAGTTGCAGTTGGTTTCACATTTCTTGGCAAATGGTCCCATGGCTTTTACGTCAGCCTCAAGTTCCTTCAGCTCACAGCCTTGTGTCTTCGAGGTGGAACTCAGGAAACCCTCCTCTTCTCCAGAGACCAGGTCGACCTTGTTCATCGCTCTGCCTCCAGTATCTACAGAGCCTGACGTACTCTGTTTGTTCAGTGCACGAACGAGAAGGGACCAAGAGTGTCCCCCAACCAAAGTCTGGAGAAATCCTATGTTCTGCCTCAAGGGCCAACTACCCTTGTGGTTTTGAACTGAGTTCTGGCAGTTCCTGTCTTTGCTCTCTGTGGTTTTTCATGCTGCTCTCTAATGGCTAACGTGTTCAGATTCTCATTTAGCAATACCAGGGGATGACACCTCTTGCCTGAGCCGATGCTTATAAAGTAGGCTCTACTCACTCTGTGTTATCATTTTGGCTTTTCAATATGTGTATCAAATGAGTTCTCAGGGCTAGAATACCACCCCCAAGGATGAGTCAGTGTTGGAAGGAGCAGTTAAAATGTGCTCCCTTGGGACTTCCCTGGTGGCACGGTGGTTAAGAATCCGCCTGCCAATGCAGGGGACACGGGTTCGAGCCGTGGTCCGGGAAGATCCCACATGCCGCGGAGCAGCTGAGCCCGTGCTCCGCAACAAGAGAAGCCACCGCAATGAGAAGCCCACACACTGCAACGAAGAGCAGCTCCCGCTCGCCGCAACTAGAGAAAGCCCATGTGCAGCAACGAAGACCCAATGCAGCCAAAAAGAATAAATAAACTTATTTTTTTTTAATGTGCACTCTTACTTTTCATATACTATACCCTCCTGTACTCGGTCAAGTGGATTATGCTGCTGGACGGCTGAGTGTACTAGAAACAATTTACGGTTTTGTACAGTCACAGGCGTGTAGAGTTCTGCTTGCACCAGCACGAAGCATACCCTGAGCCCTTTCCTTGGCATTGAGTTGCTCTATTTCTATTCAGTTTAGTCCAAAACTTAGAATGGGTTAAGCACCAGCCTACAATGCTGTTTATATTAGTTTGTCTCAGAAGGTGGATTTTTGAATTAAATGTCAATAACCCAGCTCCTTCTTAAATCTTTTTATCAGCTTTTTCATTCCTGCACCCTGGCATTATGACCCAGTATTACGTAATAAACAAGGCACCTCTGATAGCTGCTTATAAAGATCCGGGAGAAAAGATAAATATGTGATGAAGCACTGATATCCTGAAATATGAGCTGCAGGTTTGTATTTTCTTTGTGGGATCGGATATTGGTTTTCGTGCTTTATTGACCTGGCAGGGAGAGAGCTGACGAAACACCAAGGAACTTTACACCTTCTTTTTTTTTTCAAACCTCACTTGTCTACATGGAGAAATCTGGACATTTGAGTCGCAGAGCCAGAAGGACTGATGGGGCTAGCCAGTCATGTCGTTGCAGAACCCAAATCAGATCCAGCCCTTAGAGGTAAAAATACACACCATACCTTCCCAATGGAATAAAGGAAATGGAATTGGGCTTGTTGTAGAGTTGCTCCCAGGCAGATGGAGGAGCTGGGCTGTGAACTGTGAGCTGGGGTTCTCAGTGACCCTAGTTAAGGTTGGCGGGGTCAGAATGCATTTGTATTCGGTTAATCACTCTTTCCCTTCTGTCAGGCTGTTTGTCCGTAACACTGTCACAGTCAGCACCATGTTGCTTGGGAACATCAGCAACAGGAATCCTCCAGATTGCTAATGTCAAAGACATTTAAGTTTAGGGCAGAGCGAGCCAGGCATCTCCCCCGGCATGGCAGGAATCGGGCATCTCATGCAACATTGTCTCTGGGGGAAGTCATTTTATAGTTCTGTCCCCTTGGCTCAACACCTTCAAATAAGCTTCCAAACCAAAGGTCCATCCAAATATAGAAGTCCCTGTCCTAAAAAAAGTTTTTTCATAATCATAAAAATAGAATCACTGATAGATGGCCACCTTGAGGCGTGAAGTAAGTAAGCGACAGGGGAAAACGACATGTTCCAGGTTTTTTAAAGAATTGTGATGAAATATACATCACATAAAGTTTACCATTCTAACCATTTTTAAGTGTACAGTTCAGTGGCATTGAGTGCATTCACATTGTTATGCAAACATCAACACCATCCATCCATCCCCAGAACTTTTTCATCATCCCACACAGAAACTCTGTCCTATTAAGCGTTAACTCCCCACCCCTGCTGGCAACCACCATTCTACTTTCTGTCTCTGTGAATTTGACTGCCCTAGGGACGTCATATAAATGGATGTTCCCAAGTTTTTTTATAACGTTTTGGGAAGTGTTTGATCTGACTACCATCTAATACAATTTTTGCAGAAGGAAATGACGGTCTTGGGCTGATGCTCAGGTTTTCCCCGATTTTTGCATTGTAGGGGTGTGTATGGCAGATGCCTTGTTCTCTTAGCCTGTATAGAACTGTAGCAAGGGACTTCTCTGGTGGCGCAGTAGTTAAGAATCCACCTGCCAATGCAGGGGACACGGGTTCGAGCCCTGTTCCGGGAAGATCCCACATGCCGTGGAGCAACTAAACCCGTGCGCTACAACTACTGAGCCTGCGCTCTAGAGCCCGTGAGCCACAACTACTGAAGCCTGCGTGCCTAGAGCCCGTGCTCCGCAACAAGAGAAGCCACCACAATGAGAAGCGCGTGTGCTGCAACAAAGAGTTGCCCCCGCTCACTGCAACTAGAGGAAGCCCAGGCGCAGCAACGAAGACCCAATGCAGCCAAAAATAAATAAAGATTTGACCTTTTAAAAAAAGAACTGTAGCAAAATGGAAACAAATGAAACAGATCTTCACCTCCCAGTCAGATGTGTTGCCAAACAGAAGGAGCCATAGCTACAGCGTACAGTTTTACATTTTAT
The DNA here is from genome assembly GCF_963455315.2 of Globicephala melas. NCBI lineage: Eukaryota > Metazoa > Chordata > Mammalia > Artiodactyla > Delphinidae > Globicephala > Globicephala melas. The sequence continues at coordinate 34,311,483 of NC_083333.1, forward strand.
AAAGCATATTAATTTGTAAGTTTTTTTTCTCACTTGATTGTCACCATGTCCCATGAGGTGTTTCCTTAGTCCCATTTTAATGATAAGAAACTGTGGCTCAGTTAAGCAAATTGTCTAGGGTTACAAAACTCATCAAAGGCAGAATCAGGACTTTGGCTGCAGGTTTTCAATTTTAAAACTGCAGTGCTTTCCACCATAGCACACAGTGAACAATTATCACCTCTCTGGAGGTCCAGGTAATGCTAGTCCTCAGAAGGGGAGAGCTTCTCCAAATGTATGCCTTATTACCAGTGCCCTACCTCGCTAGCTTGGAAACACATGGAAACCCTTGACCTGACCAGCCAGCCTCTGAAGTCTTGGTATGGATTGATGGCCTGACTCTCCATCCCTGATGGTCAAGTTTAGGGCTTAGACCAGCACCATCCAATAGAAATATGTGAGCCACAAATGCCAACCACATATGTAAAGAAACAGGTGAAGTTATTTTTAAGAATATATTTTAGTTAACCCTGTATCTCTAAAATACTATCATTTCCATATGCAGTCAATTTAAAAATTATTAATGAGCTTTACTTTTTTTGTTGTTGTTACTAAGTTTTTTGCTGTTGTTACTAAGTGTGCGTTTTACACTTATAAGCAGTCTCAAGCCAGATGCTAAAATTTCATCAGAGGTACCTGATGTGAATTGAGATTTCATAAAAGTTTTCAGTTTAAACAGTAGATTTATGTCTACTGAATGGTGTGTCTCAGACGTATGTAAAAGTTTTCTTATAGCTGAATCGAGTATCAGTTTTAAAGTTTAAGTTAATTAAAAGGAAAGAAAATTTTAAATTCAGTCCCTCCATCGCACAGGCCCCATTTCCAATGCTCATAAGCTACATATGGCGAGTGGCCACCATCCCGGACAGCGCTGGTTAGTGCTGGACCCAGTAGCACTGCACTAGACAGGGGTCAGCAACCTTTTTCTGTAAAAGGCCTGATAGTAAATATTTTCAGCTCTTTGAACCACACAGTATCTGCTGTGGTATCGTGAGAGCAGTCACAGAATGAATAAGTACGGCTGTGTTCCAATGAAACTTTATTTTAAAAACACAGGCACCAGGCCACATAGTTTGCTGACTGCTGGACCAGAGCATTTGTCCCACTGCCTCAGCTGTGCTGTGAGATTCTAGAAAACAGCTGGCTCTAGCCTCTAGTTTTCTGATATGAGGTTGTTAAAATCTGGCCTCATCACATCCCCTTCCCCGAGTGGAATTACAATTTTGGCACCACTTGGCGTGAAGACTGCAATGCACTGGAGTCCTGGGTGATGTTTTATCTTTCAGGCACTCTCTGCAGGGGGCTCCTTGGGCATCGTGAGGCAATTGCTCCACTGTGCTTTGAGGTCCGTTTATTGAGAGTAGAGAAGACTGGGGGAAAAAAGCCAAGAAAAGCATTAAGGGTGATGTGAATAATGTGGCAAACTCCCAGCAATGCCACCTTGTATCACCCTCTGCTCTTTCCTCTCTCCACACAGCCAGAGTGAGAGAGGCAGGAATCATGCACATTTCAAAGATGGAAACATACATGATATCAGGTTAAGTCAGAGGGACAGGTATTTCTCCGTGGTTGTCATATTGTGTGGTATCCGTCTGCTTTGATGGTAGAAGCGGAAATAGTTGTAAATTCTGATTCCCAATCTGGGGCCTTGAAGACCTGAGTCATGACATCAGGGAATAACTCCATCCAGGCTGAATAATGTTTATTGCAAAACAGTGGTTCCCACCTTTCACATCGTGATGTTTGAAAAAGGTATTGGGACTAATGAAGGATGAGAAAGGGGGCAGGAAGGGAGGGATTGGAAGAAAGATGACACCCCCTTGGTTCTTTATGGAGGGGAATATGGGAGCCTGGCCTTGCAGAGATCTCTGAAGCTCAGCAATTGGGGGAAGGGGCAGTTAAGTGAAAGCTTAGGGTTCTACTGAACCTAAAACTTTGGGCCTAGTACTTCTAATGGCAAGGATGCTATTTAGGTGTTGGTGATGGTCAGTTAATAATCCCTTACCATAATCAGGAGTTTTGACTTGGGGTCACCTTTTCTAAAAATCAGGGTTTGAGGTGAACTGTATTAAGTACCTTGGTCGTGCCCAGTCACAGAGTTTGCAAAAGTACAAAGTGATGAAACCCCCTTGGCTTTTCCAGGCATGTTATGCAACTCTGCCTTCCCTCAAGTTCTGCAGCTTTATCAAACATGCAGCGCTGCATGCAAATGGGAAAGATCTGCGTCCCCATGGGTTTTTTTTTTGACTACAGAGAGAATTATTTGGGGTAGCTGTTCTGATGATGGCTCTCATGGAGGCTCAGCCCTGCAGCGCAGAGCTGTCTCTAATCGTGATTGCCTGTAATGATGATTTCCCCAAACTCTGGAATTATAACAGTAGATTTTACAAAGTTAGAGCATAATTGCTCCACCATTCCATATGTGCGCACAGTTTAAACAACTTTGATCTTTCAAATGATATCAGACTTTTGTTCTTCATCTTCTGAAATAGCAAAGTTCAAAGGCAGTGGCTCTGAACCATCCCTCTTTGTTCATCATAATGAGATCTAGGTTTGTTAAAGCAGTTCACCTGTTAGAGAAATAAGGGCTGAAGCTGAGTGGAGAAGAAAGAGTACAGACCCATGGTCTTCAAACCAGCTCTGCCACCTAGAAGCCACGTGGCAGGAGGAAGTCTCTAGCCTCTCGGAGACTCAGCTTCCTCATCTGTAAATATGTACCTGAATCATTGTGAGTCTTAGAAATGAATATAAAGCACTTAATTGGTGCCTCTCACTGATAGGCAATCAGTTAAGCTTTACTCTATCACCACCACCATCATCATTATCAATTCTGTTATCGACTCTCTGGCTTCAGTGTCTTCCGAATCCTTCTGAGTCTATGGATTTCGCAGCCTTCATTTCACATACAAGTTTGTTTGGAGTTGGTGATCTGTGATGTAGTATTCTCACTGAATTAGTGATAGAGCTTTGCAAGAATTCAGTGTTAAAAGAGGAAAGAAGAAACAGGTCCCCTAAAGATGGAACCTTTTGGTCTTGGCACCGTCTGGTACTGAGCAAGTACTAATGAAGGCCTTCCCCACTCTCTGCCGCAGTGGTTCTCAGCTTTTAGCGTTGTATTTGGGTAAGATCCCCAACTTCCATCTACCTCAGAGTGTGAATGTAAAAGGGCTGGAATGGCCCAGGATTCAGCATTTTTAGGAGTATCTCTGGTGATTTTGAGACACGGTTGAAGGACTCTCTGTCCTGCCCTGTCCGCTCTAATTGAGAAGCTTCTCGATGCATGTGTCTTTGAGTCAGTTTGTGTTTTAAAACCTCTGCTTCTGGATGGCCCAGCTCAGATGGCCACAACCAGGAGAACAGGCCTGATTTGCTTGAGCGTGAATAAAGTGACAGCCGCAGGGCCCTTGACCACCTCAGTGTCTGGGCTTGAGTGTCCCGCCACCTCCCAACAATGTCACCCACGTTACTGCCTCCAGCGTCTGTCAGTCGCCCACGGCCTGACGCTATCTTAGTGAGCTAATGCTGGTGTCTGCCCTGCAATGGCTCTTTCAGGAGCCACCAGAATGATCAATGAGGCTGGGCAGCCAGGCCCTCCTCTGGCTGACGGTGAATCAGCCTCTGGCTGCCTCGGCCCTTTCCTTTCAACAGGGCAGGAAGCAATCGAGCTGAGCGCAGCCAGGCTGACTCGCGTCTGGCTAATGGCTTTTCTGTGTCATGCATCACCCTTGGTCCCATACATTTTCATGCGTGAGTGAGTTGGAGCTCCTGGAGATGGTCCAGGGATAGGCATCCCTTCTGTCAAGTCCCCCCACCCCCGACTAAAGCCCTTGACAGCATTTTGGCTTAGGGGTATCTGCTTCAGAAGTGGGGTCAACACTTTTTTTAAAACAATTGAGGTTTTCAACTAAAGAAAAATGCACAACCTAAAAGATGCAAGTTAAGTTGTATTTGGGGAGCTTACTGAGTCCTAGAGCTCTGAGAAACTGCTCCAAGAGGTAAAGGAGGAGCCAGAATATATAGGAGTTTTTTTTGTCTTTCTTTATAAATTTATTTATTTATTATTTTTGGCTGTGTAGGGTCTTTGTTGCTGCGCGCGGGCTTTCTCTAGTTGTGGTGAGTGGGGGCTACTCTTCATTGCAGTGCGCGGGCTTCTCACTGCGGTGGCTTCTCTTGTTGCAGAGCACAGGCTCTAGAGCACGTGGGCTTCAGTAGATGCGGCGCATGGGCTCAGTAGTTGTGGCGCACGGGCTTAGTTGCTCCGCGGCATGTGGGATCTTCCTGGACGAGGGCTCAAACCCGTGTCCCCTGCATTGGCAGGCGGATTCTTAACCACTGTGCCACCAGGGAAGGCCTGGAGGTTTTTTTATGTGTGGGAAGATGCAAGAGTCTGGGCTCATTGAAATGATTCCTTAGATATACATCTTAACTATCTAGGGCCAGTATCCAAAGCACAGAATGTTACATTTTTGTCTCCATCCTGAATTCCCCTCAGGGCACGCCATTGGGGCTGGGTGGGGTGGGGGGACGTTGTGTGGCTACAGTGGCTAATGGCTTGATGGCCGGCAAACATTCATTGTTTACTGGAATGGTGGCAGCATTCCCTTTCCACAAGGTGGAAATCACATAACACAAAATTAACCATTTTAAAGTCAATTCAGCAGCATCTAGTACACTCACAATATTGTGCAACCACCACCTCTATCCAGATCCAGAACACTTTCATCACCCCAAAAGGAAGCCCCGTACCCATTGTATGGGTTTGCTCGGGCTGCCATAGCAAAGCACCACAGAATGGGTGGCTTAACCAACCAGAGTTGTGAGGGCTCACAGTTGTGAATGGTGGAAGTCAAAGATCAAGTGTCAGCAGGCAGGGCTGGTTCCTTCTGAAGGCTGGGAGGGAAGGATCTGTTCCAGGTCCGTCCTTGGCTGGTAGATGGCCATCTTCGTGCATCGCTTCATCTCCTATTCTTCCTATGAGTGCCTCTATGTCCAACTTGCCCCTTTGTGTAAGGAAACCAGTCCTATTGGACTAGTACCCATCCTAATGACCTCATTTTAATTTGATTACCTCTGTAAGGACCCTATCTCCAAATAAGGTCACATTCTGAGGTACTGGGACTTCAACATATGAATTTTGGGAAAACACAATTCAACTGGTAACACACATTAAGCAGTATCAGTATCAGTACTTCCTTCCTTTTTATGGCACAGTAATATTCCATTGTAAGTAAACACGTATTTTTTTGAACTCCAAGTACAAAGCAACTGCCAGTGAAATCTCCACCCCCTGGGCAGCTGGACATGCTGTTCCAGGCTTGTGTGCCCATCCGTATAAGGTAGAGTGTTGATCTCACATATCTCCAATCTGTAAACTTTTTCTCACTGTCTTCCTCCTTGAAACAGTATTAGTCTTTGTGAGCAAAGGGAAGAGGGGAAGCCAAGGCAAGTTTCTAATCCCAAAATTTGTTTAAAAATAAATTTTATCTTTGATTTTCCTCTCTCCTCTCCCTGCTCTTATCCTCAGCACACACACACAGTTACATTAAACGCATTTTAAATGCAGACCCTTCTGGGGGAGAGGCGTGGCACAGACAGGAAGCACTGCCCTTTGAGAAGAGCCAGAAGGCTACAGTTCCCATTGTCATGGTTACTGGGCCTGGTCCCTCAGGCTGGCCTCACACCAGAGCCTTTCCCATTCTGTTCACACTCCCTTCCCGGCACCTGCCTCAGAATGGAAGAGGGACCTTTGGACGTGTGTGTCCTCTCAGCTTTGGAACTGACTGCACTGTTGACTTGTACATTATACATGCCCCCTTAATTTAAAATCTATTTCTCTCTCTTACGCACATAGACAGGGGACCTACATACCTGCTGGCCTGGGCTCTTTGGGAATAACCCGGAGCCGTGATTAGCCTGCTGCAGACTCAGGCCCCTTCCCCCCATCCCTCGGGCCTTGATGATGCTGACGCTGTGTGTTGTTTCACACCGAATCTGTGGAAGGACCACAGCAGTGTCTCATCGCCCTGCCTGCTGATTCTGAGCAGACTTCCTCGGTGCAAAAGTCATTTGACTCCCTCCTTCCTCTCTCTCTTCTTTTCCCCTCCGTCAAATTAGTTTTGTCACTTTGGAAGTTCACTGGGTGAAGAGATGCCTGCTGGCCCCAGGGTTTTCAGAGAGGCAAGAAAGAGAATGGAACAGCTCAAAGATACAGGTGGCACGGACAGTGTTCACATTACATGTTATTCCATTTTATCATTTTCGTGTAAGCACATGTAACTTCTGGCATCTCAGCCTGGAAGGCCCCGCACTAAAGCCCCAGGACTTAAAGATACTGTAGATTTTCCTCCTTGTGGACCAGCCTAAAGGTGGGTCCAGTTTCCACTCATAGTGGGGCCTGGGCATCTGGAGGGTTTTTTTTTTTAAAGCTTCCAGGTGACTCTAACGTCCAGCCACCTTTGAGAACCACCATTCTATGGGACAGAGGCCTCCAGGAGAGTTGAACACTTTGAGAGAGGCGATGGAAGAGACAGGTGACATCTAATTCTCTTGTGCCCAGCAATGCAGTTAATCAGGCAGAAAGAAGGGACAGAAATCACAAACCTTAGCCTGTCTGAGCCTGTCTTGAGCCAAGCAGGATAGGACTTCAGCGTCACTTAACCCTGTAGAGCCAGAGTGGAAAGGGAGACTCCAGCGTGCCCACCTCCCAGCTGCTACCCATGGGTTGGTTGATCGGCTGCCAAACCTTGAAGGCCATCGGCCACACCGGCAAGTATCTGCCAAGGTGATGCAGAGTGTTCACAGGAACAGGCCGTTTCTGCATTCTACTCACAGCTCGTTCTCCACCTTCTTCCTGGGGAAGAGTACCAGCAGGCCCACGTGCCTGCTTTCTTTTCTCAACAGGAAGTGCTGATGCTCTGAGTTGCTTGCGGCGCAGCGGCGGCGGTGGCGCGGGGGCAGTTTTCGGAGGCGAGCGATGGGTCTGACCCCTCTGTGTCTGTGTGTTTTGTAGTACAAAATTGGACAGCTGTACATGATCAGCAAGCACAGCCACGAACAGAGCGACCGAGGAGAAGGGGTGGAGGTCGTCCAGAACGAGCCCTTCGAGGACCCTCACCATGGGAACGGGCAGTTCACGGAGAAACGCGTGTATCTCAACAGGTAAGTCCTGGCAGCGGGTGCTCCGCCTCCGGGCGCCCACCCTGCCCAGGGGCTCCCACCCAGCCCCACCGCAAGACTGAGGTAGAGGCTGTGACTGTCTGGGATAAAAAGGTGACTTGGAAAGTCTTTACATCCGCCCTCCAAAACTGCCAGTCTAGTTGCTGCCAAAAACAGAAACCCCTGCGTTCTGCAAAATAGTCCTCAAGCGCGTTTTCATCAGGAGGAGCTTTCCTCTTACCTCTCCCAACCCTTCCACGACATGTTAAGATGAAATCTGATCTTAAGAATGAAAGGGCTTTGTCTTCACCCGTGGTCCCGGGTTAGCAGAAGGAAAGAGGCAGCTTTGCCTGTAAGTTGTACAAAAGTAAGTGCTGAATGTGGCCGTGTGCTGTTGGGGTCTTGACTCAGTAAGATTTCCACTTCCTGCCGAGTGACCACTCGGGTGTCCGCAAAGGGAGATGACACAACCACCGGTCACCTGTGACCAAAGTGATATGGAGTACTCGGGTGGTTTCTGTTTCTCAAGTAGAGCCATCCTTCCCAAGGTAGAGGTTGTCATCTCTCCTCTGAAAGGGTAAAGATTCACGGATGATCAGCCAGCACTGATCAGGACTGCCATTTCTGTTTTGCAAAATACATTCTTTAATCTCTTCTGTTTTCTTATCACTAATGACATAATTGATTGTTGGGGCTTGTCTGATCTTCTCCCGACCTTACACCCCCCTTCCAGGTCATTTTCTTCCTTTCAGTTTTCTGGGTCAGAACATTTGTAGTCACGTGCCATATTTTCTCAAAAGTAACTGTCTATGTCAGTGAACCAGCATATGACCATTGTGGTCATTGCTAGCATCTCCATGAATACTCTTTACCACCATCTATGGCCTCTCCTATTGGCCTTTTCTCATCCAGAAAGCACTTCCAGCATAGTAGCTGGACTGTGTCCCCAGTTTAAACACTGACGCTTGTGAATATTTCTCCATGCTCAGTGCCACGGTCAGGTGTTTCTGAGAGGAGCCATATTTGGATTCCCTCATTCTTGTATGACCTCTACCCTTCGACAGGCTGAAGGGGACTATTTCTTCTTGATGGGAGGGTTTGTGTTCTGTCAGCGTGTTTGGAAATCTCTCAGACCAATATCCTGACCCTGGCTGATTTAATCTTCCCAGGGAAGCAGTACCAGGGAATTCCTGAGTCACGATGAAATGCAAATGAGATTGATCCTGTTCATCTATCAGTAGCTGTGAATTCCCAGGATTTGGAACCCGTGCAGCCTGCAGCCAGCTGTTGATTTGCAGGAGTAGCTGAGCTCTGGGTCTAGCCTGAGGATGGCTTCCTTGCAGAGAGAGGTTTCTCAATATGCAGCTTTGGCATTCTTAGTGCAAAGGGTGTACTCAAAATCAAATATTGAGCATCGATCACCTCTGTAGAGCAAAGAGAAGTGGGGCAGGGGGGTGGTGCAAGAAAATAGATACAAACCTACACAAAATTCCATTTCTCAGCAGATGATTGCATTTTCCAAAGTTATTGCCTGGGGAATGTTCCCTGTGTACCAAATTCAAGAAATTAGAAAACTTTATAACTTTTCCTGAAACAGAACAAGAAGTGTCCAGCTGTCTCTGTCATGTCTGTTTTCTCTATCAAAATATATGACATTTATTTTAAAGGAGAATACTGAACATTAGTAAGAGGGAAATTTGTTATAAATAGAATATCTGGACTTCCAGTAATAATAACTAAAAGGATTAATACAGACCCTCCCCCCACCTCATATGACAGACACAGGATGAAATATAACAATATAAAGCTGAGTTGAAAGCAAAGAAAGGGAAATCCTCAGGTACTAGAAATAAAGAGGAAACTAACTGGAGTGGAAAGCAGATGAGTTAATGCTAAGTAAGCTGGGGGATGTCAGAACTGAGTGTGGGCCCTGACACCTAGGGGCTGTGGATGTCATTCCCATAAGGGGACAGGAAGTGTAGCCTCGGTGCATGTAAATGGGGTGTTGGGACTGAGAATGGTGCAAAAAAAATCATGTCTGACAATCAAGGGCTGAGAAAGGTTACTACTCAGAGACACAGATTGAAAGAACTACTAAAGGTTGTACTTGAAGTAAAAGGAAATTGAAACCAAGAAATAGGAGGAGGGAATCTAAAAATAATAGTAAACAAAGAAATTGGTAAACATCTGGACAAATCTGAATGAGCATAGAATGTTTCAAATGTATGAATAGTTAGTAATTGGAAATATTTGTGGAATTTAAATAACAGACAATAATAACAGAAGATGAAAGGGTAGTAAGTATAGTTAAAAAAAAAGTACTCTAAGTTGCTAATATCATCTAGGAAGAAAAAAGAGATGTTTATTAATTTAAAAAAATTTAAGGCAGGGACTTCCCTGGTGGTCCAGTGGTTAAGACTCTGTGCTCCCAATGCAGGGGGCCTGGGTTCGATACTGCGTGCCATAGCTAAGAGCCTGCATGCCACAACTAAAAGATCCCACATGCTGCAACTAAGACCTGTCTCAGCCAAATAAATATTTTTTAAAAATTTAAGGCAAATATGTGTATTCAAAATGTAAAGGTAACCTCTAAAAGAATAGTAAAATAATATGTAACTTCCAAGAGAAAACTTGACCAATCCAATGGAAGGCAGAGGAAGAACAAAGAGAAGCCTACAAAAAGCACAGTAAATAGAAAACAAATTTTGTTTGTCAGATGATAAATTGAAATGTGTCAGTGATCACAATAATAATGTGTGTTACACCCTAAACCTGAACCTAGCTCAACAAAGATATGGCAACACTGACAAAATCACAAGTGGCCTAAAGTTATAATGGGAGATTTTAACCTACTTGTTTAATAAACTGATAGATCGAATAGACAAACAATTGAAGAAACATAGAGAAGATGTAAATGACAGAATTACAAGCTTGATATAGTGGACATTAATAGACCCTGGAACCAACATGCCTTTCAAACACACATGAAAAAAACTGATTATACAAAGTAGGCCAGAAACCAGTCTCAAATACCAGAAAATCAATATTGTGTAGATCCTGTTGGCTGATTAAAGAGCATGACAATAAGAAATTGGTAGCAACAATAAATGAACTCCCTCATCATTTAGAAATGTAAAAATTTCTAAGTATTTCACGGGTTGAAAATGTCAGATACTTATTTTCCCAGCCACCTTTGCAACTAGGGATGGCAAGTGACCTAGTTCCAGCCAATGAGATGTGAGATTTTCCTCCCTGATTAAAAAAGGAAAGATGTTCAAGAGAGGCATGATCTGCTTCTAAGAAAGGAGGTGGGAAATACATGGTGATGGCTGAGAAGGCAACTAATAGTGCCTACCACATGAATCTTGATAACAAAACTGAACAGTAACAGTATAAAAGGGAAGCTTATAGACTGATTTCAGTTAAGAACATAGACAGGAAAATCCTATATGAAACTTTAGCAAATCAAATACCTCAGAGTATAATAATAGTAATTCATGACCTGATCAGATTTATGACTGATTGTTAACATCGATTTGAGAATTTGACAAGATTGCTGGGTATAAAATTCATAATACAAAAATCAGTAACACTATTATAGTGCAGGAGCAATAAATGGAAAAAATAATTTTAAAAAATTCCATTTATAAGAGAAAGGAAACCTAAAGGTAGCCAGTAAAGAATCCACAAGATATACAAAATCTTTTCGGAGGAAAATATAAAACATTAGCAGAGGACATTTTAAAAAACCTAGACAAATGAGAATATTCATGGATGGGAAAAGCTATGTAATAAAGTTGCCATCAATTCCCAAATCAATTATAAATTTAAGGCAAAACTAATTAAAATGCCAACCAGCTTGTTTTTAAACAGAATTTGAGAATATAATCCTAAAATTCCTAATTACTAAAGCTTTATAAGGAGTCTTGATGTCTGGTAGGGTGAGTCTCTCCTACTTACTGAACTTTTCCGGAATTGCTCATATGAATCTTAGGATTAGAAACCCAAGTGATATGAAGAATACCGGAAGAAACCAAGGACATTTAACCTAGAAAAGCTAGACTTGGGTGTATAATGGTTTGATCAGGTGGGAGAAGGATTAGGCGTATGTATTCTAGATGACCTCAAGAGGACCAATTAGACTAAGACCAATGGGTGAGAATGCCAGGAGAAAAATTTAGGCTCAGTTTAAGGAAGAAATCTAAGTATTTGAGCCATCAGAGAACAAAGTAAGGTGACTTATAGTCAATTATGCTGCTGCTGGGGGTGTTTGAGCATAAGCAGAACACACCCTTGTCAGGCTGTCCTTGAGTAGGTTCAAACATCAAGTAGGTGGTTAAAATGGACAACCTTTCAGATCCTTTTCAACCCTAATTTTCTATACTTAAAGTCTGTTTCAGATATTGTCTCATCTCCTCTCCAGCATACATAAATGAATAACCAGTGAGGCACAGGAAAAAAATATACCTTTAGCTCCTTTTGCACAAATCTAAAGTAGGTCCATTATTTTATCTCAGAACCAGGGAGATTATGGTTTAGTAAGAGAGAAAGAAAGAAAAAATTGGTATGTGACATAGCTATAAAATAATAAGTATTTTCGTAATCATAAAAGTAAACCAAACCTACTACTTTGTAGTTACAAACTAGAGTTAACCCACCTCGAGTTAACCCATGTCCTGCATGCACAGGTCATGGGACTGCCATGTTGGTGAGGCTCCTTTGTAATTGTGATTCATTAAATGAGTGTGTATTGAAATTGACAGTGTGTAACAAATTGCTCTGGTGTTGGAGAGAATCTCTTAATAATTAAGACATGGTTCTTGTATTCTGATCAAAGTAGGGCCGTAGGTCAACCGATTCCATTATTTGTAAGTTCATCTGTCCACCTTACGAGTGGTGTCAAGGAGGAAAAACTTTTCTTCAGTCTACTTAGTTATTGGTGATTCGGGTCCCGAGAATTAAATTGAAACTGACAGATAAACAGGAGAAAAGACAAGTTTTTATTCATGTACATAGGCAAGAGCATACAGAAAAATGTGACTCAAAGGGGTGGTTAGAATTTGGGGCTTATATACCATTTTTAAAAAATAAATTTTAATTTATTTATTTATGGCTGCGTTGGGTCTTCGTTGCTGAGCGCTGGCTTTCTCTAGTTGCGGCAAGCAGGAGCTACTCCTGTTGCGGTGTGCAGGCTTCTCACTGCGGTGGCTTCTCTTGTTGCAGAGCACGGGCTCTAGGTGCGCGGGCCTCAGTAGTTGTGGCACGCGGGCTTCAGTAGTTGTGACTCACGGGCTTAGTTGCTCCGCAGCATGTGGGATCTCCCCGGACCAGGGCACGAACCCGTGTCACCTGCAATGGCAGGCGGATTCTTCACCTCTGTGCCACCAGGGAAGCCCTTATATACAATTTTTAATGAGGGAGAGAAAAGAGATTTATGGGAAAAGAAATGTATGAAAAATAAATGAGGCCTTAGGAGAATGGATGGGAGACAAGATGGACATTGTGACAAAGTCTATTTAGGTGATTTTTTATCCTGGTGCTTACTTCTTGTCTCTGGTGATCGGAGTCAATCTTCTCTGGTTGTGAAACTCACGGAGAGGGGATTTATGACAGTTGAATTCTTTTGGGAGGTTCTGTTTTTATGCAGATAAGGGGAGTTCAGAAAAAGTGTCTTTCTGCGACTGTTGGATTCTCAAATGTCTTCAGCTCAAAATAATCCTGATGTCACTGTAGCATGTTGTGGACCCCTTCACTGACCACAGGGAAGTGGGTCCTGAGAGTTGGACTGGAAGTAGCCAAGATGTTCCAGTGCCCACTTAATAATTTACACAGAGGGACTTCCCTGGTGGTCCAGTGGTTAAGACTCCACGCTTCCAATGCAGGGGGCGCGGGTTTAATCCCTGGTCGGGGAACTAAGATCCCACATGCCACACAGTGTGGCCAAATAAATAAATAACAACGCAAAGAAATATCAATGTCCTGTGGACCTGAATTCACGAGCTGGCAAAGGGAATGCATGCTCTTCCTTATGTCAATCTGTATGGGAAGACAAATCACATTCAGAAACTGCTTTATTGATTTATTACCCAAAGCAGCTATTTGGGGTATTGGAAGTACTCAGTCCCTGTGTCATCAGGGCCTCCTCTCTGAGTCTGTCTTGACCAGAAAGGACATTTTGTGTAAGGATGTTAGTGGTCCACACAATTATCTGGAGGCTTGAGAATGGACAGCTCTCAGGGCAGCTCCAAGAGGCCAAGAGCAGCAATGATGACAACCATCTTTAAGTGAAACTGACCTTTTCATTCTGCCATTACCATCGTGGCTGCTGTGGGTGGGTCTGAATTGTCCATTTTTTCTTTCTATCATTTGTTCTAAAATTTCAAACATGGGGAGTTCCCTGGTGGCCCAGTGGTTACGGTTACAGACTTGCACTGCTGTGGCCTGGGTTCAATCCCTGGCTGGGGAACTGAGATCCCGCCAGCTGCATGGCATGGCCCAAAAAATAAGTAAATAGAATAAAATAAAATTCCAAACATAAGCTTCCCATTGAGTTCCCAGGCCAAGCCAGGCTACTAGTGGGTGGGGAGAGAGACTTCCAGACTGTTTTCCAAAGCGGCTGCACCATTTTACACTCCCTCCAGCAATGTATGAGGGTTCCAATTTCTCTACATAATCACCGACACTTGTTATTGTTCGTCTTTTTGATTACAGCCATCCTAGTGGGTGTGAAGTGGTATCTTGCTTGGGTTTTTGATTGGCATTTCCCTAATGACTGATGACATTGAGCATCTTTTCATGTGCCCATGGGCCATTTATATGTCTTCTTCGGAGACATGTCTATTGAAATCCCTTGCCCATTTTTGAATTGAGCATAATGTCTTTTTCAAATGCCATTTATCCTTCTAGTACTTGCCTCTTATCTCCCAGTACTGTGGGGTTACTCCACTCTCTGGCCCTTCCTGTAGCGTCTGATACAGTTATGTGCAGTACATTTGGGTGGCTGCCTAATGCATTTAGAACATTACATTAGTTCTAATACATTAGTACATTTGGTGGTTGTCCTTGGGCCTTTGATCCAGTTCAGTTAACCAAATAAGTGGTATTTCTTGGCTTGTCTTCAAAAATCCTGGTTTCAACCGGCATCCAGGGAAAGGAGGCAAGATACTAATCAAACTCTGGAACAGCGATTCTAAATAAAACCTGTTGTCCAGAATCATGTGAGGGTGGGGCTTTTCTTTTGTTCCCTTTCATTTTCACTTCATCCCTAGCATCACTCCAATCCCCTCCCACTGAAGCTCATGAGGAGAGGGAATCTGATTGGGGGGAGGGGCATTGGAGAAAAGATGGAGCCTATTTTTAGGCTTGTTTATCAGTCATGAAGTGTCATGTTCTTCTCCACTACTGCTGCTGGATTAATTAGGCTGTGCTGGCAGCTGCCAGTCAGGGAGGGTTGCCAGCTTCTAACGGTGATTCCGCCTAATGCGTGAATCGATTTGCACAACGTGAACATTTCTCCCACTACATGGCTCTTGCCTTGCAGGGCAACCTCTCCTGGCTTCTCGTGGCTCTGGGTAGGAGAGGGTATAGCTTCCCTAAGCCATGAATCCTGTTTAACTGGATAAGCAAAGCCACCAGCTGGTCACTTTACCTTACCTCAGCTCATTGGTAGAGCCTTGTTGCTGTGGCTTGGGTCTTTCTTTCACATTTCTTCTTCCTGTTCTCCCAGATCTTCCCCACAGTATGAGCTAACTGCCCACAGCTCATGTGGCAGAGGGAGAGCCCACTACCCAGGCAACAAGTCAAAGAGGAAGTGTTGGGGCCAGAGACTCTGACCTAAGAGCTTATTTCCGCACTATTTTGAAAGACTCTTCATGGTTATTATTGACTTCTGAATATCCAGAGACGATCTTCATTCATTCAGAAAATATTTATTGAGCACCTGCTGTGTGCCAGGCATCATTCTAGGTGCTGGCTGGGTGAGCAGCAGTGGACAGGACAAAGATCCCTGCCCTGATGGGAACGCGTTCTAGTTATGAGTGACAGGAGTGAAACAATAGCCATGTATATAAGAACATTATATATTTTAGAATATTCAGTCATATGTTCTATATATATATTCTATATGTATAGAATATAATATTAAATAAATTAATAGTATTTTAAATATATACTGGATGTTACTTCCCTGGTGGTGCAGTGGTTAAGAATCTGCCTGCCAAGGCAGGGGACACGGGTTCAAGCCCTGGTCCGGGAAGATACTACGTGCCACGGAGCAGCTAAACCCGTGGGCCACAACTACTGAGCCTGCGCTCTAGAGCCTGTGAGCCACAACTACTGAAGCCCGCGTGCCTAGAGCCCATGCTCTGCAATGAGAAACCACTGCAATGAGAAGCCCGCGCACCACAATGAAAAGTAGCCCCCGCTCTCCGCAACTAGAGAAAGGCTGTGCACAGCAATGAAGACCCAAGGCAGCCAAAAATAAATAAAGAAATAAATAAATTTATTTAAAAATATATATATATATATATATACTGGAGAAAATAGAGCACGTAGAGCCTTCTTCCCAACATACCTTTCAGTCCATGCTCTTCTATTTGGTCCCCATCTCAATCCTTAAGAACACGCCAAGGCGTCTCATGCTGCCGGGTCCCCTGCCTTCTGCCCCCTCAGCTACTCCCATGGAACATCACAGAAACAGAATGTTTTGGCCTGGTTGGAATCTTACAGGGCATCTCGTCAAGTGATTTCCACCTTGGTTGTGCCTCGCTCCTGCCTGATGATGTTGACACATGTGGCTGGCTCCCCTGGGTGCTCCCCACACCCCTGCCACATTACCCTAACACTCGCCACATGCAGAGCCTTCCAAGAACTGACACGAGGCAGGCTTCTTTTCCCAGAATCACAGCACAAACTGTCCTTTTTTTTTTTTTCCTCCTTGCGGTACGAGGGCCTCTCACTGCTGTGGCCTCCCCCTCTGCAGAGCACAGGCTCCGGACGCACAGGCTCAGCGACCATGGCTCACGGGCCCAGCTGCTCCGCGGCATGTGGGATCTTCCTGGAACAGGGCACGAACCCGTGTCCCCTGCATCGACAGGTGGACTCTCAACCACTGCGCCACCAGGGAAGCCCTAATCACATTTATTAAGTCCTTTGTGTCCTTCCTAGAGTTATCCCTCCCGAGCTACACATGCCTTAAATTCATTTTGGGTTCCATTGCCTAGATACAAGGCCATGAAAATTTGATGAAAATAGGGTACTTCACTCCATTTTAAATTTCCTAACTCATATTGTGACCAAACTTGATTACATAACGCACTAAGTTTTTTTCCTTTTAATTCCTGTTGTCCAAATCTTTCCCGACCCCAGAGTATATGGCCCAGAGGAGTATTGGTTGGGATTGATGCAGCCCTGACCCATTTCAGACAAGCCTGAGGTGACGTCTCTAACTCCTGAGCTATCCAAAATTCCACTCTTAAGTCAAAATCCACCACGCAAGTTAGTCAAGATTTGCACTTAGTTTTAGATGCTATCCCTTCCAAGGTAGTCTCCCAACCAGGTGTTAGTTCCCCAGAAGTCGCAAAGAGATGGCACAGAAGACGTCCCCAATGGTGTTGATGATGAACAGGAGTTGGTCTAGCTATAAGCTGGGAATAAAGGGTCAGCACTTGTGAGTGTCAGAGGGAGGGGAGTAAAAACAATAAAAAGTACACCTTGGTGGTCACACAGGTCTTCTGGGGTTAACAGAAGAAAGAAAGAAATAGAGCAGGAATGAACAAGAATACAAGAATGTAGGAGAAAAACCTCAGGGTCAAGGAGAAGAGTATAGAGATTAATAATTCTGTCCTGGACCTGCTGTTGGATGTACATAAGTATACGGGGTTGACCCGCCAGTCAAAAATGAGCAGACAGGGCTTCCCTGGTGGCGCAGTGGTTGAGAGTCCGCCTGCTGATGCAGGGAACACGGGTTCAAGCCCCGGTCCGGGAAGATCCCACATGCCGTGGAGCAGCTGGGCCCGTGAGCCATGGCCGCTGAGCCTGCGCGTCCGGAGCCTGTGCTTTGCAACGGGAGAGGCCACAACAGTGAGAGGCCCGCATACCGCAAAAAAAAAAAAAAAAAAATGAGCAGACATTGGCAGAGCATCTTCCCCAGTATGCATGGCTTGTGGCATCCCACGGGCCTCTTTAGGACCAAGAAGAGCTGACTCTCAACATTTTCTTACCTTATCACTGTCTCTTTGTGGTCACCAGCTGAAACTGTGCACGTCAAATACAGACTTGAACCCACGTGGCCGGGACTCAGACCCGGTCAAAACCCTGACTGGGACTCGAACCCATGTGGCTGGGGCTCGAACCTGGCCAAAACCCAGACTGGGACTCAAACCCAGCCAAAACCCTGATTGGGACTCCAACCCTCGTGGCTGGGACTCAGACCTGGCCAACACCCAGTCTTCCAACTGAGATCACACACCTGGTTTCAGGACTTAATGAAGCTCAGATTCTTGACATCTCATTGCAGAAAGAATTCAGTGAGACACAAAGTGATAGGTAAGAAATGGATTTATTTAGAGAGAAACACACTCCACAGACAGAGTGTGGGCCACCTCAGAAGGTGAGAAAGGCACCAGGGTATGGGGTTGTCAGTTTTTATAGGGGTGGGTAATTTCATAGGCTAATGAGTGGGAGGAGTATTCCAGCTATTTCAGGAAGGGGCGGGGATTTCCAGTAATTGGGTCACCGCCCACTTTTTGATCCTTATGGTCGGTCTTGGAACTGTCACGGTGCCTGTGGGTGTGTCATTTAGCTTACTGATGTGAGCGTATACTAAGGCTCAAGGTCTAGTGCAGTCGACTTGTCCACCATCTTGGACCCATTTGGTTCTAATCAGTTTATGTCAGGTCCTCGGGCTGTGTCATTCTTTCAAAGGTTGTACCCTGCCCCCTTCTCTCCTGTTTCAGAACCAGGACAGTCCCATTTAACCTGAGACAAGTTGACCAGCTGTCACTGATGTATGTTCTGTTCCATGTGAAGTAAAGAAGTAAGAAACAAAACAATTTGAAAAGTTTATCTTTGGTAGGCATGGACAAAGGTTTTGGGGAAATGTGGTAGCATTCCACGTCAGCACATTTCCTAATTCCTTAAAGGTTTTAGAATTTTGTCTTTTTCCTCAGTGTCCCTAAAGCCTGAGCCATGGTGAGATGGTCTTGGGAGGTTTAGTCTCGGCCACTGGACCAAGAGGACGTGATTCAAGTCATGCCACCTTTCCAGAAGAGAGGTTCTTGTTTGATGCCAGGTAGTGAGTTTGAATGACAGGCTTCTCCTTGGAATTGTAGGCAGTATACATCACAAAAGGGACAGCAGCAGTGGGGTCTAATTTAATTCCATTTTCCTTTGCAGACCTGATAAATTATTGCTGCATGGAAAAACGAACTTTACTTTCTCAGACAAAAATGATTTGAATGTTGAATGTGCTCTGGGGAAGTCAGGGGCTAGGAGAAGGTCTCTAGTGGACTTAAAAATATTTAAATGGCATATCACAGAATTTGTTCCAACACCTCCTGTGCCTGGCCTGGTAAATGGATTATACCAGAAGGGCCTCCTTTCCAGACTGTTTAGAAGTCACATAAAATTGTATCAGCCATCTTGGCTAAATGTTATGTGTTTTCGGGCGTTTTGTTGGAAAAGGTATTTGATTATAGTTCTGCATACATTGGTGGATGAAGCAGCTAAGATAAAGATTCTAGAGCCTGGAGTCGTGACCACTTACAAATAGGACAAGTTTCAACATGAGTGGAAAATGGCCAGTGTTTGTCATCTTCCTTCCAGAAAATGATTGTTGCTTAGGGATGTGGTTCTGCTGGGAGACTTTTTAAATGACAGAGGGATTGAGTTATGGAGGGAGGAAGACTTGGGTCCCAAAGTGGTATCAAGAGGAGGCTGGTGAATCTGGGGGGGGGTGCAGTGTAGACGGAACACCCCCTGCACTAGAGAACAGTAGAGAAAGGGCTCTAATGCTCGTAAGGAGACATAAGTACTTTGTCTAAACTGAACAATGCCTAACTTACCTTGGGGAAATTCCACAATCCTGTTTCAGTCCCGTTAAAAGCACAAGAAAACCACTTGCCTGTGAGTAGCTCCACACCTCCCTGTATGACACTTTGGCGTATCACTCTGGGGTGTGGTGGCAAACAGGAGGGCACCTGGGGGACGGTATGCTCGTGACCACTTCCCACAAGCCAGCCTAACGCGACTTTCCCACTCAGTGTTGACCCCAGTTACCCTCCAGCTTCAGTGACTGAAAGAATAAATCCTAGGCGAAAGCTGTAAAAACCCCTGTTGGGAAGCAGCCCCTTCCTTCTAAGGTAAATGAGCAGTTACTGCAGAGCTGATTTTATGGGAGTGAGACATTCTGCGTTAGATCAGCAAGAAGAATTGTCCTGTGAATCATAAAACTGCTCCGTGCGCCCCTCATCGCACACCTGAGAGCAGTGGCCTCCATCTGACACTCACCCGGCTTCGGGGGGGCGGGGCGGGGCGGGGGACGCAGCTCTGATTTCCCCATTTGTTTTAGCGCTGAGTATCGGCCTGGAGCTTTCTTTGGGTTAGGTCTGACCAGCCATCGAAAATACGTATTTGCCTTTTAGAAAGCAGGGACTGGATACTGTCAGAAATAAGAGAAACAATTTGGGAAGACATGCAAGGTGCACAGTATTTCACTGGCTCTGGTTGTCATTTAAACCCCATGTCCAAGAGGGGTTGGGGGTTTGGGGTTCTTTTACCTTGATGTCCCCCCTCTCTTAGCTAGATCAGCTTGCAACTCACAACCACTTCTTGATGTTCTTTATTGCCAACACGCAACCCTCAGGAGCTGGGAGTCTGCGTCATCGCTCTGGGTGTGAGGTACTGCTAGACGTTGGTGTCCCAGACACTTAGCTGTAGGCACCAGCATAGGAAAGAAACAAAATGGTAGCATCTGGAAAGACAGAAAACGCCACAGTAGAGTGCTGGGTGGGGAATAAAATCATGCAGCCATACTTCAGTAGTATATCATTCTATATATTTAAATATAATATTTAAAGGAATTCTCTGGGCCTGCAGTAAGCTGTAGAGTTTGCCTCAGAAGGAAAACAGAACAAAGCAAAGCAAAACTTAATTCGTCCTTGGTTTACCAAGGGTCTTGGGACCTGTGCCCTTGGGTTTTCCTTGTTTTGAGAATGTTTTCTGCAAATGGCTGCCCGGGTGCCTGTTCCAGAGGAATGACTCTGTCTTTGCATTAGTTTCCTGTGGCCATCCTATGTGTCCTAAATATGAACTGAGGACGATTTAACTATGGTAAAGACCAGGGAGGTGGGGACCGAGTGGCTACAGAGAGAAGAGCGGAAATAGAAGTCCTCTGATTTCTCTAGCAGTCAGTTTCTCTGGAAAAATGTGGTAGCAGGGTGAGGCCCTGGACAGACTCTAATTGTCTTTTTTTCTTTCTTTCTTTCTTTCGTCTTAGCAAACTGCCTAGTTGGGCTAGAGCTGTTGTTCCCAAGATATTTTATGTTACAGAGAAGGCGTGGAACTATTATCCCTACACGATTACAGGTAAGTCCTTGTACACCCAGTATGTTGCATGTATCCATGCAAGGACATAGGAGGATTCAGATTTCACTGACTGAGGGTGGATTATCCAAGCAGGGACTGGTGGGAACGCTGTGATATCTCCCTGACCCTTTGCTCCATACTTTTAGGTCAGCACTCTTCCTAGCAGGGGGTTGGGGGGCTTAAGCGAAACTATTCCATCTTCCTTCTTAAAGTGATTGTAGTAAATAACATATGGAGAAGAAATGGGAAACTCTTTTTAGTGACATTTCTAGAGATTTCATGAGTCTTATTTCTCCCTCTTTTCTCAGTAATCCCCAAATAATGTTGAGTTGGGGTTTGTTCATAAACAAGTTGTTTATTTTGACTTGTTTGCTTTGCAAATGCCCCCCCCCCAAAACAAAACCTGACTGTAATTTATATAAAAGGTTCTGTTGGGTCTCTCTGCTCCAAAGCACTTCCTTTGCAATAGGATAATATGAAAATCACTTTCTTCCTCACTTGTAGTGGAGTGATAATAACACTCAGTGTTGGTACTGAACTAGACACTGTGGCCAAAAATTTAGAAGGTTTGGTTCCTGCCCTCGAACACATGAAAATTCAAGATCCTATTTGAATGTCATCCTGACAGGGTCTTATTGGTTTTAAAAGCTGCTTTTCCACTTAAAAGATTTCCTTTGTGGTTAATGAAATGCTCTACTGGAATTATTAGTCTTTAATTCTGCTTTTCTAAGGCCAACTCTTTGGTTTTTAATTAGCCACAAACCTATAGGCTAATTGAATCTTATCTTACACTCCTTATCTACCTAGCCACAGAAGTATGTGAAAGAGTTTCGAGAGCAAACATGGAGACACTTAGTATTTATGAAGGTTTAATCCTCGGAAGGTTTCTTTACCACAATTTTAATAATTATAATTCAGCAATATTTATTAGTTCTGTGGTTTTATATTGCATGTAAGTGTGGTCTAAATCATCCTTTTCTCTCTTTTTTCTTTTCCCTCTTGTCCAAATGAACATCTGGGACCAGAATACACAGTAAGTTTCACTTAATCATTTAAAAATATTCAGCCTAAGATCAGTGGAGTAATTGGAACTTCCCTTGTGCTTCTCATCTTATCGATGTAATAAAAAAAAAATAGAGGAATAATTCAGAATCAGAAATATTTAAATGTAGGCTATTAGTTATATATAATGCAATAATTTGAATGTTCTCATTTGTTCAAGAGTATGAATGTTAATTTAAAATGCCTTTACATAATTAACTTTGGCTTGTATTTTTAAATAGCTTGACTGCTCTACTTGTGATAGTTCACTGTAATAGAACAGTTTCTAGCAATGTGGTATTAAAGAGATGGTGGTAGTTATCAATGGAAGGTGAGGCTTTTCCTTATAGTCTGTGACCTGATCCCTCATAGAAAGACCTTGAAACAAAAGGTCAAACTATTGAGGTACGTTCAAACTATTTTACTCAGATTGGACAGTCTCGGTGGCTTGATAAAGTCGTTTAATTTCTACCTGTCCTAAGAGCCTGTAGAGTCATTACTTACACTTAAAAAAAAAATGTCTGTAAGGTCATTGTGTTGTGGTATTTTTATTTGGATCATTTCCCCCAATGACAAACAGGTCAAACTGTCATAAGAAGAAAATGGTTAACTGAGCTGTGATGGAGTTGAGTTTTTAGTCTTAATCAAAACAGCCAAAGGGGAGAGAGATGGTGAGAACTACATGGAGAAAAATGATTCCTCATGTCCTTGGTATGAGCATGGTACATACATGGCACATAGTAGATTCTCAATGAATAGTTATTGAATGACAGAAGGAATGCATGGGTCAAAGGTAGATGGGTAGTCCCAACAGATACAAGAGTGTCACCTGCTTTGGAGTCAGGTAGGCCTGAATATCCTCTGGTTCTTACTAGCTAAAGTTCTTAAGTAAATGACCCACAACTGCCAGTTCTTGAACTCATGCTGGTCCATTACTGTGTTCTCACCCATCCTTTGCAAAATGAAAGAAAAAAAAAAGTTTTTCATAAAATTAAATTTATTCCACTTAAAGGACTGTTGATAATTAGAACCATCATTCTTGGGTATTAAAATGTCTTTTCTTTTATGAAATGAAGGAATATATATAGCACCCTCCCCGATGTCCCTATCTTTGGGGAAAAAAAGGCAGTTCTGTGGCAAAATACAATCTTTACAATTTAGAGGTCAGAGAAACACTGTTCTAGAACAAGGAACTTAACTTCTGTGAACCTAAATTTCTTCCTCTCTAAAATTGGGATAATCCTTTTTTCATAGAGCTACTAGTAGTAAGATTCAATGATCTAACACAGGGGTTAGGAGACTTTTTCTGTAAAGGGTCATCTAGTAAATATTTTCTGCTCTGTGGGCCAGTCTCTGTCTCTGAGAAAGCAGCCAGAGATGATATGTAGAGATATGGGCTTGGTCCTGTTTACCCAGGCAGTAGGCTGCATTTGGCCCCCAGGCTATAGTTTATCAACCCCTGATCTAATGTATGGAAAACTGTTAGCAAGTTGCCTATAAATAGCAGGCAATTAAGTGGTTCCCGGACAGCACTCCCCAGCCCCATCAATTGCACCGTCTTCAAGAGGAAGACTTCTCGGGATCCTTTGAATCCTGCCTCCATTAACAGTCATGCAGATTAATTCCTTTTAAGCCTCCATTTCCTCATCTGTAAGAGGGGAAAATATGATAACTTTCCCGTGAGGGTGATATGAAGATTATATCAAATAATCCACATGAAATCTCAGCCTAGTCCTTGGTACATGGTAAATCCTCCGTTATTATTATATATCATACAGTGCTGGAAGCTGCCATCATTAAAATGGAAGTTCTATGGACAAATAAATGGGACTATATCTTGGTGCCCCTCAAGGCAGACTGGGCTCGTTAGACTGGACGGTACTAATTTTCTAGGATTTAATTTGATTTTATTGATAGCTGATGTGACCCCATTTCCCACAGTCTCCCTAAGCTTGTATGTGGACTTTTCATTTGAAACATAATCCGTAGTTGCAAGGCCAAGAGAATGCTTGTCCCTATAACTTTGCAAAGGCAGTTATTTGCTGCTTTAGAATTGGGTCACCTTGACTTGACCCAAAACTGACAGTACTTATTCTCCATAAATTCATGACACTGCTGTGAAATATGGGGGTGATTAACAGAGAAATGAAGTCTGAAAAATGTTTAGTGGTATTGTGCTCATTTTTTAAGGCTATGTATTAAAGTACTGAAAACAGAAGGCAACAGAATGGAAACCATGGTTCCTGACAAAGCCTTCCCCACAGGGACTCACCTCCCATGGAAGCCTTTCCCGCCAGTCTCCATCACCATGAACCCTGGTCTCTTGTGCCCACCTCTGTGCAGGCCATGGAGGATTTCTGAGGGGCTCATAGCCTTTACTTCTGCCCAGTCTCTGCCCCACAGTACTGTTGCAGTTCTAATCATACAGTTCAAACTTTTAAAGGGACACAAATTATTTCTGCTTGAGGAAATTTGGAGACAAAACATGAAGAAGTTAGAGTTGTATAGTCTCATACTCAGCCCCTTCTGACTCTTTAAGTATTACTTGATTTCTTCTAGGCCCTCATGTTTTTGGTCAATTCCTCCCTAATGTAATCCTTGGGATAGTTCCCCAGAGCTGCCGTAACAAAGTGTCACAAATTGGGTGGCTTAAAACAACAGAAATTTATTGTCTTACAGTTCTGGAAGCTAAAAGTCTAAATCAAGTTGTCGGCAGGGTAATGCTTTCTCTGCAACCTGTAGGGAAGGAATCCCTCTTTGCCTCTTTCTAGCTTCTGGTGGCCTCTGGCATTCCTTGGCTTGTGGGAGCACCACTGCAATCTCTGCCTCCGTTTTCACATAGCTGTCTTCCCTCTGTGTGTGTCTGTATCTTCACATGGCATCCTCTTCACTGTGTCTCTCTCTTCTTCTTATAAGGACATCAGTCATATTGGATTAAGGACCTGCCTTATGCCAGTTTGACCTCATCTTAACTAATTACATCTGTGATGACCCTAATTCCCAGTAAGATCACATTCTGAGGAACTGGGTTTAGGAATTCAATATATATTTAGTGGGGACCCAATTCAACCCATAACATCATCTTTCAATTTTAGGTTAACAGTAATTTATTACTGAGCACCAACAATGTGTAAAGCATCCTGCTAGATGCTAGGCTTCATTAAGCAATAACCCCTGCCCTTTAGGAAGTCACAGTCTGGTGGGAAATAGTTAGACATTCCAGTCAAAACCTGGGAGTCATCTGCAAGTCCTGGAGTTTTCTGGAGGCAAGGTGGGACAGGCCATCACACAGCTCAGGGGACAGGCTGGCACTCAGACCTGGATGAGCTCTGAGCTGGGCTAACAGCAGAGGTTCAGACCAGAGGGCAGAATGAACGGCACTGGGAATCTGGGCAGAATGAATGGCACTGGGCATCCAGCCAGAAAAACGATTGCAATGTGAGAGGGAAGGCCCTGGCCCCTGCACTGGGGCCGTGAGCGTCAGAGACAGGACTAGAGTGCTCAAAAAGCTGTACAGGTGAGAATAGGACACAGCCCTTTTACATAGGTTACTTGGTCATGAGATGCTGGGCTGATAAAGTTGCCAGCTTTAGCAAGTAAAAATACAGAATGTCCAGTTAAGTTTGAATTTTCAGATTAACAGCAAGTAATTTTTAGTATAAGTATGTCTCAAAAATTACATGGGCTATACTTATACTAAAAGAGGGCTCATCTCATGTTTTTTTCAATTTATTTTTTACTTATTTATTTTTGGCTGCACTGGGTCTTGTTGCTGCATGCAGGCTTTCTCTAGTTGCGGTGAGCAGGGACTACTCTTTGTTGCAGTGCACGTGCTTCTCATTATGGTGACTTCTTTTGTTGCGGAGCACAGGCTCTAGGCACACAGGCTTCAGTAGTTGTAGCATGCAGGCTCAGCAGTTGTGGCACAGGGAAGTCACCTCATCTCATATTTTATCTGGCAAGCCTGTTAGGGGGAGGGGTGACAGTGGGGCAGAACTGGTCTCAGAGACTAATGAACAAAAATCAGGTTATAAGAACAGGGGCATATTGGCAGGCCAAGGGAAACGGAGGAGAGAGAATTGTATAACTCAGGAAACTGTCCTGCAGTTGACATGCCACATTAATGGTGGGGCCAATCACGTGATATGTCATAACAACGTAAGTACTTCCTGCCTCAGTTAGGATTAACTCAGGAAGTGAAATGGAATGAATGGGACAGAGTAGGGGAAAATAAAGTGAGAGCAGGTGAATACATAGCTGTCAGTAATTCAAGGAAGACCAGTGCTATGTGTTACAGTCAAAGTGCAAACAGAGGATTGTGCAAAGGAGAGAGAAATTCTGCCTGGGAGAATTGTGGGAAGATTTCTTGGAGCAGGTGGGGTTTGAGCTGGACCTTGGGGAGAGTAGAACTCCCACCTGTAGATACCTGTTCTATCTTAGTCTGCTTGGGCTGTGTCACAAAACACCATAAACTGGGTGGCTTAAACAATAGACATTTAGTTTTCACAGTTTTGGAGTCTGGGAAGTTCGCAATCACGGTATCAGCTGGTTCATTTCCTGATGAAAGCTCTCTTCCTGGTTTGCTGACAGTCCTCTTGCTGTGTCCTCACATGGCAGAGAGAGAAGAAAAGCAAGGTCTCTGGTCTCTTCTTATAAGGGCACTAATCCCATCATGAGGGCCCCACCCTCATGACCTCATCTAAACCTCATGACCTCCCAAAGGCCCCATCTCCAAATACCATCACATTTGGGGGTTGGGGCTTCAGCATATGAATGGAGGGGAACAAACATTTAGTCCGCCATGTGGTCATTCCAGGCTCAGTGGGCATGTGATGTTGCTGGATCCTGGCTGCCCAGACATGTGGAGGCCAGGTGATGGTAGCTTTGAGTTTCAGGGCAAGGTCTGCATTTAATTCTCCATAGGGAAGCAACATTGTTCCCGGCTAGTCCACTTTTATTTTCCATCCCAAATATAGCACAGCTTTTCTTTCCATCTCCCCAGTGAGGACCTCTGCGTTTTTTTCTCTCTGGCTGCAGGTGCACACTTTCAGGCCTGCAGTGTTCATTTTGAAGCTGCCTGCCTCCTCCTGACTAGGACTCAGCCGTGTTCTCATGCTCTCTACCCGGGAGGAAGAGCCCACTCTTCTCTCTGACTACAGGGTCTGCTCCCAGGATTTAGGACAGAGGCTTTCAATTGTCTTCATCTTTTCCCCTCTTTTGAATGCTTTTTCACTGGGCTCTTTATCCACTGATCCTTTAATCCTAAATACCTCTTCTTGATGTCATTCCAAGCCCCATATTTCCTATCTGTGCCCCAAAGCAAAACTTCCCCAAAGCCAACTTCCCAACTGGGGTCACCATACTCCACCCTCCCTCAGGGAGGCAGAGGGGCTCAGTAATACTCCGGACAGGTGTCTTTTCTCATATGATTAGTCCAGAGCATTGTATGTCTATTCCTAGGATCCCCTGGGTCTTATTTCTGACTGCCCAGCTTATTACTGAGACCTCACGCTGCCCTCATTTGTGAGAAAATCCAGCTAAGGGAACTTTCTCTTCAGGGTCATCTAGGGCTTCGGTGTTATCACAGTTATTAAGACGTAAAAGCTTTTTCATCACCGTGAGTGACCGTGTGTGTTTAGGATTATGTGGAAATGCCATTTGCCCAGGAAGTGAAAAAAAATATCTTTAGCTCGGTTATAGGAAAAAAAATCTTAATTGTACAGTAAACAAAGAACAACACAACAGCTATTTTCCAGAGGACAGACCATCTAACCAGTTCTTCAAAACCTGCCGGTTCTTCTGAAGTTTATAAAGTCACAGAGGAAGGTGCCCAAAGAGACTGGCTGCTTTCCAAAGTCGCCGATTTTGTTTTTCTAGGGCTAAAAAAAGGCCTCACTGGAGTATGAACATAGCTCAGCAGCATCAATTCAACCTCAGTAGTAATGAAGGGGGGAAGAAAAAGCTTTTCTTCTCATTTGTAAGAAATTGAAAACTCAAGCTATTATAAGTCGATAGCAGTGACCTAGAATATACAGTTGCTGTATGTATTTTGCTGCCATGAGCACCCACTCCAGCAAAACATCTTTTAATTCGAATCCGCAGAAGAGGTGATGACAAATGGAGAGCACCCTTCTGTTAGTTGGAAGGGCTAGCCGTTCCCCAAAGATAGTAGTGGGCTGTCCAGTGCTACCCAACATTTTAATTATTTAGTTGAAAGAGGTAGAAAAAGTCAACTGTAAGAAACCAGGGGGTAGGAAATGACTCTTGCATGAGAACCTCAAATGGTACTGAGCCACAGTGAGAGATGCGTTTGTTCAGTGTTGGGTTAGTCCTGCTGGGGAAGAAAGTCAGGATGCTCACAATTGAGTCGTCAGTAACCCAAGGTGAACTCGGGTTATCTTCCCAGGAGTGGCACTAGGGAGATAGAGGTATTTTTCTGAAAGCAGCTAACTGTCCTGGATAGGAATTTCACTTTCAATCTTGACCTCATCAGTTTCCCCGATAATAGAAAGAGCTGATGGGTGCTGTGTGTACAGACCGACCTCCATTCCTCTCAGGCCTCTCGTCCTTCTTAAGCTCCCCCTCCCCCACCTTCCACTGACTCCCAGCCAAGGGCAGTAGAAACCCCTAAATTGCATAACCAGGAAATAGTTACAAGTCTAGGGCAAATACATTATTACACCTGAACTCTAGGAGTGGTCTTGTCTGGAAGGAAATTAGAAGACAATCTGGCCATCTCAGCTACTATGTGAGCTAAGATAGAATGGAGGTCCCTAACTATTCCTTTTTTGGCATCATGGAGATGGGGTAATGATGGGAGTTAAGTCTCTGCATCACAGTTAACCCTGAGTATCCGGGGCAGTATGTAATTTGGGGGTGGAGGGGGCAACGGAAGTATCCCTTCTTAGAAATGGGGCCGTATGAGCTGGGACCTGTTAGGGACCAGGCCATAGAAACAGTCTTCCAGCTGGGGATGCTGGATGAGCCAGGCACAGGCCATCCTCCCAGAGAGGGTGGTGAAGTCAGGTGAGTCATGGGTCATGGCATGAGGCTGGTGTCATAGAGTCAGAGCAGCCAAGTTCAGAAGTCTTCCAGGTTCAAGAAAACTTAGACAGAAACAGTCTGGAACCGTTTATAACTATCACTAAGATGGTTCATAGCCAGTTAAGTAAAGGAAACACCGGGTTATACTGATTTTACCACATTTTGTTATTGTAGAATAACAGTATCGTTGTGAATCTCCAAAAGGAGGCTGTAGTGTGCAACACTTCCCACACTCTGTTTGTCCGTGAGACCTCGGATTTTGCAAAGCCAGTCTTCTAAAACTTAGGGATGCTCCAGAAGCTTCTCTCAGGGTCAGAGCTATTACGTGCCCACTAAATAGGCCAGTGGACCAATTCTATTTCAGTAAATGTTACTTTTTCCCTAAATTTTAGTGGGCTAATGTGTTGCCTGAAGATTACTATGACTCAAATACCAGAGTTTTTTTTGAAGAACTCCCAACTGTAATGATTTTTTTTTTTTAAGAATCAGGTGACACAGAACCTGCAAGTTCTTTTCAAGCAAAGTCAATTCTGTTAGACCAAACAGCCAAGGCAGTAGTACATGGGGATGACAGTGAGCTTATGCATTCTGATTTATTTCACTTTAGAAAATGAACTTGGTTGCACGGGTGAACCAGTTACAAACAAGCTTATTCGCCGAAGTGCCTTTGTCCTTATGCAGGGCTAGGACTTGTCTCCACATCTCAGCAACCCAATTGATTGCTGCCTGGGGAAGACTTTGGAACAGACAGTGTTGTTTGTCCGATTTATCCCAGTTCCATTTGCTCTAGCTGTTCCCAAGCTCTTCTTTGTACATCAAAGAAAATTCATTCAGCCATTTTGGTGGGGGGGAGAGCAGAAGCTAAACTATGCTTCTCTACCATAATGTAGCTTTTAAAGTTATTTGCATTTTTTAAGAATTGAAACATAGTTGATTTACAATGTTGTGTTAGTTTCAGGTGTACAGCAAAATGATTCAGTTATACACACATATGTATATTTGTTTTCAGATTCTTTTCCATTATAGGTTATTACAAGATATGGAATGTAGGTCCCTGTGCTATACAGTAGGACCTTGTTGTTTATCTTTTTTTTTTTTTTTTTTGCAATACACGGGCCTCTCACTGTCGTGGCCTCTCCCGTTGCGGAGCACAGACTCCGGACGCGCAGGCTCAGCGGCCATGGCTCACGGGCCCAGCCGCTCCGTGGCATGTGGGATCTTCCCGGATCGGGGCACGAACCCGTGTCCCCTGCATCGGCAGGCGGACTCTCAACCACTGCGCCACCAGGGAAGCCCTATCTATTTTATATATACTATTGTGTATCTGTTAATCCCAAACTCCTAATTTATCCTCCCCCGCCCCGCCTTTCCCTTTTGGTAACCTTAAGTTTGTTTTCTATGTCTGTGAGTCTGTTTCTGTTTTGTAAATAAGTTCATTTGTATCTTTTTTACATTCCACATATAAGCGATATCATATGATATTTGTCTTTCTCTGACTTACTTCACTTAGTATGATAATCTCTAGGTCCATGTTTGCATCTTTTTAAACACCGCTAAGAATGACTTTGCAGAGGATAATCACCAAAGAAAAAAATATTTGTTTAAAGGTATTTTCAATAGAAGATTTCCCTAAGAAGTACTCCTTTCCTTCTTTTCTATTTTCTACTTGTACTGAAAATTAGATTTCTCTTCTACAATTTATTGATACCTATGAATTTGTGTTCAGTTCAAGTTGGTGAGATCAAAGTAATACAACCTGGAAGATTTTGTGGGACAGCTTTCTTTCTGCAAAAATAAAATAAAACACATATAAATATGGATATACTGAAATAGTACATTTCAGTGATTAAATAAAGTGAATGCAAGTTGCCCCCATGTCTTTCAACTTTTCTAGTCACTAAGATACTCAGAACTACATGATAGTATGTGTTTAAGTGAGGAATTTGCCCAGTTGGTTAAGAGGGGTGATTCTTACCATTTTTAACTGAGAAGGCTTGTAATCTGGAAGTTTCCTCCCTGGCCATATGCCAACCTATATTTGGGGAGTCACTGATTCGTTCCAATCTCTCTTACTTACATGCAGTTCCTTTTCATTTGATGTATTCCGCCTGCTCCTTCACTCGTCCTGCCTCTGTCATGTGTAGCTATTGGTATTCACAAGCATCCTGGGCTTATTCCTGCCTTGGCAGGTCCAGCTCTAGATTGGATGAGCCTGAATTTAGTTTCCCTCCTCAATTTTCATAGAAGCGCCAGTAGCAAACATTGCCCCGTTGAGAAAACATACTTTCATTCATGCATTTGCTCCTTCTCCCTCCTGGCCTTGCTTCTCCAGTGAGTGGCTGTTACTCAGCATGTCAGAAGAGGGACGAGGCTTCATCAATGGAGGAACTAATGAATGAACAGAAGCCTCAGTGTAGGGTGCAGGCTGGTGAGAAGCAGCGGAGAGGCTGTCATTCATTTCCTCACTGTGGGCTGGAATACAAACAGCTGTTTCCTGCTGTATTTCCATGCTCTGCCTTCTACACACTGCCTTCCTCTCACCCTCCCCAACTTCTCTTTCAGGCCCCACTGCTCCTCTTGGCCCCATTTTTCTTCTGATGCAGCCTATATTTGGGAAATCACTCTCTGATTCATCCTCATCTTTATTATTTACATGTGATTCCTTTTTGCCTTCTCTTTGCTTTAAAATTCTTCCACTTTTTTTCTCCACTTGGGTTCCTCATCTCATTTTTCCGGACCAATCTTCTTTGCAATTTTTTTCCAACTATCCTGTCTCTAGGACCACCCACCCAGATGTATAAAATCATATGTGACCCTCGGAACCCAGAACAGCCAAGGAAGCCCAAATATCTCCCCTTCTTTCCTTTGCATCTTTCCCTGCAGGATGACTGAGATTCTGAGTAGATGTGGGACCACCAGACATACACCTTCTTGAAATTGTTGTGTCTATTGAAGATTTTCTATGCACAAAAGAGTATATATATATATTACCTTCCAACTATGGGGCAAATTTTCTGTCCAAATGGAAGGATAAAATTTTTCTGATGAAGAATAAAGAAAGTCGAAAGGTACTTTAAAATCTAGGTTGTCTACTGCCTCTACATACAGATTCACCACCCACAGTCTCCTGTTTTACAAACAGCAGAGGCTCCAGCCCCAGATTCCTAGAAGGTAATAAATCCTAAACTCTACACCTATTTCACCAGGTTCACTGGAACATTCTGGATGTAAGTCTTCTGTTAGTGACAGGACGAAGCATTTGCAAATCCAGTTTTATTAAGGATCCCATCTCAAGCTGAAATTCCCTGTATGGCTTTGGAGTGCATTTAATATGATAATATAGAATATAGTACCAGGGAATCGATGTCTTCAGTGGGGTTCCATTAGAGAGAAGGTCAAGTCTATATAGAGTTTTATGTTCATTGATAGGAGGGAACACATGTTGCTTGCAGTCAGAACAAGATGGTCAGAGAAGAATGCATTGAATTCCAGATAAAAGCTAAAAGGAAATGATTTTTTTTAATGTTTATTTATTTATTTGGCCATGCTGGGTCTTAATTGTGGCACGCGGGATCTTCGTTGCCGCATATGGGCTCTTAGTTGCGGCCTGCGGGATCTAGTTCCCTAACTAGGGATGGAACCCGGCCCCCCTGCATTGGGAGCATGGAGTCTTAATCACTGTACCATCAGGGAAGTCCTAAAAGGAAATGATCTTTTAAAAGCCTATAAATACTTCATGTACCCCAAGCCAGCTTCTCAACTCTTCCATTTAATTTTCTTGACTCCAAGCCTCCTTGTAAAGTGTTGCTCTCAGACATGGAAGGATTCCGGCTGCTAAACAGAAACAAGGCATTGAATTATTGGGCTCAATCAGCGGTTTTCAAACTTTTCTTCTTTGGTCCAGGAAGTTCCACGGACACGCCTCACTGGCCACCGCGACCCTGCATAACATTTTATTTGTTTTTTTTGTTTTGTTTTTTTAAAAACAAAACATTTTACCATTTTATTTTATTTTATTTATTTATTTTATAAATTTATTTATTCATTTATTTTTGGCTGCGTTGGGTCTTTGTTGCTGTGCGCAGGCTTTCTCTGGTTGCGGAGAACGGGAGCTACTCTTCGTTGCAGTGTGCGGGCTTCTCATTGTGGTGGCTTCTCTTGTTGCGGAGCATGGGCTCTAGGTGCGCGGGCTTCAGTAGTTGCGGCACATGGGCTCCTTAGTTGCGGCACACGGGCTCCCCAGTTGTGGCACTCAGACTCCTCAGTTGTGGCATGAGAACTCTTAGTTGCGGCATGTATGTGAGATCTAGTTCCCTGACCAGGGATCAAACACCCGGGCCCCCTGCATTGGGAGTGCAGAGTCTTATCCTCTGCGCCACCAGGGAAGTCCCGTGAATTTCCTAAATGAATATTTCCCCAATTTATCTTTCGGGTACCTCCTGTTTTTCCTTCTTTGGGCTTGTTTAAAAGAGGCACATCTCTCATTGAATGGATGCACATGGACATATTTTCTTTGCTCTCAGTGGCCACAGGGCATGCTGAGGGGCCTTAGCCACCATCACCCCCAACTGAGCACTCAACTCCACTGGAAACACTCGTGTGCTTTCCTAATACTCAACGGGCAGCAGGATGTGGAGTCATGAGCTTGAACTCAGAGCCAGACAGCCTGAGTTGAATCCATCCCAGCTCTGTCATGTAAGTGTTATGATTTGGGGCATGCTACGCAACCTTTCCCTGCCTTGGTTTCCTTATCTGTAAAATGGGGGTAACAGTAGTATATCCCTCATAGAGTTATATGAGGGTTATGGAGTTAATAGATTAATTATTATATACCACGTACGTGGAAGAGTGCCTGATGATAGTTAGTATAGTATCCATACTGTTGTCATTTTTACCTCAGTACTGAGTCATGTCTGTGTGTCTCAGTTGGACATGAGGAATGGTTACCTGGGATCATCATTTTGACCCAAAGGTATTTCAGAACTTTCTGGGATTAAGAAACACTGGGCACTTATAAGTGCTGCAAGGATGTGGAGAACCTGGCACCCTCAGACACTACTGGTGGGGATGCAAAATGGTACAGCCATTTTGGAAAACCATCTGGCAGTTCCTCAAAAAGTTAAATGTAGAGGTACCATATGACTAGCAATTCCACTCTAAGTGTATACCCAAGAGAAATAAAAACATATGTTCACACAAAAACATGTACAAGAATGTCCATGGCAGCATAATTCATAATAGCCAAAAACTGGAAGCAAATGTCCATCAGTTGATGAATGGGTAAGTTAAATATGGTATATCCATACAATGGAATATTATTCTTCCATAAAAAAGGATGATAAGTGAGAGAATCCAAACACAAAAGACCACATATTATATGATTCCATTTGTATGTAATGTCCAGAGTAGACAAGTCAGAGACAGAAAGTAGCTTAGTGGTTTCTGCAGGCATGGGGTAAGGGGGAGGTGGGAGTGACTGCTAACGGGCACAGGGCTTCTGTTTAGGGTGATGAAATGTTTTAAACTCAGATCATGGTGATGGTTGCACAACTCTGTGAACAGACTAAGAAACAGTGATCTATACACTTGAAATGGGTGAATAATATGGGATGTGAATAACGTTATTTTAAAAAGAAAAGAAAAATCAAGTTCTAGGTTCAGGTGTGGGCTCTGGGACTCCACCAACTTTCTGAAAGCAAGTCATTAGGAGAGGAGCCTGGGATCTGTTTTTAACAAGCCCACCAGATGAAGCATCATTAAGTAAGTTTTTGAAACACACTGTTAGAATATGATTGCTACTTTACTGGTATGGGGAGGGATTAGTACCCTTTAGCTTACAGTTTTCACCATGCGCTAGGTGCGATGGCGGGTATAGTGTGACAATAATGATGATCATCAAAGTGCATGGTGCAGTTCTTCCAGGAGTTTCGCCACTGCGTGTTTTTGAAGTGCAGAGCCCCCGGAGAGCCTCAGACTTGTCTCCCTGGCCCGTTCTCTGCAGCCACCATCCCCTCTCGCCCTAGGCAGGTGTGGAAACTGCAGCCAGCACCACCGAGAAACTGACTGTGAAATTCCCAGTGCACTTGCACCTTTCTCTTTAAGACTTGCTTACATTCAGTTTCCTTCTCTTAAGTGTTTCTTATTGCCATGGCAACCCTAATCAATCACTGGACTAAAAATATCTCTTTCACTTTTCCAAAGCATGGCTGTAGTGAATTGAAAATTCAGCTCTGCCATGTATTTTGCATATGCTACTTTCCTTTCCCAACACGGAACCTGGGTGTGCCTGTGTCTGGAAATTAGTCTTGCAGGGGCCCAGGTACTTCACTCGTCTTTCCTGGCATCCTTCTTCCCGACTGCAGATTCTCCCATCACTTCCAATACATACAAGTACACGTGTTTAATCTTCAACAGAGAACATTGCTTTTCTGCACATCGGTTTTAGGTGCTGGAGATTTCACAGGTACCCGATGATCACTTTGCAATAAGAGGTTCATTCCAGTGGATAACATTATGTTTGAAAGGCAAATTAAAGATGCTCAGATACTGGCTACAAAGGAAGTTGGTCCTGGTAGGGAGCAGATGAAAGCAGTACTAGTGAGACTCTTCTGGCTTGGGAAGATCTAAGCTAGAAAATCAAAGAGGATGATAGGAGATCTTTTGCCTTTTCTCTCTGATTTCTCCATGATACCAGTGTTATTTTTAGAGGGTTAGGGACAAAATAAACCCTGGGTCTAATAAAGTGAATATTTGTTATGTTTCTCCTGGCCAAGCTGCTTTTCTAGTTAACAAGAGAGAGAAAAAGATTTTTCATGAGAGAGAAGGTTCCAGATCTTGAATGGGCCCAGGGGAGGAAGGAGGGCAGGGAGGGGCCGAAATGACTCATGACGTCCCCCAGGCTCCGGGGGAGTCACTGGCCCAACCCTCTGCCTGTAAGCAGGCTCATCTCATGGGACCCCCTGGGGTTCCCAAATGTTGTTTTTTGATGCTATTTCTTAACTTTTCTGAGCCTCGGTTTTTAAAATAAGGCTGAGTGAACCAACAGGCACAAAGCCTTTAGATCTAGGAAAGAAGAAAGTTCACTGAGATTCTGGTAGTATTCTTGTTTCCCTACATGTAGTTGGCAGGGGATCAAGGAAATCTGAGAAGAGGTGAGGGGAGAGGACCCCTGTGCAGAAAGAGGAGCTGCTAGGCCTTTAGGTAAAGGAGGACAGTAAGAGGATGGACCTGGAAGATGTGATGACATGTCCTCAAAACACAGCAGGTCAGGGGTCACAGCAAGGCTGGAGGAACCCAAGCCTGCTCTGTGGCTTGGCCACCATCCATGTCATGGGAAGGACCAATCAGGTGTTGTGTTGCTACCACTTCAGCAAACCCACAACCTCCCAAGACATCCTTGCACATACACAGTGGAAGGGTCCCCCTACAGGCATACCAGCTCTATTTACTCTCCATATAGTCTGTGGGATTCCATGGGGAGGGGTACAACAGGGTGGGCCAACATTTCTCTAGTATCTGTTCAGCCAGATACTGCCTGGCCTTGGACATTTGTTATCTCACCCCACAGCTGTGAGGTTGGTATTGTATCCATTTTACAGATGAGAAAACTGAAGCTCAGGGTGATTAAGGAATTTGCCCAAAGTCTCAGTTTGTGTGAAAAGACGCTGGCGTTTGAATTAAAGGCTGTCTCACTCCAAAACCTGCATTCTTTCTACTGAACAACCCTATTCGCTCCCTGTGGGCTAGGTGCACACTGCTGCGTCTGGACACCAGTCAATGGCAAGTTTTGTGGCATCAGTTCCTAGTAAATATCGCCCTGGGCAATAAGTAGTGGCCATTGACAAAGTGGATGACGTCACAGGTGGAACAACTACGAAAGAGTACAGATGTCCCGTCCCATTTCCCTAGATGTGTTCAAACCTCAAAGTCAGTGATACTTTCCTCACATAAGAACCAAATGGGTGATTTGGCAGGGAAGCAATGGTTGGATTCTTGAGGTTTGGTGTTATATTGGTTTTCTATTGCTATATAATAAATTTCCCACAAACTTAGTTACTTAAAACATCACACATACATTTTCTCAGAGTTTCCACTGGGGCTCAGGTTAGCTGGGTCCTTGGTTCAGAGTCTCAGTCAGATTGAAATCAAGGTCTCAGCCACGGTTCCAATCTCATCTGAGGCTCAGGGTCCTCTTCCAAGCTCTCTGGTTGTTGGCAGGATTCTGTTCCTTGCGGTTGTAGGACTGAAGTCTGGTTTTCTAGTTCGCTGGCCTCCAGGGGTCGCTCTTTGCTCCTAGAGGCTCCCTCAGGTTCTAGCCACGTGGCCCTCTCAGGATATGGCAGCTTACTTCCTCAAAATCAACCTGCTTCTTCTAAAAAGAAGTCTTATATAATGTAACATAATCTGATCACCTTTGTAATCTAATCAGAAGAGCAACTATCCCATCATATTCACAGGTCTTGTCTACACTTAAGGGGAGGGATTATACAAAGTGTGCAAGATTATACCAGGGGCTGGGAATCTTGGAGACCATCTTAGAAGTCTGTCTACCTTGGGTATTTTAAATTTATTTATTTATTTTTGGCTGCATTGGGTCTTTGTTGCTGCGCGAGCTTTCTCTAGTCGCGGCGAGCGGGGGCTACTCTTTGTTGCGGTGCGCAGCCTTCTCATTGCGGTGGCTTCTCTTGTTGCAGAGCACGGGCTCTAGGCACGTGAGCTTCAGTAGTTGTGGCACACGGGCTCAGTGGTTGTGGCTCTTGGCCTCTAGAGCGCAGGCTCAGTAGTTGTGGTGCACGGGCTTAGTTGCTCCGTGGCATGTGGGATCTTCCCAGACCAGGGATCAAACCCGTGACCCCCTGCATTGGCTGGCAGATTCTTAACCACTGAGCCACCAGGGAGGTCCCTACCTTAGGTATTTTAGTCTTTCCTCCATGTTGCTATGGGCCAAATGGAACTTTAAGCATTCAGTGTTCCCAAATGACATGGAGAGCATAAGAATCCTCTGAATCCCTTGGACATCTTACAGTTTTAGCCAGTTGGTGGCACTCCTGATGTCTCTCTTCTTGCATCATGTAACAGTTTGGTTGTGTCAGGATTCCCAACTTTTTTTCTGCTCCTACACTCTGACAGTTCCTTCAGTGATATGGAATCCCCCTCACCCTAGGAAATGTGTCAGAATCTTTAGGGGCTGGCATATATTTTGAGAAAGTCCAGGGTTGGAAGGTGGGGTGCTCCCTTCTCCACCCCCTGGATATTTAAGAATGACTAGGTTAGGTGGTATCTTCCCAGCTGGAGCAAAGCCCTTTGTCACAGAAAGCAGATTTAAGCAAATTGAAATTAAAGTAGATGCTCTGATGCCTGAATAACTGGAGGGAAAGTGACTTAAGCCATTCCTGATGGCAGTGGGGAGTAGGGGAGGGATCCTGGTGTTGGAATAGTATTGGAGCTTATCATCTCTTTGGTGAGCCAAACACATAGACAACTCATTGTGATGATGGAAAAGGAGACAGTGCTGTGACAAAGGAACAAAGAGAATGCTACGTGCGTACAAGGGATAATCATTCTGAAGTGGTTTGAGATGGCTGATGGGTAAAATTTAGGAAGGCAATGTCAGGCTGGGGGAATTGTAGGCATAAAAGTGTGGTAGCCAGAAGTGTTCCAGGGAATGGAAAGCGGTCTTCTGTGACTGGCCATGGGATGAATACAGGGCAAAGCCGGAAAGAAGATTCGGGTCAGATACAGAAGACTCCAGGTCTTCCCCTGAAGGAGAGAAACTGAGTCAGCAGAACTTGGGGGTTCACTGGATGTGACGGGTGAGTGTAGTGGATGGAATAATGTCCCCCTAAATATTCATGTCCACCGGAACCTCAGTTGTGACCTTATTTGGAAGTAGGGTCTTTGCAGGTGTAATTACTTAAGGACCTTGAGATGAGAGATGAAATCACACTGGATTTAAGGTGAGCTAAATCCAATAACTTATGTCTTACAAGAAGAGGACACAGAGACACACGGAGGGGAGAAGGTGAATGGAGACAGAAGCAGAGATTGGAGTTGAGCCACAGACCAAGGAGCGCCTGGGACCACCAGAAGCCGGAAGAGGCAAGGAAGGATGCTTCCCTAGAGCCTTCAGAGGGAGCACGACATTGCCAACACCTTGATTTCAGACTTATAGCCTCCAGGACTGTGAGAGGTTACATTTCTGTTGTTTTAAGCCACATTCGTGGTAATTTGACAGCCCTGGGAAACTCGTGCAGTGCAGAAGAACATTCGAGTTCAGTATGGACCATTCAAGTTTGGTGGGCCTAGAGGACCCTTGTTGGGGACAGCCAGTGGGCAACTGGACATGTGACAAGGGCAGTTGGGGTGAAAGATGTCAATTTGGGAGGATTCATAAAAAAGGGTCATGGAAAAGTCAGGAGCAGATGAGATCACTTGGTGCAAGAAAATAGGGTGGAGGGCAGAACCTAAGGGACCGCCTTCATTGAAGGAATGGAGGAGGGAAGAGAAGGCTGGGAAGGAGCTGCTATCATAGGAGGAATTGCTTCATCACATAGAACAGTGTAGAGAGCCCTACAGGGTGTGGATGCAGAATCAATTGCTGCTTTGGAAATTCTTTGATCATCAGTCATTTCCATACCATATTGCACTGGTTGAGAAAAAAATGGTAGGAGATGAAAAAGTAGAGCCAGCAAGCATCGACTGTTCTTTTAATAGAGTTTGATTGTGAAGACGAGGAGGAATGGGATTGGTTGTAGCTTGAGGAAGAAACACAACTGAGGGAACTTGATGCTTGTTTGTTTTTTTAAGAATATGACACTTTGGGGACTTCCCTGGTGGTCCAATGGTTAAGACTCCACGCTCCCAATGCAGGGGGCCCGGGTTTGATCCCTGGTCAGGGAACTAGGTCACGTGTGCCGCAACTAAAAAGATCCCACACGCTGCATCTAAGACCCGGCACAGCCAAAGAAAGAGAGAGAGAGAGAGAGGGAGGGAGGGAGGGAGGAGAGAAGGAAGGAAGAAAGGAAGAAAGAAAGAATGTGATACTTTTCATTATATTTTTAGATGGTAGAAAGGAAGCAGGGAGAAGATGCAAATAATCAATGAAACAAGTTTCTGGAGAAGAGACTTACATATATTTTTAACCCTGCACCTATTCTGTGCCAGGCATTGTGCTGGGTTTACCTGAATGATCTCATTGATCTTCTCAGCACGCCTACAGAGTAGAGAAGGAGAGTCCCCATTCTGTAAATGAGGAAACAGGCTGGGGATGGGAAAATAATTTGCCCCAGTTGATACATCTCAGGTCTGATGACTCCTATGTCTCAGTTCTGATCATTATATTATTTTTCCATTGGGATAAAGAAGGCAGCATCTTTCTCTGATTCATGAAGAATAAGAAGCATCATAAAGGAATAAGCAGGACTTCACTGGTGGCACAGTGGTTAAGAATCCGCCTGCCAGTGCAGGGGACACGGGTTCGAGCCCTGGTCCGGGAAGATCCCACGTGCCACAGAGCAACTAAGCCCGTGCGCCACAACTACTGAGCCTGAGCTCTAGAGCCCGCAAGTCACAACTACTGAGCCCGCGTGCGTAGAGCCTGTGCTTCGCAACAAGAGAAGCCACCACACTGAGAAGCTCGTGCACCGCAACAGAGTAGCACCCGTTCGCCACAACTAGAGAAAGTCCGCGTACAGCAACGAAGACCCAACACAGCCAAAAATAAAATAAATTAAATAAATAAATTTTAAAAAAAATAAAGGAGGGCTTCCCTGGTGGCGCAGTGGTTGAGAGTCCACCTGCCGATGCAGGGAACACGGGTTCGTGCCCCGGTCCGGGAAGATCCCACAGCACTGACCAGCCTGGAGCTGGCCTGGCTGACCCAGGTCTGCCCACTGCCTTGCGGAAACCAGGTGCACTTCTAGCCTCTGGCAGGGTTACCATTCTGACATGAAAATAACCTAAGTCCTTGACTCAAAAATAACAACATCTGTTACCTTGCATAAGAGTTTTGCATTTTGTATTTGGGTTTAATACCCAAATGCTAAAATTCATTTGTTTGACCTTAGTTAAGTGGTTTAGAGATTCAACCGATAAAAACTCCTTGCGGGGTTCCACTCTGACGCACCCAGACCCACCTCCCCACCCTGAACAGCTCTGTTCTCTCGCCACCTTGTACTGTGCACACGTTGGATTTAGCCTCATGAATTATGGGTTAAAAAGGACAAATCGGTTCACCTGAAGCTTGTTATTTTTAAAAGGGTCTCTGCAGGTGTGTGTCCTCAAGTTCACGTGTTGATTGAGAGCTCTGCCGTGGGGCTCTGAGCCGCTCCATCTCGATTCACTATGGGAGGCCCCTCCTTGGAGAACTCCCTGGGTCTGGGTGTGAGGGCAGCAGTTGTGCAGTGAGAGGTTTGAGAGGAGACAGCAAAGAAAATGTTAATGAATGATCGCAGGGCTTCATTCTCCATAAAAGCAATTACTGGGATTGATTGTTTCCATGTTTCCTTAGTCACGTTCAGCTTGCTTGTTTCACTCAGATTAAGACAGATGAACACCGAATGCACACAGGCATGTGATGTCAGCAGAATTATCAATGGCACATCGAAGGCCTCTGCCTTCTTGCACAGATGCCATTGGGGGGGTCTCAGCTGGGCTGAAAGGGGATCACGGTCACGGTGGGGTGACCGTATGGGGCAAGGGTGCATGTTGTGGACCTCGGGGTTTTAGATAATGCATTCTCTCTCTTTCCTTCCCATGCATGGTATAGTGAGGTGGTTTTCCAACTTAAGCCTGCATCAGCATCCCTGGAGGGCTTGTTAAACACAGATGCCTGGGCTCCATCCCCAGAGTTTCTGATTCACTGGGTCTGGCATTGGCCCCAAGAATTTGCCTTTCTGAGAAGTTCCAGGATCCTGCTGCTACTGGCTCAGAGATCCCATGCTGAGAACCAGTGGGGTAGTCATCAAGAGCATGGACTCGGGGACCAGGCCACAAGACTTTCAATCCCAACTCTACTGTTCACTACCTATGTGATCATGGGCCATTTACTTACCCTCTCTGTGCCTCTGTTTCCTCATCTTTAACACACGGCTGATGATAATAGTTCCTACTTCATAGGGTGGTGACAAGGAATAAAGGAATTAGAACTTGGAAGCTCTTAGACCAGTGCCAGGTGTAGAATATGTGCTCTGTGTACGTTGGATAAATAAATAAAGGAGCCAACCTCTTGGACTGTGAGCGTGTTGGCCCAAGCCTCACTCCTCCAACACCAGCAGCTCCCAGTGGAGTTGCTAGGTCATTTTAGCCGGTAGTCTTCAATCCCATCTCTGGTGGTAGAGAAGGTGAATGCCCTGCTCAGTGCCAGCAGGAGGAAGGCTACATCGACATCCATCAATATCCTCTTCTCGGGCTTCCCTGGTGGCGCAGTGGTTGAGAGTCCGCCTGCCGACGCAGGGGACACGGGTTCGTGCCCCGGTCCGGGAAGATCCCACATGCCGCGGAGCGGCTGGGCCCGTGAGCCATGGCCGCTGAGCCTGCGCGTCCGGAGCCTGTGCTCCGCAACGGGAGAGGCCACAACAGTGAGAGGCCCGCGTACCACAAAAAACAAACAAACCAAAAAAATCCTC
Organism: Globicephala melas; assembly: GCF_963455315.2. Classification (NCBI taxonomy): domain Eukaryota; kingdom Metazoa; phylum Chordata; class Mammalia; order Artiodactyla; family Delphinidae; genus Globicephala; species Globicephala melas. Next base: position 34,353,971 of record NC_083333.1, read on the forward strand.
TTCTCAAGCTACGCTAACCCTTATAGTCTACTGAATACATAGAATGGGCTCAAGGAGACGGGGACTCCAGGATGGTGTGCATTTGGGGTTTCTCTCCCCTGTGCCGACAGAAAGAGAGGCCGCATTTCATGTCAAGTTCAGCTGCAGCCTCATACTGATTTGCTGCCCTCTGTGCAAAGTTGGCTTGATGCCCAGCACTGTTACGTTTTATGCACATGATTTTATTTAACCCTCACAATGTCACTGTTAAGTAATCGTTATTTTACCTGTTTCAATATTGCTGGGGTTCGGACAAGTTCAATGACTTGTCCAAAGTCACATGGCTATCAAGTGATAAATCCAAAACTAAAACAAGTCTGTCTGACTTCAGTAATTTATAATCTTTTTTTTTTTACACCAAATTCTAGATATTTTATTCAAGAGTAAAAAGACAGAACACACACACACACACATTCCACCCTGTGTTAGGCAGGATAATGGCTCCCTAAAGATGTATATGTTCAAATTGCTGGAACCTGAATTAAGATTGCACATGGAATGAGGGTTGCTAATTAACTGACTTTACCTTGGAAAGATTATCGTGGGTCACCTGGGTAGGCCTAAGTAACTTATAATCTTAAAGCTCTACGCTACCGCCTCTAGCTTTACATGAATATGTACATAATGGTTAAGGCTGGTTCCCAGGCATCCAGCAGTGGCAGCTACTCCCTGAAGTGAAGCACCCTGGAACTGGAATTGTCTCTGTTCCAGGGGGTTGCTCTTCTAAAGCCTGTGGTCGGACTCATAAAGCATATTCTTTTGGGAAATGTCCTCTTCGGCGACTTGCCTGATTGCTTAATTATTCTCTCCGGCTTGACTCCTGGATGAAATCGTGTTCACGTTGCCAAAAAGGTGGCTTTCCTTGCATACGGACATGGAACTAGTATCTTAACATTTCTGATCGTGGACAGTGCTCGCAACCAAACGGTCAGGAGAGCAGCCGGAGGCTAAACTGAAGATGTGAAGAGAGAAAGGACGGTGTGTTGATGAAACTTTTCTTTTTTTCCGTAGTGTTCCTTTCTGCCAAAATTCTCCATTCATATAGAAACCAAGTATGAGGACAACAAAGGAAGCAACAACAGCGTGAGTAGCCCCCTTGCCACCCCACCCCATGCCCCGCCCCAATCCATACCGCGCTCTCCCCTCACGGACTCTGAGAGCCCCTCACAGCTCCTGTGTGGCCAGGGCCAGCAGCACGATCTGTGCCTGGGACCTCAGAGAAGCTCTGGCTTTTCTTCTCATCATTCTGTACTTTCCATGGCCTCTGTGCAGAAATCTCTATCATCTGGAGTGATTGTCTCTGGGGATCAAGAAGGTTGATGGGGACCTTGGAACTCTAGATCATTGGATTGAACACAAATCTTCTCAATGACATTTGCTTAGAAGAATGAATGCAATCAGGTGTATGTGTGCACACATACATGGATACACGTATTTTCTGGGCTGTGCATATGTTCACGTATTCACACACACACGCACACAAATCCCACCTTAAAAAATCAGTGTAACCCTCCAGCAGATGTTTACCTCGTGAGGCATTCTGACTCTCGCTAAATTTTAGCCAAGAACTTTGTTTATTAGTATTGCTTAAAATTCACTTCTGACCTGGCTTTTGCCCCACCTCTTTCTGTCGGGGTGATACATTTCTAAATCCCCATCCCCTTGGGAGTGGATGGTTTGACCTACAAGAACCTCACCCTGACATTGGGTTGTGGGTTCCATCAGGACGCATTGAGGGAAGAACCTGTATCTAGAAGCTGCAGGGCTTCACTTATTGATTTCTACTTCATTTTCATGTTTTGCATTTGTGGAGAAAGATGAAAATTGAGGCTGTGGCAAAATGAGTAAGAGAGTTCTGACAAGGTGACCCCTTTGGTGCCGTCATTGAGCCAAGGAGATGCAAAACAAGATGCAGGAGGCCAAGGAGATACCTAAGTGCCCAGAAGAACTATCTAAGGTCATAAACGTTGTCAATTTGAAAACCTTTTTTTGTGAAAACAGTCACTGAGATAAACTAAGAAACTCTCTAGAAGGGACAGCTTTGGCCAGGCTGACTCTGTTTCTTCATGTTGACATCTTCTAGAAATTTCCTGCCCTTGGCAAGAACAAATACTTCTAGAAAGTATGGGTGTGTTTGTGCAGAACTCAGGGTGTCCCATTCAAGGTGGAGTCTGCCTGGACAGAGCTTGAGTGGTTCCCAAGAGGAGTCACCCAAGAACTACATTTCATACCAGCATGGTAAGGGAGGACACTGGTTCATTCACTCAGTATTCAATAAGAGCACATCCAGCACTCTCTATTTAGATGTCACTGTGTGAGCTGCATGGATGGTGTTAAAAATTCAGACCTGTTTCTCAAATTCCAGGGACTCATGGTTTAGGTTGGGGGCGAACCAACATATTAAATGACTAAAAACATTAGCGCGTTAATGGGCGTCCCTTCCTTCGGTGTGAAGAGTCACCACTAGTCAACCCTTGGAATGGAAAGCGCTTGAGGAGTGACATTCCATAATGACCCATCTATTCACAGGGACTGCCATGGCTTGTGCCCGGTCACTTCAGCTTCTTGAACTAAGTTAGGAAACCTGAAGATTATCAGGGGTTGACAAACTACTTTATTTGTAAATAAAGTTATTTTGGAACACAGCTACATTCACTCATCTGTGGATATCTAAGCTGCTTTCATGCTACACCAGCAGAATGAGTACTTACAACAGAGCTCATGTGGTCTGCAAAGCCTAGAATATTTACTACATGGCCCTTTACAGAAAAAAGAGTTTGCTAACCCCTGGTCAGAGGGACTCAGATCAGAATGGCATGCACCACATCTCCAAATTTGACCCCTTGATAGATCCATCCCAGCTGAATGCCTTCTCTAGAGTTCCTGAAACTTTCCAGAGAAGAATGCAACCTGCAAGGGTGCTCCTCCTCCAGTAAGTTCAGGATCCTCAATGGTTAGCGTCCCCTGGTGGTGGGTGACCTAACAGAGCAGTTTAGTCCTGTGTCCTTGTCAACAGCCTGAAATCAGAGGTACTTTGCTGGCCAACTGCGTCAAAGCCTCATTGTCTAAAATAGTGTTGCACAGTGTACCTTGAACCCTTCTTTTCTGATTGGAAAATTAACATGGTTCTTAAAACTTGGAAAACACACACAAAGAAAGCAAACCCAGTAGTAATCCCATACTTCAGAGATAACTGCTGTTAGCATTTTGGTTCATCCTGCAAAGTGTTAATGAATTTACTTTTCAGCCAATTTCCCTAAAATTGACTCATACAACATCCTGTTTTTACCATGTCATGAAGTATCCTTCCCAGTAATATTTAATAGCTGTGCTGCATTCCCTACTTAAATGTACTTCTTTGAACAGTTGACAGTCACTGGATCTTGAAGTGGTCTTGACCATTTTGATGTAGCTGTAGACCTTCAGGAAAAGGGTGATAGAGATCAGAGATGCCTGAATTGCTTTTCCTGTCACAATTTAAAAAATACGGGGTGCGGGGGAGGCAAAGGGGTTTAAAACATCTTTTAATCTTTCTAGACAAATCGCCTTGCTTTCTCTTTTCCTCTGTCGCTCTGTCCTGTCTTCATGAATAGTTAAAACCCGCTCCGTTTGTAGAGGTATGGAATGGATGTGCGGCCTCGCCTTGATCCTTACAGGACCAGCGTAATCTTCTGGTTTATCCTCAGCTCAGGTCTAATCTAAAAAAAAACAAATCACATGGTTATCATTTACTGTCTTGTATCCCCTTTTTTGGCAAGTGCTAGGGTCTTTTCACTACTCTCCTAGGGATTTAGCTTTGTCACTACTCTCCTAGGAATTTAGAATACCAGGTTAGTCACCCTAAAGTCAGGATCCGTGCTTACAGTCAGCACCCTCTACCCACGCCAAAGGCCAGTTCTCTCTGAGACTTAGGCTGGCCTGCAGGAGAAGCACTGAACCCCAGGGCACCTGTGGGCAGTCCATGTCAACACAATTTGCTTCCTCTGGGAGAAATGCCAGCTAGTGTACCCTGTGTGGCCTCCACCTCCACAACTGGCTGGCTCTGAGGCTGCCCGGGGGAGCCAGCTCCTTATCTCTCTGTCATGGCACCCAACTTGCCCAAGTCCGAGTTCACTGAAGAGGCCCTGCATGTGTTTGCCCAGCCTCTGCCTGGCTCTGATCCATAAATCCCCAGGTCTTGCTTCTGAGCTATTGGACCAGACAGGCCAGCCCCAGCTTGATTAGACTTCTTCTTTGCCAATTCGTCTTCCTCTAATTTCCATATTCAGCAGCAGCTGTTGGTTACCCAGCTGGTTCAAGCTTGGTCCCTGGAGGCAGAAAAGGAAGACTCCATTGGTTTTCATTCACACTTGTTAATGTTTCCAAATCAGAACTTGAGAAATATATATTTATGTAATAATACTTCATTAAAAGATAGCTTTGTCCAGGGGTTCAAAACTGGAGCCTTAAGCAGATGGTGTGTGCTGGCATGCTCTTTTTCTGTCCAGGGATGAGTATGGAGTTTCTGGTGGGAGGCAGAATTGCTAAAGAAAGCAGTGCAGTGGTGGGTGTTTCTCTCGTCTCACTGCTTTGCCAAATTATTTAATAAACTCAGGCCACTTCTTTGCATTTTCTGGGTATATAGTCTTATCATTCAGCTACCATCCTTCATACTGCTATCTGCACCCTATTTCCTTCCCTACCTGCCAAAACTTTAATGAAATGGATGACGATAAGAAGCAGTAATTAAATTGAAAGACGCTAGTGATAATCATATTGATTACTGATCGAATAGAGTACATGCTGTTATCCTATTATCAATTACCACCTAAGTCATCTTTTTACATGACCCAATATCTAGTGTAAAAATTGGGATATCTAGATTTAAATATCTTCTCCTCCTTGTTAAAATAAAACTAGTATATTTATGATTGAGAAAACCTGTAAACTGTGATTACATTAACCAGGACACAATGGGGAAGTTGTCTTAAATCGAGACCCATTTGTTTTATGCACATACTGATGAGAATTCTTTAGGCCTTAATTAGTGCTGAGGAGGATGGCACCATGCCAAAAAGTAAGGCTCTGTTGTTTGTCCAAGGCCATAAATCTAGATCTGGGAGAGTCAGTGCTTATCATTCGAGTGTCAGCTGCTGCCAGGTTACTGTTGTTCATTGTGGTTAATGGGGGGCAGCCTTGCGTCCACTTCCTCTTCCAAACAAAGCAGGTACCACTTAAAAGCAGTGGTTCTCAGCCTTGGCTGCACGTTGGACTCATCTGAGAAGCTTTAACAATGGCTCCTGCTTGGGTTCCACCCATCCTGGGATCCTGATTTAATTGGTCTGGGGTGCAGACTGGTCTAGGGCAGTGCTTCTGACACTGTCCCTCTAGGAACACAGAATTTTCCAATCGGAAGTGTGTGGACTTTTTTTTTTTTTTTTTTTTAGTGAAAACGTATGCATTTAGCTACAACATTTGAAATTAAATTGCAGGTATCATAACACTTTGCACCTAAATACTTCAGCACATTATCTCCTATGAACAAAAGCGTTCTCTCGTTCTCTTGCATAATAATAATACCATATCACATCCAAGAAATGTAATATTGATAGAATAATATTATTCAATATGAGTCCATATCAAAATTTCTCAAATTATCTCCAAAACATCCTAGCTATTTGTGTTGATACAGGATTCAATCAAGAATCATGGATTTCATTTGATTATCTCTTCTTTTTAGTCTCTTTTAATCTAAATTCTAGAATAGTACCTTTGGCTTTTTTTCCTTAATGATAATGACATTTTTGAAGAGTCCAGGTCAGTTGTCTTGTTTACACTCTGGATTTGTCTGATTGTTTCCTCGCGATTAGATTCATAATAAACATCTTTGGCAAGAATACTACAGAAGTAATGTTGTTTACTTCCCATTGCGTCACATCAGGAGGTTCATATGCCATTGCCCTGTTATTGGTGATGCTAAATTTGATCACTTATTTAAGGTGGTGTCTTTTAGAACTCTTCATTGCAAAGGTACATTTTTCCTTTGAAATTAATAAGTAATCTGCAGAGTAATTGGGAATGAGCATATTTAACAAGCTCTTATGGTTATTCTTTTTTTTAAATTTTTATTGGAGTATAGTTGCTTTACAATGTTGTATTTGTTTCTTGCTGTACAGCAAAGTGATTCAGTTATATGTATACATATATCTGCTCTTTTTTGGATTTCCTTCCCATTTAGGTCACCACAGATCATTGAGTAGGGTTCCCTGTGCTAAACAGTAGGTTCTCATTAGTTATCTATCTTATACTTAGTAGTGTATGTATGTCAATCCCAATCTCCCAACTTGTCCCACCTCCTCCTTCCCCCCTTGGTAACCGTAAGTTTGTTCTCTACATCTGTGACTCTATTTCTGCTTTGTCAATAAGTTCATCTGTACCATTTTTCTAGATTCCACATAGAAGTGTGTATGGCCTTTTAGAGTCTACCCTGCAGTCAAACCTGATATGTTCTTTTTGGAGGGCGTAGGATATGCCATCCCCACCCCATCTGAGGATCTAGACCAATGATTCTCAATCATGGCTGCATATTAAAGTGACGTGGGAAGCTTTAGACTCGCTGATGCCACCGTCCCACTCCGCAGGATTCTGATTTCATTTGTCTGGGATTGGGGTCCAGTCACTGGGATTTGTAGAGCTCCCGCAGGGGAACCTAAGAGCCATCAAGGCTGAGAACTACAGATTTAAACGAAATATTAAGTGCTATTTAAAACCAACAGTGAATACTTAGGAAATCAGGTTCTCCAAATTTCTTCACTTCTTCATACCCTTGCAAACAGAACAGTTTACAAAAAGCATATTTATAACCACCACCACCCCACACACACGATAAAGGGGCCGGGGGGGCACTATATTTCTTCTCATTAGCCATTATTCCTCAGCAGTGAAACTTCTCTGACCAGATGGAAAACATGTCCAGTTTAGTTCCTGGAAGCATGAGGCTCTGTCCTTCACAGAGCTGTCCTTGGAAATTGCCTAGAAAAAGTTTTTGGATTTTTTTTTTATATAAATGTATTTATTTTATTTATTTATTTTTGGCTGTGTTGGGTCTTTTTTGCTGCGCGCAGGCTTTCTCTAGTTGCGGTGAGTGGGGCTACTCTTCGTTGCGGTGCACAGGCTTCTCATTGCGGTGGCCTCTCTCGTTGCGGAGCATGGGCTCTAGGTGCGCAGGCTTCAGGAGTTGTGGCGCACGGGCTTAGTTGCTCCGCGGCATGTGGGATCCTCCCGGACCAGGGCTCGAACCCGTGTCCCCTGCATTGGCAGGCAGATTCTTAACCACTTCGTCACCAGGGAAGTCCCCAAGTTTGGGGAATTTATTTAGTTTCTAGTTCAGCTATGTCATAATGAAAAAACACAAAGTTGTTCTTTGTGAAACAAAAAGATATGTATTGAAACCCCAGCTCTATGACTTAAGCAATGGAGTCTTGGCTTCTTCATCGAGAAAATAGAATAAATAATGCTTGCATCACAGTGTGGAGGATTCGTCCAGGTTAATTTACCTGGAAGCACTTCATAAACTGTAAAGTGCTATACAAATATTAAGTATTGCTTCAGTTATGGTCCTACCTTGGGATTAACTACGTTACAGATGATTTTCTAATGAGACTCTGCTTTTGTCTGAATTGTCAATTAACCATTTCTTGTCAACAAATTTTGAGTACCTACTATGTGCCAGGCATTGTAAGAGGCAATGAGGATACAGCAATAAGACACACAAGGTCTCCACTACTCATGGAATGGGGGAAAGCACATAATAAGCAAGTAAACAAAGGATTCCAGTTGTAGGAAGTGCTAAGAAGGCGATAAATAGGATGGAGGGGAGCTCAGCTAGAAGCCATGTGGTCAGGAAACGCCTCTCAGAAGAGGTGACAAATCCATGTGAGACCTGAGGCTGGGAAGGAGCCGACCCTCTGAAGGGTTGTCCAGGCAAGGGGACTGTTGTAAGCTGAGTTTGTGTCCCCCCAGAATTCATGTTGGAGTACCTGAGACTATAACTGTGTTTGAAGATAAGGCTTTTAAAGAGGTGATTAAGTTAAAAGGAGGCCGTTAGGGTGGGCCCTAATCCAATCTGACTGTTATCCTTCAAAGAAGAGGAAACTTGGATACACGAAACCAGGGAAGTGCAAGCACAGAGGAAAGACCACATGAGGATGACCATGTGAGGACACAGCAGAAAGCTGGCCATACTAGACCAAGGAGAGAGGTCTCAGAAGAAACCAAACCTGCCAACACCTTGATCTTGGACTTCCAGCCTCCAGAACTCTGAGAAAATGGAATTGCGTTGTTTAAGCCACTCCATCTGTGGTATTTTGTTATAGCAACCCTAGCACACTAATACAGGGACAAGAAGGGCAAAGGCCCAAGCCCCTGATGCAGCCTGGCATAATCCAGGAACTGTCAGAAAACCAGCAGCCAGAGCACTAGGGATGAGAGCAGACTGGTAGGAAATGAGATGGAGGAAGTAACAGAAGCCAGATCGTGTAAAACCTATGAGGCCGTAGCTAGAGGTTGGATTTTAGCGCAGTGGGAAGTTATGCGGGGATTTTAAACAAAGGAGAGACATGATATTTAGGGTTTTTTTTTTTTTAATAAATTTTTTAGTTTGGAATTGTCTTAAATTTACACTAACGTTGCAAAGATGGTGCAGAGAGTTCTCATATACCCTTTACCCAGCTTCCCCTAAATGTTAACATCTTATATAACCATGAATCATTTTTCAGAACTGCAGACTTGATTCAGATTTCACCAGTTTTCCCACTAATGTCCTTTTTCTGTTCCAGCATCCAGTTTAGGATGCCCAATTACAGTGTGTGATTTATGTCTTTCAACGTTTGTTCTGGCCACTCTGTGGAGGGTGGTGGGAGGACGACAGGAATAGAAGCAGGGATTCCAGTTGGCAGCAAGTGCAAGAATCCAGACCAAAGATGATGGTGGCTTGGGCTGGAGAGACAGCAGTGGATAAAGATAGGTGTATTTTGGAAACAGACTGACTTTCTTTGGGGGTTGATGCATCAGATGGGGGCAAAGTAAGGATGACCTCAGGATTTCTAGCTTTGTCTTTGGACCCTGAGTGGGTGGTAGGGAACAGTGCAGGAGAAGCAGGAAGTCAAGTGCCCCAGCAGGGACACAATCAGTTTGAGATACCAATGAGACTTCCAAGTGGAAATGGTAGGTAAGGAGTTGGATATATGAGTCTGGAGTTCAGAGGGAGGTGTAAGGTCATGATTCAGAGATAGAAATAAGTGAGGTTATTTAGGAAGAGGAGTGACAGAAAAAGGAAAGTTCTGGTTGCTCCAGGATGGAGAGCACCCTGGCCCTGAGAAGGACTTTCCCATGGCTTTCAATCCAGCTTCTGACTATTTTCTTTTCTCCGTGGTTAAGACCAAGTCATTTTCAGTCACTGAGTTGTGCTTGATTTTAGGGAGCTAGATTATCTCATTTAGTCAACTACATAGGTCCACCTGAGAAATCTAGTTTCTTCCCCTGGATGGGTGTCTTCTTTGGATGAATTGAGGAAACATTTCAATATTTTGACTTGGCTCAATTTGCATTGCCTTGGAGAGATGGCCAAAAGAGTTCTCCTCCTGACCACAAATAGTTCCCACTGGAAGTTACCAACCGACAAAGAGGGAATTTCACCATCTAAGGAGAGCTCTATTTATTGAGGATTTGTTATTGCAATAGTCGTCATGAAGTTCATTTCATTAGTATTAGTATTTGTATTGATGTTAAAATCAAGAGGGCAGTATGGATGGATGTAGGGTAAAATAATTTATTTACCCATTTCAAAATGTACTAAAAGTAATTTGTGAAGCAGGGGAGCCCGTGAGAACCGTAGAATCCATATTTACAAGCCTTCCTTAAATGGCTTCTAATTGAGGATTAGAGAAAGGAAAAAGCATTTGCTTTATTTTTAGACATGATGTCTTCAACTTAACCTTAGATTATTATAACCAGCCACCTACAAAATCTGCAGTTTTCTCTAATAAGTCATCAGAACATGCTGAAAAGAAGTTTGCACAAAACACCCCCATTTGCAGTTTTGAAGGATTATTATCCATTTTGGTACATGAAGTGGAAAAGTCAGTGTCCTTACTCAGTCTGTGTCTAATAGTATCATTTTGAGGACAATGGAAAACATTATATTTCATTCCTTAAGATGTTGCCTTTGCTCTTTGTGGTACAGTTTGCCATCTGAGAGCTAGATGTTAAAAAAACAAACAAACATGTGGGCCAAAAGTGCATCTATCCAGCATGAGGACTAGCTCTCTAATTGAGGAGAATCACGATGCAGGTTATCTCTGCCTTCAGGGAAGCTAGAGATTATTGGTAGTAATCATTATTGTTAATAGATATAGCTCAAAGTAGTATTCGCTTTCTGTGTAGGCCTGGCTCACTGGTGCTCTGGTAAATCTAAAAAAGACCTGACTGTGCTGACCAGTTAGTACTAAGGGTTAAGAAGACAGTTAACCAAACTGGTCAAAAGCAGCAACATCAAAGGGACGAGCCTGAATTCATGGTTAGGAAACCAGTGGACAGAGCCAGAGAAGCAATACCAAGTGTCAAGGTCTAGGTGACCATTTTACAGCTACCATAGTAATAATTGATTCAAGCACGAGTCACCAATGGATGCTAAAACCATTGAGTGAAACAGTATTTGGGAACAGGAATTTACACTGCCTCAAAGTATCATCCCAGAGATTATTTATTAATTATGAACAGTGGAGAAATCTAGTGGATGCCATCAAGTAAGCAAATTTTACATCGCCAATAATAGGACAGAATGACATACTGTGCCTCCCATTGTGATACACTGAGGACACAACGTCACAAATCATAATATGGATTATCCTTGCCAAAAATATTTAACCTGAATCCAATCAGGAGGAAGCAATCAGACAAATCCAAACTGAGGGACACTCCACAAAGCAACTAGCCAAAAATCCTCAAAACACAATGTGTCATCAAAGACCAAAACAAAACAAAAGCCTGGGGGACTGCCCTAGGTTAAAGGAGTCTAAAGGAATTCCGACAAGTGAATTTAACACCTAATCCTTGATTAGATTCTGGATTAACAAAAGGGGTGGACTTGTGTAGGACACAGAAAAGATATTATAAGACAATTGGGAAATGAATCTGGACCCTATATTACCTAATAGTGTGGTATAGTATTGAGTCAATATTAAATTTCTTGCCTGTGATTATTATATTGTAGATATATAGGAGAATGTCCTTGTTCTTAGAAATACATGCTGACATATTTAGGAAGGAAGTACCATGCAACATACTTTTACTCTCATATGGTTCAGCCAAAAAAATTTATGTGTGTGTGTTTTTCCTTCTTTAAAAAAGTCTTGGGGGCTTCCCTGGTGGCGCAGTGGCTGAGAGTCCGCCTGCCGATGCAGGGGACACGGGTTCATGCCCGGGTCTGGGAAGATCCCACGTTCCACGGAGCGGCTGGGCCCGTGAGCCATGGCCGCTGAGCCTGCGCGTCCGGAGCCTGTGCTCCGCAACGGGAGAGGCCACAACAGTGAGAGGCCCGCATACCGCGAAAAAAAAAAAAAGAAGTCTTATAAAGATAGAGGAACTATTCACATGTTGCAATGAGATGTCAAATAACTTAAAGTTACACAGTGAGTTTTTCTTTTTTTGTAGTCACGAAGCAGAAGCTTTCAGTCTTCTCTCTCTTTTTGGTGATATCCTGATTTCATTAATGAAACAGCAAAATAATTAGCCTAATCATAAATATTGTCAGCATCAACACTGATTCTATTCACCCAAAAGATGTTTACAAAGAGGAGATTTTTTGAATTGCAGAAGCCCTAGGTTCTCTCTTGTAATTTCACACTCTGGGCTGTGTCTTGAAGTTTTGAAAAGGCAGATGGAGATGATTCAGACTAGACTTCTAAGTGTACAACCCTCCTAAGGGTTAGAGCCCAGGATATGTACCACCATAGATATTTGTATACTACCCTATTTGCATCCCTCCAAGTACAGCCCTTGCTCATTTAACTGCCTCTCTAACCCATTCAAAGCTCTCTGAAGGCAGACACCATGATTAATACCAACACAGCCTTAAGGCACCTAGGAACAATCTAATTTTTATAGACAAAATTTTGTTGAAGGGCATAACAGAGACCTGAATACATGATAAATACTCCATGTTCATGGATGGAAAGACTAAATACAATAAAGAAGTAAATTATTTCCTAAATGAATCTCCAAATTAAATGTAATTCCAATCAAAACCCCAACAGGATTGTCATAAAATTGAATGTAAAATTCATATGGAGGAATAAAAGTCCAAAAACAGCCAGTATAATTTTTGAATAAAGAACAAGGAGGGAGATTCATCATACCAGATAGCATAACCATAGTTAAGTGTGGTATTGGCACAAAGATAGAAATAGACCCAAGCTGGTAATGAGAGTTTGATACATAGTAGTTAAGGCAGCTTGGAAAGATAAATTTCTCACGAAATGACATTGGGTCAATTGACATTTCATATGGAAAAAATAAAATATTGGATCCATACCTCTCGCCATGTTAAAAAAAAAAACAAAAACAAAAAACTCCTAAAGGAATTTATAAACTTGAGTGAGGGAAGTCATTTAAGAATATACTGTTGGGAAATAGAGAATGGACTTGAGGACACGGGGAGGGGGAAGGGTAAGCTGGGACGAAGTGAGAGAGTGGCATGGACATATATATACACTACCAAATGTAAAATAGATAGCTAGTGGGAAGCAGCCACATAGCACAGGGAAATCAGCTCGGTGCTTTGTGACCACCTAGAGGGGTGAGATAGGGAGGGTGGGAGGGACATGTAAGAGGGAAGAGATATGGGGATATATGTATATGTATAGCTGATTCACTTTGTTATAAAGCAGAAACTAACACACCATTGTAAAACAATTATACTCCAATAAAGATGTTAATAAATAAATAAAACGCTAAATATATATATATATATATATATATATATATATAGTTGGGACTTCCCTGGTGGCGCAGTGGTTAAGAATCCGCCTGCCAATGCAGGGGACATGGGTTCGAGCCCTGGTCCGGGACGATCCCACATACCGTGGTGCAGCTAAGCCTGTGTGCCACAACTGCTGAGCCTGTGCTTTAGAGGCCGGGAGCCACGACTACTGAAGCCCACCCACCTAGGGCCTGTGGTCCACAACAACAGAAACCACCGCAGTGAGAAGCCTGCACACTGCAATGAAGAATAATCCCCGCTCGTCACAACTAGAGAAAGCCCGCGTACAGCAACAAAGACCCAACACAGCCGAATATTAATTAATTAATTAATTTTAAAAAATATATTGTTTATGGATACATTTACATATTGTACAAAATATAAAGTTTATGAAAATATGGACCAGATTCACAACAAATTTATGATAGCTGTCAGCATGGAATAGAAAGGAAAAGGACTTTAACTATAAATGTGAAACTTTCTTTGAATAAAGAAAGAAAGAAAAGGAGGGGCAGAATCAAATATGGCAAACCATTTACATGGGTTCATTTTGAGCGGTGAGTAGTGACTCTTTATTATATGATCCTTGGTATTCTTCTGGCCATTGGTCTTTTTTTTTTTAATTTTATTGAAATATAGTTGATTTACAATGTTGTGTTAATTTCTGCTGTAGAGCAGATTGATTCAGTTATACACATATATATTCTTTTTCATGTTCTTTTCCATTATGGTTTATCAGAGGATTTTTAAAATTTTTTTTGAATTTTATTTTATTTATTTGTTTATACAGTAGGTTCTTATTAGTTATCTATTTTATACATATTAGTGTATATATGTCGATCCCAATCTCCCAATTCATCACACCACCACCCCCCTACCCGCCACTTTCCCCCTTTGGTGTCCATATGTTCTCTACATCTGTGTCTCTATTTCTGCCCTGCAAACTGGTTCATCTGTGCCATTCTTCTAGGTTCCACATATATGCGTTAATATACGATATTTGTTTTTCTCTTTCTGATTTACCTCACTCTGTATGACAGTCTCTAGATCCATCCACGTCTCTACAAATGACCCAATTTTGTTCCTTTTTATGGCTGAGTAATATTCCACTGTATATATGTACCACATGTTTATCCATTCATCTGTCGATGGGCATTTAGGTTGCTTCCATGACCTGGCTATTGTAAATAGTGCTGCAATGAACATTGGGGTGCATGTGTCTTTTTGAATTATGGTTTTCTCTGCGTATATGCCCAGTAGTGGGATTTCTGGGTCATATGGTACTTCTATTTTTAGTTTTTTAAGGGCCCTCCATACTGTTCTCCATAGTGGCTGTATCAATTTACATTCCCACCAACAGTGCAAGAGGGCTCCCTTTTCTCCACACCCTCTCCAGCATTTGTTGTTTGTAGATTTTCTGATGATGCCCATTCTAACTGGTGTGAGGTGATACCTCACTGTAGTTTTGATTTGCATTTCTCTAATAATTAGTGATGTTGAGCAGCTTTTCATGTGTTTCTTGGCCATTGTATGTCTTCTTTGGAGAAATGTCTATTTAGGTCTTATGCCCATTTTTGGATTGGGTTGTTTGGTTTTTTAATATTGAACTGCATGAACTGTTTATATATTTTGGAGATTAATCCTTTGTCCGTTGATTTGTTTGCAGATATTTTCGCCCATTCTGAGGGTTGTCTTTTCGTCTTCTTTGTAGTTTCCTTTGCTTTGCAAAAGCTTTCAAGTTTTGTCAGGTCCCAGTTGTTTATTTTTGTTTTTATTTCCATTACTCTAGGAGGTGGATCAAAAAAGATCTTACTGTGATTTATGTCAAAGAGTGTTCTTCCTATGTTTTCCTCTAAGAGTTTTGTAGTGTCCGGTCTTACATTTAGGTCTCTAATCCATTTTGAGTTTATTTTTGTGTATTGTGTTAGGGAGTGTTCTAATTTCATTCTTTCACATGTAGCTGTCCAGTTTTCCCAGCACCACTTATTGAAGGGGCTGTCTTGTCTCTATTGAGTATCCTTGCCTCCTTTGCCATAGATTAGTTGACAATAGGTGCATGGGTTTATCTCTAGGCTTTCTATCCTGTTCCATTGATCTATATTTCTGTTTTTGTGCCAGTACCATATTGTCGTGATTACTGTAGCTTTGTAGTATAGTCTGAAGTCAGGGAGTCTGATTCCTCCAGCTCCATTTTTTTCCCTCAGTCTTTTTCTTCCCAAAGACTGCTTTGGCGGGACTTCCCTGATGGTGCAGTGGTTAAGAATCCGCCTGCCAATGCAGGGGACATGGGTTCAAGCCCTGGTCCGGGAAGATCCGATATGCCGCAGAGCAGCTAAGCCTGTACGCCACAACTACTGAGCCTGAGCTCTAGAGCCTGCGAGCCACAACTACTGAGCCCACGTGCCACAACTATTGAAGCCCACGCACCTAGAGCCTGTGCTCCGCAACAAGAGAAGGCACTGCAATGAGAAGCCCGTGCACCACAACGAAGAGTAGCCCCCACTCACTGCAACTAGAGAAAGCCCACGCACAGCAACGAAGACCTAATGCAGACAAAAATAAATAAATAAAATAAATAAAAAATTTAAAAAAAAAAGACTGCATTGGCTATTTGGGGTTTTTTGTGTCTCCATACAAATTTTAAGATTTTTTATTCTAGTTCTGTAAAAAATGCCACTGGTAATTTGATAGGGATTGCATTGAATCTGTAGATTGCTTTGAGTAGTATAGTTGTTTTCACTATTTATTCTTCCAATCCAAGAACATGGTATATCTCTCCATCTGTTTGTGTCACCTTTGATTTCTTTCATGTGTCTTATAGTTTTCGGAGTACAGGTCTTTTACCTCCTTAGGTAGATTTATTCCTAGGTATTTTATTCTTTTTGTTGCAATGGTGAATGGGATTGTTTCCTTAATTTCTCTTTCTGATCTTTCGTTGTTAGTGTGTAGGAATGCAAGAGATTTCTATGCATTAATTTTCTATCCTGCAACCTTACCAAATTCATTGATGACCTCTAGTAGTTTTCTGGTGGCATCTTTAGGATTCTCTATGTATAGTATCATGTTGTCTGCGAACAGTGACAGTTTTCCTTCTTTTTTTCTGATTTGTATTCCTTTTATTTCTTTTTCTTCTCTGATTGCCGTGGCTAGGACTTCCAAAACTTGTGTTGAATAATAGTGGCAAGAGTGGACATCCTTGCTGTGTTTCTGATCTTAGAGGAAATGTTCTCAGTTTTTCACCATTGAGAATGATGTTGGCTGTGAGTTTGTTGTATATGGCCTTTATTATGTTGAGGTAGGTTCCCTCTATGCCCACTTTCTGGAGAGTTTTTATCATAAATGGGTGTTGAATTTTGTCAGAAGGTTTTTCTGCATCTATTGAGATGATCATATGGTTTTTATTCTTCAATTTGTTAATATGGTGTATCACATTGATTGATTTGCAGATATTGAAGAATACTTGCACCCCTGGGATAAATCCCACTTGATCATGGTGTATGATCCTTTTAATGTGTTGTTGGATGCTGTTTGCTAGTATTTTGTTGAGGATTTTTGCATCTATATTCATCAGTGATATTGGTCTGTAATTTTCTTTCTTTGTAGTACCTTTGTCTGGTTTTGGTATCAGGGTGATGATGGCCTCATAGAATGAGTTTGGGAGTGTTCCTTCCTCTGCAATTTTTTGGAAGAGTTTGAGAAGGATGGGTGTTAGCTCTTCTCTAAGTGTTTGATAGAATTCACCTGTGAAGCCATCTGGTCCTGGACTTTTGTTTGTTGGAAGATTTTTTTTTTTTTTTTTTTTTTGCGGTACGCGGGCCTCTCACCGCTGTGGCCTCTCCCGTTGCGGAGCACAGGCTCCGGACGCACAGGCTCAGCGGCCACGGCTCACGGGCCCAGCCGCTCCGCGGCATGTGGGATCCTCCCAGACCGGGTCACGAACCCGTGTCCCCTGCATTGGCAGGCAGACTCTCAACCACTGCGCCACCAGGGAAGCCCTGTTGGAAGATTTTTAATCACAGTTTCAATTTCCTTACTTGTGATTGGTCTGTTCATATTTTCTATTTCTTCTTGGTTCAGTCTTGGAAGGTTATACCTTTCTAAGAATTTGTCCATTTCTTCCAGGTTGTCCATTTTATTGGCATAGAGTTGCTTGTAGTAGTCTCTTAGGATGCTTTGTATTTCTGCTGTGTCTGTTGTAACTTCCCCTTTTTCATTTCTAATTTTATTGATTTGAGTCCTCTCCCTCTTTTTCTTGCTGAGACTGACTAAAGGTTTATCAATTTTGTTTATCTTCTCAAAGAACCAGCTTTTAGTTTTATTGATCTTTGCTATTTTTTTCTTTGTTTCTATTTCATTTATTTCTGCTCTTGACCTTTATGATTTCTTTCCTTTTACTAACTTTGGGTTTTGTTTGTTCTTCTTTCTCTTTTTCCTCTAGGTGTAAGGTTAGATGGTTTATTTGAGATTTTTCTTATTTCCTGAGGTAGGCTTGTAGTGCTGTAAACTTCCCTCTTAGAACTGCTTTTCTGCATCCCATAGGTTTTGGATCATCGTGTTTTTGTAGTAATTTGTCTCTAGGTATTTTTTGATTTCCTCTTTGATTTCTTCAGTGATCTCTTGGTTATTTAGTAACCTATTGTTTAACCTCCATGTGTTTGTGTTTTTTACGGGGTTTTTTTCCCTGTAATCGATTTCTAATCTCATAAGGTTGTGGTCGGAAAAGATGCTAGATATGATTTCAATTTTCTTAAATTTACCGAGGCTTGATTTGTGACCCAAGATGTGATCTATCTTGGAGAATGTTCCGTGTGCACTTGAGAAGAAAGTGTAATCTGCTGTTTTTGGATGGAATGTCCTATATATATCAATTAAATCTATCTGGTCTATTGTGTCATTTAAAGCTTGTGTTTCCCTATTAATTTTGTTTGGATAATCTGTCCATTGGTGTAAGTGAGGTGTTAAAAGTCCCCCACTATTATTGTGTTACTGTCGATTTCCTCTTTTATAGCTGTTAGCAGTCGCCTTATGTATTGAGGTGCTCCTATGTTGGGTGCATAATTATTTATAACTGTTATATCTTCTTCTTGGATTGATCCCTTGATCATTATGTAGTGTCCTTCCTTGTCTCTTGTAACATTCTTTATTTTAAAGTCTGTTTTATCTGATATGAGTATTGCTATCCAGCTTTCTTTTGATTTCCATTTGCGTGGAATATCTTTTTCCATCCCCTCACTTTCAGTCTGTATGTGTCCCTAGGTCTGAAGTGGGTCTCTTGTAGATAGCATATATATGGGTCTTGTTTTTGTATCCATTCAGCAAGCCTGTGTCTTTTGGTTAGAGCATTTAATCCATTCACATTTAAGGTAATTATCGATATGTATGTTCCTATTACCATTTTCTTAATTGTTAGGGGTTTGTTTTTGTAGGTCCTTTTCTTCTCTTGTGTTTCCCACGTAGAGAAGTTCCTTTAGCATTTGTTGTAGAGCTGGTTTGGTGGTGCTGACTTCTTTTAGCTTTTGCTTGTCTGTAAAGCTTTTGGTTTCTCCGTCAAATCTGAATGAGATCCTTGCCAGGTAGAGTAATCTTAGTTGTAGTTTATTCCCTTTCATCACTTTAAAAATATCATGCCACTCCCTTCTGGCTTACACAGTTTTTGCTGAGAAATCAGCTGTTAACCTTATAGGAGTTCCCTTGTGTGTTATTTGTTGTTTTTCCCTTGTTGCTTTCAGTAATTTTTCTTTGTGTTTAATTTTTGTCAGTTTGATTACTGTGTGTCTTGGCGTGTTTCTCCTTGGTTTTATCCTACCTGGGACTCTCTGTGCTTCCTGGACTTGGGTGGCTATTTCCTTTCCCACGTTAGGGAAGTTTTCGACTATAATCTCTTTAAATATTTTCTCTGGTCTTTTCTCTCTCGCTTCGCCTTCTGGGACCCCTGTAATGCGAATGTTGTTGTGTTTAATGTCCCAGAAGTCTCTTAGGCTGTCTTCATTTCTTTTCCTTCTTTTCTCTTTATTCTGTTCTGCAGCAGTGAATTCCACCATTCTGTCTTCCAGGTCACTTATCTGTTCTTCTGCCTCAGTTATTCTGCTATTGGTTCCTTCCAGTGTATTTTTCTTTCAGTTATTGTATTGTTCATCTCTGTTTGTTTGTTCTTTAATTCTTCTAGGTCTTTGTTCTTTAATTCTTCTAGGTCTTTGTTATACATTTCTTGCATCTTCTTGATCTTTGCCTCCATTTTTTTTCCGAGTTCCTGGATCATCTTCACTATCATTATTCTGAATTCTTTTTCTGGAAGATTGCCTATCTCCACTTCATTTAGTTGTTTTTCTGGGGTTTTATCTTGTTCCTTCATCTGGTACAAAGTCCTGTGCGTTTTCATTTTGTCTGTCTTTCTGTGAATGTGGTTTTCCTTCCACAGGCTGTAGAATTGTAATTCTTCATGCTTCTGCTGCCTGCCCTCTGGTGGATGAGGCTATCTTAGAGGCTTGTGCAAGCTTCCTGATGGGAGGGACTGGTGGTGGGTAGAGCTGGGTGTTGCTCTGGTGGGCAGAGCTCAGTAACACTTTAATCTGCTTGTCTGCTGATGGGTGGGGCTGGGTTCCCTCCCTGTTGGTTGTTTGGCCTGAGGCAACCCAGCACTGGAGCCTACAAGCTCTTTGGTGGGGCTAATGGCAGACTCTAGGAGGGCTCAGCCAAGGAGTACTTCCCAGAACTTCTGCTGCCAGTGTCCTTGTCCCCACAGTGAGCCACAGCCACACCCCGCCTCTGCAGGAGACCCTCCAACACTAGCAGGTAGGTCCGGTTCAGTCTCCTATGGGGTCACTGCTCCTTCCCCTGGGTCCCGATGCACACACTACTTTGTGTGTGCCCTCCAAGAGTGGAGTCTCTGTTTCCCCCAGTCCTGTCGAAGTCCTACAGTCAAATCCCACTAGCCTTCAAAATCTGATTCTCTAGGAATTTCTCCTCCCGTTGCCGGACCCCAGGTTGGGAAGCCTGACGTGGGGCTCAGAACCTTCACTCCAGTGGGTGGACTTCTGTGGTATAAATGTTCTCCAGTTTGTGAGTCACCCACCCACCAGTTATGGTATTTGACTTTATTGTGATTGCACCCCTCCTACCATCTCATTGTGGCTTCTCTTTTCTCTGTCTTTGGATGTGGGTTATCTTTTTTGGTGAGTTCCAGTGTCTTCCTGTCGATGATTATTCAGCAGTTAGTTGTGATTCCGGTGCTCTTGCAAGAGGGAGTGAGCACACGTCCTTCTACTCCTCCATCTTGAACCAACCTCTATCATAGGGTATTGAATATAGTTCCCTGGATGTCGGTCTTTTGAGGTTTGAAAAAGATATTCATCCAACTCTTCTGTTCCATGAGACTCAAACCTCTTCTATTTTCTGTAAAATCCATCCTCAGTTCCTGTCACTTTGCAGTTGCTTCCCAAATATTTGGCTTTTTCTTTCCCCCTCAGAAGAGACCTAATTACTGTGGGAAAACAGTGCACTTCACTTAAAAAAAAAAAGGCACAGCTTTCCTGTTTATTTACCTAGAGCTTTGTGTTTATGTTTGTTGAGCCCAGTTGTTGGTAGCTCAGTGAATGGATTGCTTAAAACAGATGGTGACCGACAACCTTTGGGTCTTGGAGCCATTTGAATGAGGACACTTTAGGAACCTGCCAAAAGCTCGCAGCTGGCCAGGCCCATTTAGCAGATAATGTACTAGATTCAGAGAACTCACTGGCCTTGAACCAAACAGGATCCAAAGCAGAGCTCTGGAGCTCAGTGATAATGGGACTTCATTGTCCTGAACTTCCCCAGCAGTGAAAAGGGGAAAACAATGCCCACCTCAGAGGATGATTGGGAGGATTCAGTGAGAGGATGCATGTCATATACTCCAGAACAATTGTTCTTTTCTTCTCTCTAACTTCAGTTATGCTTTGTGGAAACCACTTCAGAGTTAGACCCTTGGCAAGTACGAGATCTGCAAGTGGGGAAATTAATCAGGTTAGTTCTTTTGGAGTGAAGGTGCTGAGTTCTCACATTTCCAAAGCCTGTAGTCCCTATTCCTTTTCTACCATCCAGGAAGGGGCATCCTCAGACATAAGTTGGGAAGTCACATGTTTCTGGGAGCTTTTGAGTTCACTTTTCCAAGGTGAAGGAGGGGAGTGGTCACTGGCCAGAGCCCTGGACCTGCGACCTGTTGGCCTCCTGCCTGGAAGTTCTGGTTTCAGAACCCATCCTTCCTCGGCTCTCAGTCACCTCGAGGGGATCCTGATTGGCACATCTTGACCCCAGGAGGTGACAAGCCACCTGTCCTACTGCTCCAAAGTAGTCATCAACAGCATAGAGGCTGAATGGTGAAGAGGTGAAGGCTGCAGGCACTGGAGTCAGACCAATTGGGTTTGATTCCTGGGTCAGCCACTTAGCAGCTAGTTAAGCATGTTATTCACCTCTTTGTACCCCTGTAAATGGATATAATAATAGTCCCTACTTATCAGGTACTTGTGAAGATTAAATGTGTTAATCATGAAAAGCACTCAGAACAGTGCGTGGTCCACCCCGTCGTACTCAACGTGTTATTGTTATTGGTGTTCCCATATTTCATCAAGTCCAAGGTGGCCATTGTTTTCAATCTTTAACAGCCCTAAAAATGAAACGTGTGTTAGTCGATGGCATCGTGCAGTGATCAGTGGCAACATTTTTCTTTTTTGGTGGTATAACTGGTAGTGTCTTGGGTTCAATGAATTGAGCATGAGACCTCCTTCTGCACAGGATGTTGAGACGTCTGAATAGTGAACTTAAGCCCAGAAGATTGTGTGCATATGAAGTGTGAACACTGTTCCGGATTCTGTTGAAGAAAAGGCATTGAATAAATAAGCTCTTCAGTCATCCAGGCCTGGAAGGTTGCTTAACTTTTTCCAGGGCACTGATCCGCTTCCTCATGACGCAAAGGACTTGATAGAGGTCCGAAAAAGGATCACTTGAATCTTCCCACTCTTAGATTCAGAGCCTTCATCTTTATAAAATGAATTTCTCTCTAAAATCCCTGGGTGTTATCTATCTGATTAACACCTCCAAGGACAAAAGTCTCCACTAGTATTTTAGTCTTTAAAAAAAAAAAAGAGAGGCAAGGGGATGATGATAGCTGACCTTACAGAAAAGAAGTTAATGATTTCCAATGGACATGGTTTCAAAGCAATTTTTTCCTTTTGATGCACTGAAAGCATTGCTTCCATCTGCTCCTCTGCTTGTACACAGACTCTGTATTTGAACCAAGCAGCGGGTCAGCTGTTGCCCACCAAATTCTGTACTTGATCTTCTGAGACGGATAGTAATTCTGTCTGAACGATACTAAGCTATTAAATCAAATTTAAATCACATTTCCCCACTAATACCTATTGAAAACCTGTTTCTAGTCCATCAGTCTTTACAGCCTTTCGGTACATAAACTTAGTAAATACAAACTTCATGGAGCTGCATCTGAAAATCTTTCATCTTGTTTCCAGCCCTTTAAGGAGACAGTCATAGATACCTTTGGAATATGCAGACCATTATGTGGAGTAATAATTTTCTTTGGCTATGCCAATCAGATTATTAATAAATAGATGTTGAAAAGCATCAGCTAAATGCCGTCATGGAGTAGATACTCAGGGGTGAAACCGAATAATTGGCTTTTTGGTGCTGAAGAGTTTTATTATCACTCATACCTAAGTTCAAAGGAAATCAGAAATCTGTCATGAGTTTGAGTTTGTTATTAACTCAACTTCACCTTGGTTGGCTTGTCAAAACCAGAGTGAAGTATTGAAATAAAATATGCAGCGTATTAGGGAAGAACCTCAGCAATGAAGGACACTAGAAAGAATGATTTTTCTAGTAACTTAATTTTTTTTTTTTTGCGGTACGCGGGCCTCCCACTGTTGTGGCCTCTCCTGTTGCAGAGCACAGGCTCCGGAGGCACAGGCCCAGCAGCCATAGTTCACGGGCCCAGCCGCTCCGCGGCATGTGGGATCTTCCCGGACCGGGTCACGAACCCTTGTCCCCTGCATCGGCAGGCGGACTCTCAACCACTGCGCCACCAGGGAAGCCCTAGTAACTTAATTTTGATCTATGGGTGAAGCCTTGTTTTCAGCACCCAGCTAAATTTGCTTAGAACCATCTGGGTCTCTTGAAATAGATGATGTTAAACCAGCTACACCAGTTGCACACATGGTATGCCTTTGTTGAGACTTTTTGTAACAGTTTGAAATAGAAAAAATTACTTTAAAATAAAAAGTAGTTTCATGTGATACCCAGGGTGACTTAATATTCTGCTTTGGCTAAGAGTTCGTATCATTGCATTGCTTCTTCTTTCTAAGATTTCTAAGATACATATATATATAAATATGTATATATATACACACACACACACACACACAGAGATATTTTGGGGGGCGCACTGCGAGGCTTGTGGGATCTTAGTTCCCTGACCAGGGCCTGAACCCGCGCCCTCAGCAGTGAAAGCGCAGAGTCCTAACCACT
Organism: Globicephala melas; assembly: GCF_963455315.2. Lineage (NCBI taxonomy): Eukaryota > Metazoa > Chordata > Mammalia > Artiodactyla > Delphinidae > Globicephala > Globicephala melas. The sequence goes on from NC_083333.1 coordinate 34,377,540, forward strand.
GGACTGCCAGGGAATTCCCAAGATTTCTAAGATTTTATTCAAAAAATCTTACTATTGGGAAAAACATTCTTTCTTATACAATTAAGGATAAAAATTAGTTACTCCCTCTGGGTAGAGATTTTTGAGAGTTATGTTTTTGTGCCAGATTTGTTGTCTAGCTGCCCTGAAAACTGCCTTCTAGCACACCTTTGTAAGTTTACACCATGGGGTGTTGAGGAACAGAATGTACAATGGGTGACACTTATCGTTACTCAATGTACAAACAGGAATGTCCAATGTAAAGGACTTTTCCAACTCTGTTTGCTTTATCTTGTACCAAGCCAGTGCCCCTACAGATAACAGGTGTTTGTTACACTGGACAAAGTCAAGAAGTGGTTCTTTGGTCAAAAGATTCAGGGACTTTAACAGGTTTCTCCTGCTGCCAAGTTGTCGGAAGAGTCCGACAGTGTCTCAAGGGCAGTGAGCACCAGCGTTGAGAGATGGAGTTGTAACCATTTTCAACAGACCTAGATTTACTCATGTTGTTCCCAATCATTATTCTAAACCGACAAGGCTGTAAAGTCTTCTGGTTTAAAGACTGTTCCCTTGGGTGTTCCTTATTCCCTAGAGCTGCAGTAAATTCTTATGTTTTAAAGATTCTTCCCCCTGGATTTTCCTTACCCCCTTGGATCAGTTTTAGAATGATAATGTTCTGAACCAAATAATTGATATAAACCACCTATCCCAGTTCCTACCAGTAATAGAGGTTTAGTAAATACCAATTTTCTTCATTGATCCCTTTGTCGTAACTTCCCAGTGGGAATCTGAGAAGTCCTTTATTTTGCATTGAAAGGAGAGGATGATCTCAATAATGCATTAATTCATTATACAGGAAATGTTTGTCGAGCATCTGTTTTGTACCAGGAGTTGTCAGTTTGGGGAGGCAAGTACTGTCATTGCAGCATGATGTGATAGGTATTCCAGAGAACACAGGGTGGAGGACAAGACTGAAAAGAAAGGCAGGGTGATCATGCAAGGAGGGACTAGCTGAGGAAACAGGAGACTTGCGGTAGATCAGATGGGAGAGAATGCAGCCCAAAATTTAAAGCACTGACAGAAGAAATGGGAGAGGATTAATTAGGAACAGAGAGGAGCATCGGTGCCTAATTGGATTTGGGAATGGGTTGGGACGGCTGGCTCAGGGGTCTGGGATGATTCAGAGTTTTGTCATGGATTGGTGGTAGTGCCACCAACTAAGACAAGGAATTGTTTTAAGTAGTTTAGGAGAGGTTGATGAGTTCAGTTTTGGTCCAACTGAGTTTGAAGTGCTTATGGAAATTTTAGTGAAAATAACCAGTAAGAAATTGGACCTATAAATCCAAAGCTGAGACCTAGAGATATAGATTTGAAAGTCATAAAGCAAAGGTAGTTTGAAGGCATAGGAATAGAGGATATTACCCAAAGGATATGTGAGGAGTAAAGAGAGAAGAGGGGTAAGAATGGAGCTTGTGGGAGTTTTGACATTTAAGAGGAAGGAAATGGAAGAGCATCCCATAAAGATGGATGAGAAAAGGGATCCTTCAGAGGTTAGGAGGAGAATTGGGAAGCTAGGAGGTTACAAAAGCTCAGGAAAGAGAGAATGCCAAGAAAGAAAGTGTCACCAGTGACAGTAGCAACAGAGTTCAAGAAGATAGAACTTAAAGGTCATGTGAGATTGAGCAATAAGGAGGTCATTGGTGACCTTTATGAAAACGAGTGAAATGATAGTGGTGGAACCCAGCTTGCATTGTACCAAAGAAGAATTTTGAGATGGTTGGCTCTGAAAGGAAGAAAAGAAATTGAATCAGAATGGGACTCAGGGTTGAGGTGAGAAGCCTATGGAAGACTTCCCATCTTGGTGGAAAACAAGTTCATGTTCAAATGCCTCTCCTCTGTTCCAAACAGTTAGCAATAACAGATAAAATACAAAAAGAGAAAACAAAATGATATAGCTAGAGTTGTGGAAACAGGACAGAAACTCAGGAGGATTGGGATGCATGGAGTGGCTGGTCTGTGAGTCTGGGGGCAGGTGTTTGTGGGTCTTATGAGGCAATGGAACTAAAAGTGTTTCATGCAAAACAAGGGACCAGGGCTTCCCTGGTGGCGCAGTGGTTGAGAGTCCGCCTGCCGATGCAGGGGACGCAGGTTCATGCCCCGGTCCGGGAAGATCCCACATGCCGCGGAGCAGCTGGGCCCGTGAGCCATGGCTGCTGAGCCTGCGCATCTGGAGCCTGTGCTCCACAACGAGAGAGGCCACAACAGTGAGAGGCTCGCATACCACACACACACACACAAAAAAAAACAAAGGACCAGAGCCAGGTTCAGTGTTTGAAGAGGCTGAAAGCATCTCCATTGGTAAAAGGAAACTGAAAGCATCTTCTATGACCGTTGCCTGGGCCACGGCATAAAAGAACTGGTTTTGCTCTTGGAGGCAACTGTAAAACCTAAAGACTGATGCAAGGAGTGGGGGATGGGTTGGAGACGGAGAAACAGAGCACCAACCAAAAAAAAGAATAAGAAAGAGAAGCTTACTACTCAAAAATACCCCCAAACCAATTGTTAAGAGACAACCAGTATGATCAACAATCAAAACACAAATTGAATGCAAATTAAAAAATTTATAGATGGATCTGATTTAAATAGTATGTTTGTGCTGCTTGAAGGGGGAAATAAGGAAATAATATCCATTTTAAAAGAATGAAGGAATTCCCTGGCAGTCCTTTGGTTAGGACTCCACACTTTCACTACCAAGAGCCCCAGTTCAATCCTGGTTGGGGAACTAAGATCCTGCAAGCTGCACATGGCACAGGCAAAAAAGTTAAAAATAAAAATAAAAGAATGAGAAATTAAGAAACAAAACAAACAAAAAGAAGTGACTGAGGATTTGAAAAAGAAGCGATTGGAAATTTGGGAACCCAGTTGCTGAAATGAAAGACTCCATAGATAAGACAAACTCTAGACGCAGCTAAAGAGATAATTAGTAAATTGGAAGACAGTATTGAGGAATACAACCCAGTTTATAGCACAGAAGCATAAAGAATTTTAAAAAATAAATAGCTAACAGTACAGCCACTATGGAGAACAGTATGGAGGTTCCTTAAAAAACTAAAAATAGGGCTTCCCTGGTGGCACAGTGGTTGAGAGTCCGCCTGCCGATGCAGGGGACATGGGTTCGTGCCCTGGTCCGGGAAGATCCCGCATGCCGTGGAGCGGCTGGGCCCATGAGCCATGGCCGCTGAGTCTGCGCGTCCGGAGCCTGTGCTCTGCAACGGGAGAGGCCACAACAGTGAGAGGCCCGCGTACCGCAAAAAAAACCCCAAAAAACTAAAAATAGAATTACCATATGACCCAGCAATCGCAGCTACTGGGCATATACCCATAGAAAACCATAATTTAAAAAGACACATGCACCCCAATGTTCATTGCAGCACTATTTACAATATCCAGGTCATGGAAGCAACCTAAATGCCCATCAGCAGATGAATGGATAAAGAAGATGTGGTACATATATACAGTGGAATATTACTCAGCCATAAAAAGGAACAAAATTGGGTCATTTGTAGAGACGTGGATGGATCTAGAGACTGTCATACAGAGTGAAGTAAGTCAGAAAGAGAAAAACAAATATCGTATATTAACGCATATATGGGAAATCTAGAAAAATGGTACAGATGAACCGGTTTGCAAGGCAGAAATAGAGACACAGATGTAGAGAACAAATGTATGGACACCAAGGGGGGAAGGGGGTGGTGGTGGGATGAATTGGGAGATTGGGATTGACATATATACACTAATATGTATAAAATAGATAACTAATAAGAACCTGCTGTATAAAAAAAATAAAATAAAATTCAAAAAAAACCCAAAAACCAAAAAATAGAGTTACCATATGACCCAGCAATCCCACTCCTGGGCATATATACATAAAAGACAAAAACTCTAATTCGAAGAGATACACACACCCCAGTGTTCCTGGCAGCCCTATTTACAATAGCCAAGACATGGAAGCAGCCTAAATGTCCATCAGTAGATGAATGGATAAAGAAGATGTGGTATATATATACAATGGTATATTATTCAGCCATAGAAAAATGAAGTATTTCCATTTGCAGCAACATGGATGGATTTAGAGATTATTATACTAATGAAGTAAGTCAGACAGAAAAGATAAATTATCATATGATATCACTTCTATGTGGAATCTTTAAAAATGATACAAATGAACTTATTTACACAACAGAAACAACTCACAGACATAGAAAACAAACTTATGGTTACCAAAGACGCAACGGGGGTGGGGAATAAATTAGGAGTTTGAAATGAACAGGTACACACTACTATATGTAAAAATGTAGGTAATCAACAAGGACCTACCATATAGCGCAGGGGACTCTACTCAATATTCTGCAACAACTTATATGGGAAAAGCATCTGAAAAAGAATGGATATATATGTGTATCTATAACGGAATCACTGTGCTGTACACCTGAAACTAACACAACATTATAAAGTGACTATACCCCAGTATAAAATAAAAATTAAATTAAAAAAAATTTTAAAAAGAAGTTAATGAGGGGCTATATTTAAAAAGTGAACCCAGGGAAAGGCATGCGATACAAGAAACAAACATGGGCCCACTGATTGATAAAACATTGTAAATCAGCTCTTGACTGAAGTACCGAGAGGAAGGAGCCAGCAGGCAAGTGAGAGTTTAGAAGTAGAAGAGCAAGGGCCTGTTCCCAGAAGTCAGGGGGTGAGTGGTCTTCATGAGCCCCTTAAAAAAAAAAAAAAAAAAGAGGGCAGAGAGCTGGGCAGGTAAGGATATGTCTATGGGGAAGGGAAAGTCACCGGCCTCACACCTGATGGCCTCTAGTTTCCAGTAATGTGAGAAGAAAGGTCATCTACTGAAAGGGAAGGAGACAGGGAAGAGGGCTTAAAGAAGAGGATCAAGGTCAAAGATAACCTGAATGGGAAATTGATGAAGGAACCAACTCCAGAAGGGGAAAAGGGTTACTTGAAAGCTTTGGCAGTCTGGTGATTTGGGAAATTTTGAATAAGTTGTGCCACCAGCCTTACTATGTGTTGGTGTCATTTTCCCAGCTGTGCTCTGCAGCCTGCCTGTCGGAGCGGAAGAGGAAACGGTGGAATTGATTCAGGATTCGCTTTCAGTGTGGGTTCAGCAGGGTATGGAAAAGTGGAGTGAGAAAGTGAAGGTCATCGTGAGCCTTGAGTCCAGTGGAGGCTCTCAGGGATCAGAGAGCTCAACCAGGTCAAGGAGAAGCGGTACCAGGAGTGAGAGGATTGAGTTGGATGTTGGAAAAAAAGTACCTAGAGTTTTCAGATTTCAAAATTGGACTAATTCCAGGAGATTCAAGACCAGGGTGGGGTTTGGGGAGGGAGAGGAAGTGGGGAGGAGGTGAAATGGAGGTAAAGGTCATTGGAGGAGAAGTAAAAAAGGAGTTAGGAGGCTGAGCCTGTGGCATTGCCTGGGCTGTCCGTATGGACACTGAGATCACAGAGACGTGGACATGAGTTGGGATAAAGCAGAACCTGGAATGCGGTCCACGGTGTTCCGGGAAGTGAAGCACCAGGGGTGTCCAGATCACTGGTCTGTAACTAACACCAGTCAGCATGACCATGTGGCTAGAAAGCATGAGCCTGAAAGGAAGAGGGTCCCCCAAAGTGCCAATGATTCTACAAGTGACCACTAACCTCTAGGAATTTTAATGGGCTTTTGACTTTTCTCCCAAGCATTGTCTGGAAGTGGATTGATTAGTGATTCTGAATATGCTGCCTCTTCAATACTGAGCTCTGTATCCTAAGGGAGGACATCTCTTGTGCTTCATGCCCAGCTTATCACAGATGTGTGCCAACCCACGGGGGCTGTGGTGTTTGCTACGTGACAGACCCTGGGCCACCTCTTAACCAGAGCCAGTAATCTGAGCAGTAATCACAGAATTCAGTAGTCCTCTCACACCTTTTCCCCAGGCTCCAAAGTCCAGAATCAGAGTCAAAAGTAACTTCTTCAAGAGTGGAGGGTCATAGTGATAATAGTAATCATCATCACCACCACCATCATCATCATGAAAGTGATGTGGATAATGGCTAGCGATGATGATGATAGTTCTGTGGCTATTTGCCGGAATATTTACTGAGCATGAGCCCAGCATCCTGCTAACCTGTTGTAGCTATGGTCGTATTAAATTCTCACAACTATCATCATCCCCATTTTACAGCTGAGAACTTAGGCTTCACGAGAGCAAGTGGTCTGCCCATGATCAGAACTAGCAAGTGTCAGACCTGGAACTTGATTCTGGGTTAGTTTAGCCTCAAAGCACCAACTCTCATATAACGAATATGCTCTCTTTGGCTCTAAAAATAGAGTTATAAGACTGTATGTGGAATCTGCTGCCTGGGTTTTTTAAGCCTGGTTGAAGGTTTAAATTTTCATAGTGAGGAAAGGGAAATAGTCCCTCCCATGTTATAGAAGCAATGTCCAAAAACACTTTTCTTTTCTCCTTCGAAGTTTTGCAGGGCAGCAAATATTCCTAAAAGGAATTGTCATGGTAATGATATCCTTTGTCCTCTTGGCTTGTTAAAAAACTCTATTAGTAGGAATTTTCTCAGAGGTTTAGAGCCTTATAAGGAAAGTTTATCAACTGGAAGAGTCAGGGAAATTGCTTTCCAACCATGTGTTCAGTTTTTGTATATCTGCCAGTATGAGTGGTGGGACAGAGCTGGGTCATCTTGAGTCTGGCTCCAATCAGATACCTTGGGATTAGAAGGTGAGGATGTTCAGCCAGTAGCGGGATGCTGGTGGCACACGGAGAAGGGGATAAAAATGATCAGATTCTGAGAAAAAGAAGATCTAGGTGGGAAAGAGAGAATGTCCTCAGAGATAAAGGCAAAGGAAATAAGTTAAAAATAAATTGAGGCCAATGATAAACCAAAGGGCTCCTTGAAGGAACAGAGTTGAACCGAGAACTCTATTCCTAGAGCCCAATGTCTGAACAGTTTATTTTCCCTACCTTTTAAGTCCCCACGTGCCTTTCTCAGCTGAGATCCAGTGCCAAAGGACATCTCAAAATACCCACAGCCAAAACTACTCAGCATATCTCGCCACGCAGAGAGAGAGCTCTGCAAAAGCCTTTGTCCTGAACTGTTTATGGATTTTCCATAGTCTGGGCGAGACCTTGGATATATGCCACCTACCAACTGGCAGCCGCCTTCCAGCCTGGGGACAGACCTTGTCCTCGAGACTGGGGAGTCTTCACTGGGTTTGTTGTGACTTTCCTCTGTTTTGCACATTCATCCTGAAAACCTCCCAGACTTTTCTTAATGAAGATTTTAGTTAGGAGAAATTGCATTAGTGGGCTCATGTATTTCTGTCATTCCTTCCCAATTATGTTAGTGGTAAGTGAAGGTAGTACAGTAAACTCCTGTATTTGTTATGGGCTGTGCCTGGGAGTCATAATGGACAATAAAATAATAAGTAATGGGCAGGACGACAGCTCTTAAAACCAGGTCGGAAAACCCCTCCAGCGCCAGACAGGAAAATGGCTCCTGCAGTTACCAGGAAATCTAGTGAATTCAGCTGGCATTCACAGGGCTCCTGTTAGGTACCAGCACTCAAGCCTGACACCTAACATTTCAACTTGAGAGCATTGTGCTGTGTATTAATCTCAGTCAACATTCACAACATCTCAAGGTAGATATGGTTATAATCAGTTTGCAGATGAGGGCACTGCTGCTGAGAGATGTTTAAATAAATTGCCCAAGGCCACACAATTAATAACAGACAAAACTGAGGTCCTCAGTCTTTTGATTGTGTGTTCTTTGTTCTTTCCACACTCCACCTCAGCTGCCAAGAAGCAGATCCTGTGGCCAGAGTGGACCTCAGTGGGAAGGTATCAGATGGAAGCTTTCTGCCTAAACTGGCTATCTGAATTAATGGAACAGTGGGTGGTGGGGGATAAATGAGGGAATTATTCAGTAGTTTGGTTGAACAAGTCTTCAATGTGTAAACAAGTCTTACATAAGTCATGAAAAATGGGATGGAGAGAAATGAGAGAAGAGAGTAACAGATAAAAATGTTTTCTTTATCAAGCCTTGGGGGAAAACACTCTTTCCTCAAACACCCAACATGGTATTTCTCTCTCTCTCTCTCTTTTTTTTTTTTTATTACTAAGACAAGTGACCCTTTTTTTACCCAAACCCAAATTCGGATGCCTTCAAAGAGATGTTTGGAGAATGAAGCATTGCATTGACAACCACCTTTTCTAAAAAGCTCAAAGGAACACCCTTATATTCAGCCAAGTGGCCCTGAAGAGGAAAGGTATGTAAACGCAGGCTGGGGGCCCCTGGCCCACGCTTGAATGACCAGGTGTAGAATAAGGACCCTTTGCCTGGAAGACTGTACATCCATCTCAGAAACATCTTTGAAGCTGAGCTTCATAATGGAAACGCTGACACAACCTGCTCTCAGCAGCCACGATATTAAACAGGCACGGAGCCAGCAGAAGTGGCTTGGAGCCAGGGAGGAGAGATTAGCATCACAAGTAAGAGATTTTAGGCTCTGAGCCAGGAGACGTTTTCTTTTCTTTTCTTTTCATTAAAAAAAAAGAATAAAAAGAAAGAAAGAACCAAAAAAAAAAAGGAAAGGTGCAAGAGAACTTATTTAGCAACCCTTTTTCAGGTGGTTCTGCGAATACAGATAAGCATAGAAACAAACTGCTGTCTGTCTGAAAATTCGGCAGTTGTTTGACCTTAAAATGGTCTTGGCAGAAACCCTTGCAACCGGCACCCCCTCGGCTGTCCTTGGTTGGCCCCTGTGCAGAATGGGGTATGTTATCTGCATCAGGGAAATAGTGGCCAGCAAGGTCCATTTTTCACTTGGAGTTGGAGGAAGCTCCATTTGAGCAAAAATTGGGTTTGCTACCTTCTTACCCTACGGAGCTCTAGGAGCTCTAGGAAAGAAACGTGCAGGGGGTGGAAGCTTGTGGAAGCGGCTCCCCGGAAGGGTGAGCGTCAGTCATAGGGCCCAGTAGGACCTCTTTCAAGACAGCTTTTTTCTCACAAGGTGCTCCCTGTGGGATGCAGCCTTTTGAGATTTCGGGAGAGGGAGCCAGCCCCGGGATTTCATGATGCCGCAGAGCCGAGGTAGCATTTTCTAAGAGAGCCATGGGACCGGCCAGCCCCATTCCAGGGCACGCACCAAGCACTGCTCAGAGCTGGACCACTGCAGACAGGTGGAGGTTTTTTGTTGCAGGTAATTCTTGAGACTGGACACCATACCCGGTTTTCCCGTTAACAGTTTCTTCTGGCATTTTAGCTGCTTTCTCCAAAGCAGCGAAACTATTGATTGGTTGTGACTTTTTTTTAAACTTTTAACTTAAAAAAATGTCAGACCTACAGAGAAGTTGCAAGAATAACACAGCGATTCTAGATTCACCCATGGTTAACATTTTTCTACATCTGCTTTGTCTCTCTCCCTAAATATTAACACATTATTATTTTTTCCAGAACTCTTTGAGAGTAAGTTGCAGACGTCATGACCCTTCACTCTTAAAGACTTCAGTGTGCATGTCCTAAGAACAGGGACTTCTCTTATGTAACCACAGTGCAGTGATTAAATTCTGGAAATTTAACATTGATACAATACTATTATCTGATATAGAGTCATATTTACATTTTGCCAATTGTCTTTTATAGTGAACAACCATAAAAACCTTCATGATTTGTGTTTTCATCCAGGCACATACGTTACATTTAGTTGTTACTTTCTTTGGACTTCTTTAATCTGAAGCAATTTCTCAACTTTTCTGTCTTTCATGACACTGACATCTTGAAAAGCACAGGCCATTTTGGGGGATGTCCCTTTTTCTTGTGATTTCCTAACTGTGTTCTCATGATTAGATTCGGACTGGCATCTTTGGTAGAAATTCTATAGAAGTGACACTGGGTCTTGGTGGACTTTCAGAATGCCCTTCCCCAACATGTGTGTCTTCCCTGTGTTTTATTTTCTGGCCTTTGAGAAGACTGTGGCCTCCTTTGGTTTTCCCAGCTGTGTTTATCACAGAGCTGGAGTTGGCGGCCCAGTGTGAGGGCTCTGTGTGGGCTGAGGGTTCAGGCTGACGTGTTCTAGGACTGAAGAAGGAATAGTGGCTCCCTGATCTGAAGTCCCCCTGGGAGAGAGCACAGGGAAAATCCCGAAGCAGGAGTGGCAGGACTTCTAAGGTGGCCTCTAACTTCTGCAAACTGCTGATGGAGCCCTAACAGACTCACTTAGAGCAGAAGTGGGTCTGATGGGATTTGAGGGAAAAGAGGCCAAATTCCCTCCATCCATTTACCTTTTGTACCCAAGTTGCTGAGCTAGAGAATTCCATTTGGACGGTTTTCCTCCTAAATATCACGTCCATCCTATCTTCTTCTTTTCAACTGCTTATCTCTTTTCTAGAACCATCTCTCACTAAACCCATCTCCCACAAAGCTGCCTGAGGGGATCCATTTAGACCCCAAATTTGATTATTTCACAGTGGCTTCCATTGCCAGGGTGGAATCCATCTGACCACTACTTCCCTCTACAGTTTCTTGATTTCATACTCCCTGCCTCAAACATATTCCCCAAATACCACATGTTTATAGAATCTTAAGCATCACCTGGAGGTTTATTAGAACCTCAGGCCCTACCCTAGACCCACTGAACCAGACCTGCATTTTAGCAAGTTTCCCCAGGTGATTTGTGTGCACATTAAAGTATAGGAAGTGCTATTTAGAACATGCTGGAAAGTTCTTAAGTTGCCCCTCAGGCTCTTGCTGTTGTTAGTTTTGAGGCATGAGTCTCTAACTATTCTTTGACCTAGGGATTCAGCGTCTAAAGTTTTGCAGTTATTTTTCCTAATTTGCAGGAAGAAGGAAATTTCACGGATGGGATTTTTCTCAATTTTTCTTTTTCCTCGCACAATTTTTTTTCTAAACTTTGACATCTGTTACTACTTGTTGGCTAACAAGATGTCATCTGCTGGCGGTCAACAAAATGAACCAACTACCAGCAAACAAATGCTAATGTTAAAACTCAAAGTTGGGGGCTTTCCTGGTGGCGCAGTGGTTGCGAGTCCGCCTGCCGATGCAGGGGACACGGGTTCGTGCCCCGATCCAGGAAGATCCCACGTGCCGCGAAGCGGCTGGGCCCGTGGGCCATGGCCGCTAAGCCTGCGCGTCCGGAGCCTGTGCTCTGTAATGGGAGAGGCCACGACAATGAGAGCCCACGTACCGCAAAAAAATAAACAAAACAAAACTCAAAGTTGGTGGTATTTAGTGCAACAGTTCAGTTCCAAAACAGCAAAATATAAGAAAACAAAAAAATTAACTGTTGAGCTTTGATTATATATGAGACATTAAAAGATTGAAGAACACACAGATGAATGAGATAACATTTGTTACAGCCTTTTGCCCACTACCTTGGGGACCACATGGGCTAATAGTGCTGGGGCACTTAATGGGACCCAAGCAGTGGCCATCCTCTTACTAGAGCCCTTGGGGTGCTACCAGTCCTGATTTGCAGAATTCAGTGAAATAAAAGACTTTTGCTGTCACCTGTCAAGTTTATTTCATCTTCCATGTCCAGACGGCTATCCAAACCAGAACATTTCCTCTGGATTCCCCAGTTTGATAGTTTTTAAAACAAAAATCACAATGAGTCTGTTGCCACTTGCTTGATTTGGCTTTACTTGGAGAGATTTCAAAAGCCTGGAGCTGAAAGATAATTGTTCAACCTTTCCTTGAGTGTTAATGACTTATAAGCCTCTAATTTAACCAACATAGCAACAGCTGAGACAAACCACTTACTATAGGTAGTGTTTCCCCTGGCAAGTCCATCAGGGAGATATGCATTGGGATTTCTGGGAGGCCAGGGATTTAACCATAACCAAATGTTACCCAACATAATGAATTATACACATTGTTGCTTTACTAAAAGGTGATCAAGAAGGGCTTGGCACAGCTTGGCATGACCTTGAAAGATGAGTTGGTGTGAGCCAGGCAGATAGGGTGGGGAAGAGCCTTTAAGGCAAAGGGATGAGCAAGAGCCAGGGTGTGGAAAGTTGAAAGGGTGAGTTGTTAGGAAGCTTGATGCTCAGAGGGGTGAGTGGGGCCTGCCTGGAGCAAGGAAGAGAGAAAGGAGGAATTCTAGGCAGTGTGAGTTGACAGGTAGAAGCAGGTATACTAATTCCATGCATTTGTGTAGCATTTTGGAGTTTGCAAAGCCCCTTCACACCTGGTTATCTCACCTGGCCCTGACTGGTCCTGCTTACTTCTGGATGATGAAATGGAGGCATGGAGGAGTTTCTAGGCACACACAACTCATGAAACCAGGATTAGACCCAGATTTTTATTTTTATTTTTATTTTTTTGAGGTACACGGGCCTCTCACCACTGTGGCCTCTTCCGTTGCGGAGCACAGGATCCGGACGCGCAGGCTCAGTGGCCATGGCTCACGGGCCCCGCTGCTCCGCGGCATGTGGGATCTTCCTGGACCGGGGCACGAACCCGTGTCCCCTGCATCGGCAGGCAGACTCTCAACCACTGCGCCACCAGGGAAGCCCTAGACCCAGATATTCTGACTCCTAGGCCCATTCCACCATAAACTATGTTCCAGGGGCAGTGAAGAAACCATGCTAGCATATTGGGAAGAAAACTCACGGGTGGGTGTATATAGGTGGATGGATGAATGGGTGGATGGATAGACGGATGGATGCATGATGGAAACCAGAATCTCAAGAGAAAGGGTATTAAGGATTCTGCAGTTGTCCAGGTGAGATAGAGAATAGAAGGTCTGTCAGGGAGATGGATTGGTGAGATATGGAGGTAGACATAGAGGGATTCATAGGACTTACTGCCTGCCCCGATGTAAGAATACAAAAGAAAGAAGAGCCTAGGGTGACACCCAAGTTTCTACCTTGGACCACAAGAGGAGGGGTAGGCTCAAGCCTTAGAGCCCAAAGGGGTAGCGATGAAGACGATGAATGTAATTTTGAATACATTGATTTTTAAAAATTTTAATTTCATTGGAATACAGTTGATTTACAATGTTGTGTTAGTTTCAGATGTACAGCAAAGTGATTCAGTTATACATATAAATATATCCATTCTTTTTAAGATTCTTTTCTGATATAGGTTATCCCAGAATATTGAGTAGAGTTCCCTGTGCTATACAGTAGGTCCTTGTTGGTTACCAATATCATATATAGTAGTGTGTGTATGTTCATCCCAAGCTCCTGATTTATCCCTCCCCCCAACGTTTTCCCTTTGGTAACCATAAGTTTTTAACCAGGTCCAAATGAAGTGGGCTTTACCTTCCATTAACCAAAATTCCAGAAACAGAGACCTAGGTGAAATAAAAAGGTGTTTATTGGATATTTGTTAACACTGTGGCCTGGGAGGCACAGATTCAAAGAAGCATTTGAATTGTGTTCCACTGGACTACAAAATGGGGGAGGCTTATGAAGGCAAAAAAACACAAGGTTACGGTCAGCTACATGAATTGTTCCTCAAGAATTATAATTGGAGCTGGCAAGGACTAAGGGTGTTTGTTAAGTAAGGATTGGTTGGGGTCTGAAATGGTTGCATGGGGACAAAGGGAGACCTTGAGACCATAAGGTTGCAGCTGGCAGGTGGTGTTTTGAATATGGCTGGAGGTGTCCTTGGGTCAGGTACAGTTCAAAGAAAGTTCAAGTTTTCAGGGTGCAGAGACATGTCTGAGACCAGATTCTCAATGGCCACCCGACTCATTTTTGTGCACCTGAACTGTGATTACTCCATTTTCATTTCCATTTGTCATCACTGCTTTATGTCATCGTGTCCTCGCTGCTACCGGATGAGGGAGGAACTAATACTGCTCTTTACAGATGAGGAAAAGTGAGGTCTACTTGTCCTCAGTAGCAACCCCAGGTCACCCAGCCGAGCAGCAGAGCCCAGGTCTGCTGACTCTGCAGTCTGGGCTCATCACCACTGCACTATATTTCCTCTCTCTACAATTTTCTGACTCTGTTTTACATAATAAAGAAGTAAACAGAAACGGGGGCCTAATTACACCATGACCTTGGGTAGCACTCAGGAAGCAGCCCCCTCCCATCTCCTGGCCCATGTCTGTCTTACCCACGCCTGGAGAGCTCCTTCTGGAGCCTTCCGGTCGGCTGCCTGGGGCAGGTCTATGGAGCTCAGCCAGAAGCCTTGCCTAGTTCCCCGACTTTGCCTTGGGAGGTATTTAGAACCAGTCCACACAAAAGGAAAAACCAAACAAAACACAACCTACCAGGAAAATGTAACCATTTGTTCCTTGATTTTGTTTTTTCTGACAGTAGATGCAATCTATCACGAATCCTAAGTGGGTTTGGGCCGGTGTCCATTCCATTGTGTTGCCCAGAGAGGCACGCCAGGAATGAGCTAGAAGGAGACACAAGGCCCTGAAGCACCTCAGGCCGCTTGTTTGGTGAACCAGAGGAGGAACCTCTGTGGCCTCTGAGAGTAAGGCTACTGGCAGCCTTCTTCCAGGACTCTCCGCGTTGTTTTTTGACTTCCCAGTGTGGCCGCCCCACCAGGCACAGGCCTCAGCAAGCCACCTACGTCAGCATTTTAGTCCCTTCCCTTAAGGCTGAGTCAGTAGCTTCTCAGGGAAAAGAAAAGGACAGGTGTCAGGCACATTACTTCTTGTGCAAAGGATTCATTGTTTGGACTCAAAGAAGTTTTCGAGAAGGACAGAATCAACGTCGCCTTGACGTAGCAAACCTCACACACTGAGGCTATTGAGGGCTGGCCAGTCGCAAGCCCGTGAGCATTTCCAGGTGAAATAGCCATTTGTCAACTTGCAGGAAAACCAGCAGTTCTAGTTCCCAGAGGCCACCTTGTGAATTGAAATCAGAAGGAACAAGGAGAAATTGAAACTATTTTAAGCTCGGCTTCTGAGACTTACTTTAGGAAGCATTATTGATCATACTGCAGGGAAACTATACACATTCTTGGGTGTAAGGAGCCAGTACCCACATGTACCCATGTGACATGTTGGCTTGATCTCATGACACAGCCCATGGGTCCAAAGGGGGCTGCGGCCACAGGAAGAATTTGAATCGAGGCTGTTCTGTGCTGAAATCAGACCAAGCTTATGAAAAGAGCCTTGTTACAGCTGCCCTGGGAACCGTAACTTAGAAGCATTTTTGTGCCATGAAAGCCTTTTCAGTAAATGAATTGAGTCATAGCATTTGTGACCCTACTGGGTTGTTTTAATGTACTTTTCTGTTCCTTTCTTAATTAGTTACCATGATCAGAGCACCTTACAAGAACACTGTTTTGCCAGTCCGAATCTTTTTCTCCTCAGTCACCATGTCACTTTGATTACCCAAATGAATCAGGGTTCATCTTTGTTTTCCTGCATGGGACTTCAGGTCACAGCACGAAATGGTTGTCAACCCTCCACTGTTTTTGCCAGCGCTCTTTCTAGACACAAATCCGGGAATTGAAAGAAGTATTCTTTCCCTCACAGGGAGCACACTGTGAATTCATATCTACTGTGTTATGTATGCCCTTTGACCCTTAGGTCTCCTCCCTGCCCCTTCCCCAGGCATCCTTTCCTCTTATATCTCTCTGTGTTCTCAGCCCCAGGTATGTTTATCAGCAGCTTTTTATTTTAAACTTCACTGATGAGCAGTGCCCTGCGTTATTCCTGTCCTTCTGTCTCTACTGTTACCATCAGGTTCCTGCCTGTTTTTGAATTTTCTGCAAGCTTTAAGGTGGGTGGAGAAAGGAAAAGGACAAATCTCCAACACTGGCTGATGTTAAAGAAAAAGTTGTTCGTGACACTTGGTGAAGACAGGCTGACTTCAAGGTGCTGGCATGGTTGGGTTCTGAGTTGCAGACTGCCAACTTCTCCCTGTGTCCTCACATGGTAGAAGGGTCTAGGGAGCTCTATGGGGTCTTTTTTGGGGGGGGGTCTTTTTTATAGGGTACTAATCCCACTCTTGGGGGCTCCACCCTCATGACCTAATCACCTTCCAAAGGCCCCATCTCCTAATACTGTTGCACTGGGCATTTGTTTTCAACATACGAATTTGGGGGCCAGGGGCAGGGGATACAAACATTCAGTCCATAGCAATCCTTAACTAATTATATATGCAAAGGCCCTATTTCCAAATAAGGTCATATTCTGAGGTTCCCGGTGGGCATGAATTTGGGGGAGGCACTAGTCGATTCACTATGGGAGTATTGATTTCTCTTCTCATAAAGAAGAATCAATATAATACCCTATAACTCAGCCATCCCACTCCTGGGTATGAACCCTAAAGAAGTGAAAATTTGTGTACACACAAATGCTTTTAGCAGCTCTCTTCGTAATTGCCCTAGACTTTAATGGGGGAATAAACAAATTGCTGTACGTTCATACAATGGAATACTACTTAGTAAGCAAAAGGAATGAGCTTCGATTTGCACAACCACAGGATAAATCTCAAAGGCATGGTCCTGAGTGAAAAGAGCCAGTCTCAAAGTGTTAAAATCTGTATGATTCCATTTGTAAGACGTTCTTGAAAAGACGAAAACTGTAGGAATGGAGGACGCATGAGTGGTTGCCAGGGGTTGGGGTGTGGGGAAATTGTGATGATAAATTAGTTTCTTGGGGTGGTGAAACTGTTCTGAATCTTAATTGTAGTTGTGGTTGCAAGAATCTATACATGTGTTAAAATTCATAGAACTGTATACTCCCCCCAAAATCAATTTTAAAAAAGATTGTTTCAGGGGCAGGGAGTCCAAAATAAAAAACAAGGATCAACACCTTTCTAAAGGTGCTGAGTTATTTTATTTTTTGTGAATGACGAGATGGCACTAGCTTTCGTGTAAAGTTAATTTTTTTTTAACTTATTTTTTTGTCTGCGTTGGGTCTTCGTTGCTGCACGCAGCTTTCTCTAGTTGCAGTGAGCAGGGGGCTTCTTTTCATTGCGGTGCGCGGGCTTCACATTGCGGTGGCTTCTCTTGTTGCGGAGCACGGGCTCTAGGCACGCAGGCTCAGCAGTTGTAGCTTGCGGGCTCCAGAGTGCAGGCTCAGTAGTTGTGGCGCACGGGCTTAGTTGCTCCGTGGCATGTGAGATCTTCCCAGACCAGGGCTTGAACCTGTGTCCCCTGCATTGGCAGGTGGATTCTTAACCACTGCACCACCAGGGAAGCCCCTAAAGTTAACTTCTAAACTTTTGTCTCTCCTCATAGAAAACAAACATATGGTTACCAAAGGGGAAGGGGAGAGAGGGATAAATTAGAAGTTTGGGATTAACATATACGTACTACTATATATAAAATAATCAACAAGGACCTACTATATAGCACAGGGAACTGTATTCACTATCTTATAATAACCTATAATAGAAAAGAATCTGAAAAAGAATATATATATATGTAATTCCTCCTTGCTGAATTTGGACTGGAGTACTTCTTGTCTGATACATACCTTTTAGTACTTATTACTTTATTTTATTTTTTATTTTTATTATTATTATTATTATTTTTTGTGGTACGCGGGCCTCTCACTGTTGTGGCCTCTCCTGTTGCGGAGCACAGGCTCCGGACGCGCAGGCTCAGCAGCCATGGCTCATGGGCCCAGCCGCTCCGCGGCATGTGGGATCTTCCCGGACGGGGGCACGAACCCATATCCCCTGCATTGGCAGGCGGACTCTCAACCACTGCGCCACCAGGGAAGCCCTAGTACTTATTACTTTAGTAACAGATTATATCTTATATGGTGCTGTTAATTAAATCTTGCATTGAATCAAGTCTTCTACAAAATCCTAAGGCCCCTTGAAAATGGAGCTTATCTCACACATTTTAAGAGACACAGTGTTGACCACATAGCAGATGCTTAATAAGTATTTGCTGATTTATTGATTGCTGTAAGCCTAGTGTCTTCTCTTCAGAGCACTGTCGTTGAGTAGGTCCACCTTCAGAACAAATAAGTTACCCAACTCTATTCTGCGGATGGGGGTGGGAAAGAAGCAGAAATGTTTTTCAAGAGACCAAAGAAGACCATCCTTTTTTATCTCTATCATAATGGCGATGGAGAAGACAAGACGCATATTCTTGGATTGGATCATATAGCTTACATATTTGTGAAACAGTCACGATTGTATTGTGTAGGCGTGAAAATGTTCTCGGTGGGAATACCAGTAGAGATGGGGTAATTAAATGATGGTTGTCTTTGTCAATAACTTGGACTATTTTTTTTCCCAGCCATAAGTGCTTTTCAGGCTCTCCTACCAGGTATGGTACTGTTAGAGAATAATCAATAGAACCATGAACCGACTCTAGCCCCATATGCTGAATGTATGAACCAGGGACCCGTATCCCCTGCCCTGCACCAAATCAGTTGTCCACCTTGCAAATCCAGAGCGCTGAAATGAAAGCATTGTTAAAACAATAATTCTGCTTCCAGTGTTCCTTCTTGCTGAACCTATTCTTTGTTAGTCAGTTGCCTCCCCCTGAAACGTCCCAAGTACAGCGAAAAAAAGTTAGAGCAGAACAGCAGCTTAGCTGGGATTCTTTGTCCCCTTAATCATATGTGAAGCATAAAATGAGACGACTAATAGACTTTTCTCAAAATCCCTACTAATCAGCCACCTCTACCTTGCATCCTTGGTAGTTTGGACAGATGGCAGGAAGATAAAATCCACACAGCTACTAAGCTTGGATCTTCCTCCCCCCCCCCATTTTTTTTTTTAATAATAGAGTTTATTTTTTAGAGCAGTTTTGAGTTTATGGAAAAATCGCGCAGAAAGTACAGACAGTTCCCATCTAAACTTGGATCTTAAACCACAAACTTACTGTTATAGAGAAAGGGGTTGCAGAAGCCATGATTCCCAGGATTGTGGATTTCTGAAAAGCTGCTGTACACAGTGCTCTCCCTGGCTGGGCTATCACAAAATCCAGAAACGTCTAAAAGCAAAACGAGAGATTAAATAAAATCTAGAAAGGCACCCCTGTTCAAGGAAGAAATCTAGTGCGTCATTAAAACACATTCCATATTTATCAATGTACCTTTCCCTTCTGAGTTACAACCACATGACTCAGCATCTGTCTGTATTAAATATGGGGCATGTCCCCTTCTCCATCCTACCCACGCCCATGTTTACCCTCCTGGGAAAATCTTTTTTAAGAATGGAGTTATTAATGGCTACATAATAGTTCATCGAATGGATTTATCATAATTTCCTTGGCCATTCTCCCATACTGGGATATTTTGACTGTTTGCTTTTTTTTTCCCCCCCCCCTCTGTTTTTTCTTGCTGTTACATTAATGTTACAGTGAAAATCTTTGTACATAAAGCTTTTTGTTTATTTAATATTCTTAAGATGAATTCTCAAAGCTTAAATTTACCAGATCAAAGTATATGGAGATTTTAAAGATGCTTGATACTTAATGTTCATAGTGCTTTACAAAAAAGGGAAAATTACTCCCTTTTCATTTTGGAATCTTTAAGATAGTTTTTACTCAGGAGATTTGCCTTCTCATTATAATATTGCTTAGTTCATATTAAAAGGAGTTTGTTTATTGAGTGTTCATTGTGTAGTTGGGGGGTAGAGTTCAGAAGAGTCAACCAGATTGGCACTGAAATCCATTACAGATGATTCGTGGGTGGGTATGTCTCTGATAAATAACCACAGATGGGAACATTATTATAAGGGATATAGGGGAAGTACCATATTTGACTCCCAAACCCAACTCCCATCTCAAAAAGGGACAAATGCCGCCCAAGAAGCTCCCAAGAGCATGAAGGTACACAGCACCTGTGTCAGGTGAGATCCTGGTGGAGCTTTGGCTTAATGTATCAACATTAAGATGTGTCTCATCCTAAACTATCTCAGCAGATCTCATTCCACCTCAAAGAGCTGGTGGTTGGACCAGAGTTCCGGCAGCCGCTGCCGCTGCGGCTGCCACTGGGGAAGCCCCAATGAATAGTTAATCTTGCTGTTTTCCTTTGGGGCCTGGCTAATCCTCTGTTTGTAATAGTGTTGGCCTAATTCTGGATCATGCCCTAAACTAAGGATGAAGATGAGGCTGTTTTACCCCCGCTGTGGCCTCTGATTACGCTACGTCGTGACCACTGCCACTTCCTGTTTCCCTGCTGCAGCCCCTCTGTGCACCACCCACGTCAGCTGCATGTGGGTGAAGGGGCAAAGAACAGGATGTAGGAGCCTAACATGACCCGCAAGTCACTCACCATCACCGACATTTTAACTGGAAAGAATTCTAGTGGTCATGTGGGTCACTTGATCTCAGCCACACTGGGGCCATAGATCTCCCTGATAATCAGATGAAAGTGGTCAAACCCTCTCTCCGGAAAGAAAGCATCTCCTCAAACGTTGGGTACAATTCCAGGATATTTCACAGCTCCCTGCTACCCATCCATCTAGATGACGCCTTTTATTCTGCAGATAAGGATATGGAGACCCAAAAGAGGTGCTGGGTCCTGCCCAAGGTTACACAGAGGTGATAACTGAATTCAAACTCAGCTGTCCTGATTCCCATTGTGGGATCCATCAGCCAATACTACGAGGTTTCCACTCTATGTTGAGCCCTATATTGGGGATTATAGAAAGTTAGGGTGCTTACCAGCAAAGAAATAGAACTTGGGTTCATGAAAGGAATCTGAGATCAATCAGTAAGCAATATTCGTGCCATAGGTTCTTCTTTGGAAAGTAGAAGCTGATGTCTTCCGGTAATTCAGCAGTCATGTGTTGAGCACCTACGAGCATCTCCTAAAGGCTCTTAATCATTGGGAGATTTATTATTTATTGGAAATTAAGACTCTTTGTCATCTCCAGCCTGAAGAAGATGTTGAGGTCCTCAAACTGATTTTTTTGTAGCTTTTTTTTTCAGGTCCTCACCCTGAAACGTTGACTGTGAAGGTGCTTGGTATTTCATGGACTTGGATGCAAGAATTAAGTGTCATATTGAAGAAGGAGTCCAGAGTTGGAACTGAAAGCTACCTAGGTAGATTCTACTGCAGCCTCAGCAGAAAAGCTCCAAGTCGTTGGGGAGTTCCCAATAATAGCTACTCAGGACATACATTTTTCGGTAGCAGGAAGAGAATCAGAGTCCAGTTTCATCTTTCTGGAAAGAAATAGGAAGTACTCTTGATTGATATTTATCTTCTCGGTTGGGTGCCAAGAGGCAGCCTTTTATCCCTGGAGGAGTCTGGTTGTGAAGCCTGGAGACTTGCCCTGAATCAGAGCTTCTCTACCGACGGGCTGTGTGACTGCAGGCAGCTCTTTTACTTCTCTGAGCCTTGGTTTTCTCATTTGAAAACTGGAAATAATAATACTATCCTGACCTTGTAGTTGTTGAGTCAACATAAATGACTCCTCTCCCTAGCTTGACAGTATATTCTTTCTTTTGTAGCAAATATTTTCTTCCATCTTGTATTTTGGGGAGTAGTAGCTTCCCAGTCTTTCTCTCCCACTAGATGGTAACTCATTAAGGGCAGGAACTCAGCCTTTCTTTTTTTTTTTTTACAGTGTTTCTTCTAGCAATGTCAAATTCTGAGACACTTCAGTTAATTTTGGCTTTAGATTGAGTTTCTCTCCAACACTCCACTCTCTATGTGGTGTGTCTACATTTTTCAGTGTATCCAGTGACAATGTATGCCATAAATTATTGGCTTTGGGGCCCAAAACTCAGAGTAGAAAGGTAAAGCAATATAATGGAGAGAGTACATGAAGGAGATATGGATTTGATTTGATCTTCCATGGCTGATTTGCTCTGTGACATTGGGCAAACTGTGTAACCTCCGTGGGCCTTCATCTGTGTCACCATTCCTGCCTATCTGCGATGGTGTCATGGCTGCCATATTACATCTGAGATATTTTCTGGTGCAAAGTGGTGAGTTTGGTGGTAAGAGAACTCAGCCCTTCTTATCTTTGCAGCCCCCAAAGCCAAGGGCGCCGTTTTGTATGCAGTGGAGGTATTAGTTGGGGCCCAATTGGGAGGCATAAACCACACAGTAATTTGAACAGGAAGAGTATGTAAGTAATATAAGGAATTATTAAACTTTGATTGGAGTAACCGTAAAGATGTAAAGAGAAGTCAAAGGCTAAGGGAGTAGACGCAAGCAAGAACAAACTTGAAAGGGGTCCACCTCCATGGCTGGAGTTCAGACCTCCTTGCAGGAGTTGTGGTTGTAGCCCACTGGATGGCAGAGAAGTTTGCTGGGTTTCCTGGACCAGAGCTTGTCCACAGTTGCTGGGCAGCAGAAAACAGCCCTCTGGGTTCAGGTGAGATGAGACTGGTGGGCAGGTATATAGGGTCAGGGCACCACTGGCAGTGCGAGGCCTGGCACACATGGTGCCTAAGTCAGGAGGGCCATGTTGAAGGCCAGGACTCCGAGGTCACCAGGCAACTGTGTACTCCGGGCATGCAGCTGGGACAGAGCAGCACCGCATGTCCCCCGTCCTCCCCCCCACCCCCACCCCAACAGATTCTGCAGCAGGAATAAGATTCAAACCAGGAAGAGAAGCACCCTTCTTCCTGCAGGGTCCCCCTAATAAATGACTTAGTGTCCTACTCGCTGTCAAGGAGAACTTCTTACAGGGTCCAGTCTGTTATCTCAGAGCAGAGACTTAAGGGTGAACTTGGAGCAGAAGGGCAATAATGTAATAATGTGATAATGGATGATCCAAAAGTATTTGAATTAAATTAGGAAAAGCCACCTAATCTGTCAATAACTCCCTTAACCCCTGTTCATTTTCCCTTCTTTCAGTCCCATAAATTTTACCACCAATAAATGTCAAAGCTCTCTAACTTCTCTTGTAATTTACTCTCTAGCAGCTCATTTGCCTCTGGGGTGTTCCCTTCTGTTTTGTTTTCTTAATGAGGCACATGTCTTCTCTTGCACACACTTTAAAAGAGATTCATGGGAAGAGAGAGAAACACACAAACACCCTGAGACCCAGTGTTTCATTTCACAACTTATTTCTCCACTCAACCTTGAACTTACTTTCCTTCCGTCTCTCCATTCCATTTCAAAGCAATCAACCTGTCCCTCCCAAACACATTGAGAGTGTCCCCAAGCTCTTGACTTCAACTGGCCATGGAAGGAGTCAGAGCTGATCCAGGAACCAGTCTTTCTCTGCCTTTATGGAAAATGCAGTGGCCTCCTCAAGTCAGACTGGGGAGTTAATCTTGAATAAATCTGAAGAGTCCAGTATCTAATCATTATAGAAGAAAATTGGTGACAGAGCAAACAGCAGACTGGGCAGATAATAATCAGCACAGATATTATTCAGAAAGCATTTGGAAAGGACTAGGAGTTTCAACTTGTAAAGAGCCCTCCAGATGCTCTCCTGCGGGAGAGTGTGTTATTAATAGGCTCCAAATTTGTGTCAAGACAATGTTCTTCGGCGTCAACCACTCTGTTCTTTCAAAATATTTCATTCTCTTCTAGAGAGTCAGATTTAACTAGTGTTAGTGGATGATTCCCTTGTAGGAATTAGCTAAACAGAGAGGTAGGGCTACAGTTAAGACTTTCTCCAAGGATCAAGTGATTTGCAGACTTAATCTGTTTACTATCCTTCAGAAGTGTATCCCTTTAGATCAGAAAAAGTGGCAATGGGAAAAAGTAGAGGAACTTAATCTTTCCACTAGAGTGTACATCTATATATGTGGCTGTCTGACATATTTCTTTTTTTTTTTTTTTTTTTTTTTTTTTTGCGGTACGCGGGCCTCTCACTGTTGTGGCCTCTCCCATTGCAGAGCACAGGCTCCGGACACGCAGGCTCAGCGGCCATGGCTCACGGGCCCAGCCGCTCCGCGGCATGTGGGATCTTCCCGGACCGGGGCACAAACCCGTGTCCCCTGCATCAGCAGGCAGACTCTCAACCACTGCGCCACCAGGGAAACACTGTCTTACATATTTCTTTGCAAGTGTTGGACATTCTGGGCCAGTGGAATCAAGCGTAGCTTGGCAGGAAGCCATCTCAGTACTTTTTCAAGCTCCATCTTCTTACCACTGTGTGTACCAAGGAAATCATGCTCTTAAATGATCAAGAATAAGACAGTGGGTAATGGGATTATGGACAATCTTTATTTTCTTCTTTTTCGTTTATCTGTATTTTCTTCAATGAGTGTGTGTTATTTCTGATATTAAATATATGTAAACATTGTAATGAAAAAAAAAACCCCACATTTTTCTTCTCTAAATCTCAGGCTGTATTACTGCTTTTTGTCTCCTATCTACCTAGAACCTTTTTAGCCTCTTCCCTCCCCCTGTTTAGATTAACTGCCAAAAATCAGCAGACTTCCTTTTTGGAAGAAACTTTTGGAAGAGATTTATTTCTTCACTCTTGAACTACTAAAAACAGCCTGTTTTTCTTCTTCCCCTAACCAAGTGGTGATTGATGCTACACCTGCCTCTGATGTGACAAAATGTAAGCGATGAATAAAACCTTTTCGTGATTCTTGCACATTCGGGGGCAGCGTAGAGCTCTCCCCGGGGGCACTGAGCCATGTGAAGATGCTCTGTGGGGAGTTATTCCGCCTCAGGCACCGTTGGGCCAACTTGCAGGCACCTTGAGGATCTCACCCACTGTCACTAACCTTTGATACTGTTGCTGTGCTCTTTCAGATTTTTGACAATGAAGCCAAAGATCTGGAGAGAGAAGTGTGCTTTATCGATATTGCCTGCGATGAAATTCCAGAACGTTACTACAAAGAATCTGAGGTGAGCAATAGATGGGGTGACATGTGGAAGAGAGTCATTCAATCATTCATTCAACAAACATTTATTAAGTCCACACTGACCTGGGACACTTCCATCTGTCTTTGTGTTGATTCAATTTGCTTTCACATCTTGCTGGACTCTTTACTGCGGGTCTCAAAATGAAGTCCCTACTGCTTGGGGCCCGTGGTTAACCCCGGCTGCCACTCAATTTCAATGTAGTCTCCTATCTCCCCAGCTGTGCCATCAATCTGGGCAGCAAAATACTCACAAGGCTGAACCACCCAACGATAACTGGCCTATAAAATGCAGCAGCCACCTCTGGCTTCCTGTTTGGCCAGGCCTGGGCCCAGCCTGTCTCCCCCCCTCTGCAGGAGCTGTGTTTTATTTGTACCTTTGGGGTCTAACACAAAGAAAATGCTCCATCAATCCTCCCTGAGTGCATATTGAAACTTGGACAGCTCATCTCTGCACAGAACCTTTCTCTCAAAACCAGAAGTGCCTTCATGCAGCCCTCTCTTTTTTTCATCTTGACTAAGAATAAATTTAAGAGAATATGTGTCTGTATGACTCCCACCTACCAGAATCCATTGTGTGCCTCAGTGCGAACTTGCTATTTTACTGTTAGTGCAAGTCCCCATTTGTATCCTGTTAGTATTTTATTAATGGCTGCTGACGGAACTTGGGTGACCCCCTTGGAAATAACGTCCCAGCCCTGCAATGACAACAGATGCTGGGCTATTTTTGTTGTTTAGCAACATTCAGCCAATCACAATATGTTTGGAGTTGGGGCCCCAGTCTCGTCCTTGAGCTGTAACACATGGACCTTGAAACTCTTCCCTCAGCTTGGTTAGGGCTGATTTAAGACATAATAAATAAACCCGGTAAAAATGAATTCTACCGTGACACACACTGGGCTCCCAATGTGGTTCAGATTTTTTTTGCTTCCACCTTTTGGGATTCGTTTGGATATCAGAGTCTAACCCAATGTTAGCAAATGCTTAGCTGCTTAATTGCAGGCATGGGCTCTGCAGCTGCTGTCTCTTTAAAGTCGGGGAGAGGCTGATGTGAATTACTCTTGGTGGGACTCAAGGATGAGCTTTTGAACGTCATCCATTTACATTACACTCTGCAGCCAACCACACTTGTGAATTTTCAGAAGAACAAAATGAAATGCTCTCTGTATAACTGTGGACCTGCTCAAGAGGAGAAGCTTGGCCTCCCCTTGTCTTAGAGGAGGTACTTCTGTGGTTTCATCTCAAGGCCACCAGTACTTATGGGGCTTCAGTGATGTGCAAAGCATCATGCAGTGCATTGGGTGAAGCTGTTGCCCCGTCGCTTCTGTGGCTCCTTGGGCCTGGGGGGCTGCTGTCTTACCTGGACGTCCTGGCCTCTTTGGTAGCTCAAGCCTTCTAGAAAGGCAGCGTTGCCAGAAAACTCTGAACTGATTTCAGCTCTTCCTCTTAGATAGCTTTGGTGTGGTCCTGCCTGGCACTCAGGGAGTTCCCTTCTGATTCGGAGGAAAGTCTTAGGACAGATATGGAACACTAATGACAAAATCAACACGTCTCATTTCTAGTCATCGTGTACCTGACTCATCTCCCTGTGCATTGTGCTCCCAAGAACCACCACTGGAAAGCTTTTTCTCATTGACACAGATGTTCAAGGACCATTTTTTCATGTTTCACAGTCATTCATTTTCCTGGGTCATAAAATATTCTTTTCTAGATGCAGTTTGACCAAGGAAATGAGAGGGGAATAGTCATTCATCCAGTAAATATGTACTGAGTACTCACTGAGTGTCACAGACAATATTTAGATGGGGACGTGGCAATGAACAGAAGAGACACTGAGGGTGTCTAGCAGGGGAGCCAAACAACAAAGAAATAACTACATGAGCACATATGGAGTAAAAGTCACAGGTGCCATAAGGAAGCTTGCAGGGAGAGACCACGATAGGGAAACTGAATTTAAGAGGATGGGATCAGGAATGATGCTCAGGGAGAAATGGCCTGCTGGGACCCGCAGGATGAAAAGAGCTGGGGGACAGTGCTCCAGGGGGAGGTGACAGCATGCATGGGAGTCCCAAGGTGTTACCTATAAAGAAACAAAAGAAGGCCAGTGTGGTTGCAGCAGCAGAAACAGAAGGAAGAATGGCACAAAGGGAGGTTGGAAAAGAGGGTGGGATCATGTTAAGACGCTTAGATTTTACTTACATGCAGTAGGATGCCTTCGAAGAAATTAAAGCTGGGACATCATATGATCCGATTTGTGCTTTTAAAAGATTGCTCTGGATGGAGAAGGGACCGGCCGGGAGCAGAGTGGAAGTCAGGAAACCACTGAGGTCATCGGAGTTGTCTACCTTGTTGATTATTGAAGTTATATGGCAACTTGAAGTGGAGGGCTGGGAGCAGATGGCTTGGAGGTATATTTTAAAGAGAGACTTGACAGGGATTGGTCGTGGACTGGGTGTGAAGGTGAGAGAAGAGGAAGAGTCAGGATGACCTGAAGGTTTACAGCTTGGGCAACAGATAGATGGGGGTGAGAAGAGGAGTGGATTTTGGAGAAAGATGGATGGATTTTGTGATGACAGTGAGACATCTAGAACAAATAGAAGTGGGTCTGGAGCTTAAAGGAGAGATCTGGGCTGGAGACAAATTGGAGAGTATTTGGGAAATAGAAGAATTTAAAGTCCTGAGGATGGATGAGAGTGAGCAAGCGTACAGTATAATGGGAAAGGGGTTCGGGTCCGAGCATTAAATTTAGGACAGCAATATTTGGAGATCAGGAAGAGGATGAGGAGGCCCCAGGGATCTACAAAGAATTGGCCAGAGAATTAGAAGGAAAACAAGGAGAGAGCACCAAGGAATGCAAGTTTCAAGAGAGGAGAGGGATTGGTTATGCTTAATGCTGGTGAGAGATCAAATAAGATGAGAATGGAAAACTGTCTCTAAGAGCAGTGGTTTTCCACTGGGGGCGATCTTGCCCCACAAGGATGCTTACAATGTCTGGAGACATTTTTTTTTAAGATTTTTATTTATTTATTTATTTATTTTTGGCTGTGTCAGATCTTAGTTGTGGCACGCGGGATCTTCATTGAGGCACGCGGGATCTTTTGTTGTGGCGTGTGGGCTCCTCTCTAGTTGTGGTGCACAGGCTCCAGGGCGTGAGGGCTCTGTACTTGTGGTGCACGGGTTCCAGAGCACATGGGCTCTGTAGTTTGTGGCATGCAGGCTCTCTAGTTGAGGCGTAGAGCTCAGTAGTTGTGGCGCTCGGGCTTAGTTGCCCCGCGGCATGTAGGATCTTAGTTCCCTGACCAGGGATCGACCCCGGCATTGTAAGGTGGATTCTTTACCACTGGACCACCAGGGAAGTCCCTGGAGACATTTTTGGTTGTCACAACTTGGGAGTGCTACCAGCCACTAACCACATCCTATAATGAACAGGACAGCCCGCCACAACAAGAGTGATGGACCCTCAAATGTCAGTATGCCAAGGCTGGGAAATCCTGCCCTGAAAGTAAAGGTCGTTGGAGATGAATGGAGGTCTGGACTCAGCTCTCACACTCAGAGCCACCCCTGCCTGTCCTGGAGTCTTACTTAATGGATGTGGAGGAAGGGGGCCCCAGAGGGCTCAGCCCTGCACACTCTGTCAAGCCCTGCTTCCCAAACGATCGCCAGCCTACATTACAGGTAGAATTTTTTCTCACTCGCCCTGGCAGTTAGACCACAGAGGAAAAGGCAGACTTGGGAGCCTGCAATAAAATAATAGGAAAAGTATGTTCCGTGGGACTCCCTTATGACCTAAACCCACCATCATTGGACTTCCAGAATCCACACTGCAGTATGAGCCTACCAGAAGGGAGAGAAGTGAGTGTCCTAGGCTGTTTAGGTTGTGTGTCAGTAGCCAGGGACAGAGAATAAGGCAAACAACCGATTCAGAAGGCAAACCACTTCCAAATACATTTCTCCTCTGCACACTGTAAATAATTAACATCCTCCTCCCTGCCACAAGAATTTCCTTCTAAAATAAAATCTGACCTTGTCATTTTCTGCTTAAAAGCCTGGTCCCCTTAGCATGGTCCTCTGCCTTCTCCCCTCCAGCCCTCCCCACCCCTGTTCCTCTCAATTTGGAAGCTTCTAGTCATTACTCTTTAGAGTTCAGCTCAAATGTGACTTCTCCTCTTTGGACTCTCCTGGGCACCCCACTCCCTACCCACTGGCAGCAAGGATTCTGGTCTGTGGCTTCTAGATCATGCTGGCTCGTGCTAGCTCACAGTTATACCCTGAGCTCCACGAAGACAAGGGTTGTCGTCTTCATCACCATTCCCCAGCAGCTAGGACAGAACCAGCACATAGCAGCCACTCACAAAACGGTTGTTGAATGAATGAGTGAAAGCCACGGGCTTTATTTTTTCCTTCTAGCAGTGACAATTTCGGAGCGAGCGCTATCAATGAAAATGCATTTGTGGCCATTAAGCTAACAGTAGTGAATCAGAGTTCCTTATATATATATATATTTTTTTTTTCCTTTAATCTGAGGCCTACAGCTTTACAAGCTTTTTCTTCCAGTCCATCTTTGTAAGTTGACTATGTCAGCGTCGTAAATAGGAACGCATTTTCTGCAGAGAAAGCTGAAATGCTGGTGGGCTCAGTCTATTCTGAGACTTTGAGGCTTATGCATTCAGACCAGGGTTATCTGGGTCACCACTCAGCTCCCGTCACACACACACACACACACACACACACACACACACACACACACACACCCCCTCCATCCAGGCCGAAGCAGGGGATTGAAGTAATTTCTTTTCTTTTTCCATTTGTCCCTGGAAACCTCCGAGCCACATGAGGCAAGAATGCCTCTCTCACTAAGGTGACCAGAGCTGGAAGTTTTCCGCTGGGTGCCCTCTGCCTGGTGGCACAAGGGCCCCCACTAAGCAGAGTTTCAGAAGGACTCCGGAGACTCAGCATCGGCCGGTAGCTCAGCCCAGCGCTCTCTTTATTCTCATTTTGTGGTGCCGTTGTTTCCCAGCCACATCAGGGGCCTAAGCTGCAGCTCCCAAGAACCTCTTAATCTCAAGTTTTTCTCTCCTATCTGTGGCAGGACTCCACAGGGCAGCACTGTATTGTTTAAAAAAAAAGAAAACAGTGTGATTTCTCGGGCCCAGAGAGCACCTCCAGGTGCACCTCCACAGGGCCCCACCAAGGCCCTGCCCCCATTAGAATCATGAAGCTCTTTGCATCAAGTCACATCAGCACCACCCAAGCAGCAAAGACGAAGAGAAGCCAGTGTCTGAGCAGGTTGTACTTGTTATGTGGTCGATACGTGCGTTCTTTCTTCTGCCAAGGTGCCCATCCCTCTGATGCTCTGCCAGAATTTCAAGGTGAAAATCCTAACCCAGGAAGGAGGAACTCAGGCCGATCAGTTGTAGCATGCCCTCAGAGGACATGGGCAGTGAGCCCACACCTGCAAAGCTGAGTTGGCCATTTGCGATGCAGGAACAAATCTCAACACCCAGCCTCCAGGACTGGTCCAGCCTGGACAGTCTCCAAAAGTCAGGCTTAGGGAGCTCTAACTCAGAGGCCTTTGGTGTTGGCCCAAGTCCAGTGCTCTTCCTCCTGGATTCACTGCAGTCGTTTTTAAGGTTCAGCTTCCATTACAAGATCAAGAGGGACCAGAAAAAGTGGCATCTCTAGTGGCCTTCCAGGGATCTGTCCCCGCAGCTCCCCCCCAGAGACACGAATGTGGAGTCATACGCAGTTTCTAAATGTTCAGCCTTGAGTAGAAAGGGGGAAAAAGAAAAAAGAAATGTCATTTTCTGGGAGAGGAAGTTTAGAAGTAGAGGATGTGTTGTGCTTTGTTTTTTAAAAATCTTCATTGATTTATATAAAGCAAAGGGGAGTTTATAGACCAGTGGTTTCCAACTAAAGCCAGTTTTGCTCCCCAGGGGTCATCTGGCAACGTCTGGAGGTATTTTCGATTGTCACCACTGGCAAGGGGTTGTTTGCTACGGCATCTAGTACGCAGAGACCAGGAATGCTGCTATAAACATCCTGCGATGCCCAGGACAGCCCCACAGCAGAGAATTACCCAGCCCGAAATGCCAACTGCGGCAAAGTCGAGAAACTCTGCTGTAGGCCAATCCAAGGACAGGAAATGCAGGAAAACCTATTAGAAGCAAGACTCATTAATTTCTTTCGTTTGCATTTATTAAGTGCTTACTGTGTACCAGGCTCTGTGCTAGGCACTGGGGCTACAAAGGCCATAATCGTGTCTAGTCTCCACTACCCTTTGAACTGGATCCTTTCTCTTTTTTTTAAGAAAAAAAGGAAATTCCTCTTTCTCTTCATTTTGCAAGATGTAAAAGAGGTCTCCATTTTACCAGTGTTAAATAAAGCATAATAATTCTAATGGAGAAATCAGGGAAATTTACAACGTTTTGAACTCGGGTAGCAATGAAGGAGAATGTGAGACTGTCTCAGAAGCAAGTACCCCTGAAGTGGTATGATTGAAGGTAGGAGAGTACCAGGCAAGTTTTTAGGCAGGATTTGATTTAGAGCTTTCCCTTTGAGTTGGGTGACGAGGGGACTCTTTTGGAACTCAGCCTCCAGGCCCCCTGGATTATAGAGTTTTCCTGAACTAAGGAATCCTTACAAGCCAGTTCATTGGTCACACCCGATCTAAATATCTGCTGAATTCTCTCTTAAGGGAGAGAGAAGCGAACAAAGAGATACATCTAACTTTTCCAGTAACTGTCAAGGGTAAGAGATTAAATGCTGTTTGCTAAGTACAACAGGCCCCAGAAAGGGAACAGAGAGATGAAATGAGTAAATATTGTCATACTCAGCTGTACCCTTCAGTACAAAGTGCTTCATCCAAACCACTCTGTTCCCTCAAATTAAGAATATTTTCATGTCGGTCTATATCTTGATGGTTGAGGGTGGTCAAATTTTTCAGTTATCAAAAAAAAAAAATTTTCAGTTATCTCCAAATGGCCAGATTTAACACAGCTGCCTCCTGCTGGGGTCCACTGTGGAGTTCAGTTTGTTGTTGTGCTGTTATTGTCATTTTTTTTCCCTTTTCCCTCCGTCCATCTGCTTCTTTCTGAGAATAACGCAGCTGTTTGGTGATGGGTTCCAATTTGGCGGCGCTGGGCACCTCTGGGATAATAAGAACTGTCTGCGCCCACTGGTGTGGGGCGAAGCCTCCACCACCAAAGTGCTCCCCAGTGATAGCCTCCAAAGCTGGCACAGAAAGCCTGCAAGGAGATAGTCAGTGGAAGGGTCTCCAGTAGCTGCTGCATCGCAGGGCCCTGCGCCTCTCCCTTCACAGGGTCTCCATGAGGCCAGTGCTATTAGAGAGGGAAGCACGTGGTGGCCTCTGGAAGTGGCCGGAGCAATAGATGAGAAGGAAAGCCATTGGAAGAAGAACTTTTTTTTTTCTTGGCTGCATCGGGTCTTCATTGCTGCACACGGGCTTTCTCTAGTTGCGGTGAGTGGGGGGCTACTTTTCTTTGTGGTGCACGGGCTTCTCATTGCGGTGGCTTCTCTTTGTTGAGGAGCATGGGCTCTAGGCGCGTGGGCTTCAGTAGTTGTGGCTCGCGGGCTCAGTAGTTGTGGCTCGTGGGCTCAGTAGTTGTGACGCATGGGTTTAGTTGCTCTGTGGCATGTGAGATCTTCCCGGACCAGGGCACGAACCCGTGTCCCCTGCATCGGCAGGCGGACTCTCAACCACTGTGCCACCAGGGAAGCCCAGCAGGCGGATTCTTAACCACTGCACCACCAGGGAAGTCCCAAGTTAGGCGTTGTTAAAGTTGGTGTTTATGGGGCTTATAATTAAACATAACGCATACATGACATTATTTTATAAAAATGAGCTCACACGATGCAACTTTGCAACATGCATTTTCTCAATAACGATATAAGCTTGCCGTCTTTCTGGGGCAGTACACGTCTCTCTAGCAGACTTCGTAATGACTGTATGATGTGCCAGTGTATGATTATGCCATTCTCCATTTGGTGGACATTTAGAGTGTTTCCATTCTTTTGCTATTATAGTACTTCAGGCAACACCCTCATGCTATATATTTTTTTGGCATAGTTTTAATATTTCTGTAGAATAAGTTCTAAAAGTGAAATTGTTGTGTCAGTGGGCATGTGGGTTTAAATCTTTTTAGATATAGCCAAATTGCCCCCCACTCCAAAGCTATATTAAATGACTCTCTGATCCACACTTGTGTGGGAACACACTGAATTTTGAAGAAGTGAGATTGGAAAGGCAGTGTACTGAGTGAGAGCAAAGGCGGTGAAAAGGTAGGGAATTCCGCTGCACGTTCAAGGGTCAGTGAGTAACCGGGGCAGAAAAGAAGAGCCTCCAATGTCAAGCCAAGGAATTTGGCTTTTATTCTGCAAGTAGCTGAGAACTTTCAAAGCAGGGTCACCAGCCACCTTGCAAGGCGTCTCAATTTGTGACCACACCAGAGAAACTGACTTTCTCGGGGGGCGAGGGGGGGCGGTGGTGAGGGCAGACCGCTGGACACCAAGAGGTTTAGAACCCTGTAACTCATCAACTTACTTGTCTCCTTCTTCTGCTACCTCTTTTCGTGAACAAATCACCTTCAGCCATATTGGCAGCAATAAAACTTTGTTAATGAAAAGAAACTTTTGGAAATAACAGGGCACTAAACAGTAGTCCAGTCTTCAACAACCCTGGCTGCGTCATTTTTAGACCAATAACAAATAGGTACTCTCTTTCAGTTCTCATTTCTTCCAAGTAAAAGAAAGCTGGGTCCCCAAGTCTTACTGAAATACCACACCTAGTGCTGGTGTTTAAAACCACTACTGTTCTTTTGGCCTAATCACGTGGAGCTACTGCAATGTGTGAGCAAAGCCAATTTTTATTGGGAGTACTAGGAAAACGTTAGTGCCCAACTCCACCCTAGAGAAAGGATTTTTGTTTTTTTAATTTTTCAAGGGGAAAAATAACCAACTTAAACTGCTGCAATAATTTTCATGAATGAGGTTCCCCAGAGCTCGGTGCCCAGAATAGCAGTTCCAAATCTTACCAATTGGATTGGGTAGTGAAATGCCAAACCATGTGAATCAAACAAAACTGAGGCAAATGAATTCCTAAATATCAGATCAAAACCAGAGATTCTAAGTCTCTGCCAGGAGTGGAGTTGCTGATTGTGGTGCTGGGTCATTGAGTCAATAGAAAGAGCCTTTGGGGAAATGGCCCCATGTCCCAAAAGGGAGGATTCAACCAAGCAAAACATCCATTGAAGGGAGAAACAATTGGGCTTGTTGAAGAGGGATCTGTGCGAAAGATAACCTCTAGAACTCACGGATGGGGATTCCCAGCCCATGCTTTCCTTGAGTAGATGGAGCTCAACCCTAATGTACTAAGGGGCTCAGGCTTTGGGAGGCCTCCCAGGTGATCACAGCCATTGCACTTCATCAGCACCAATGATGATTCACCATCTTGAATCTCTTCCTCCGTTCAAATGAGTGGATGGATATGGAGAGATGAGATGAGATGCAATGAGATGATGTGATGAAAGGCAAAGCATTAAAATGCACAGTACTGGCACACAGTTAGCATTTAATAAATGTTCCCTTCTCCCTGCTTTGACACTGGCATTGAGATCTGCAGATGTGTCGCTGGGATGGTTGCTCAGTAGAAACCAAGTGTCTTTGTTTCTTAAGATTTTTTTTTTTTTTTTGATGTGGACCATTTTTTTTAAGTCTTTATTGAATTTGTTACAATATTTCTTCTGTTTTTTATGTTTTGGTTTTTTGGCCACGAGGCATGTGGAATCTTAGCTCCCCGACCAGGGATCGAACCTGCATCCCCTGCATTGGAAGGCAAAGCCAGGGAAGTCCCCCAAGTGTCTTTGGAAAGTGGCTGCCATGAGTGGGGCTCTGGGAGTTTGTTTGCATATTGCTTTTTACTTGTTGGCATGAATGCAGAAGAGAAGCACAGGGTTGGTTTCAATCACTCCAGTCCACAAGATGACAGAATTTGCTGCAGGTACTGCAAGATCCTTCAGAAAATGGAGCCATTTGTACTGCTGAGACCTTTTAAAAAATGTGTTCGTATTACTTCTGTTATTGTTTAACCTGAATTCAGACTGGCATGTGCCTCTTATACTTCACCCCTAAGAAACCTTAGAGGTTGCATTTACTGTTTGTTGTGCCAACCTGGGGCAGTCTGTAGCACTGGAGTCCCAGGATGCTACCCAAGGCAGTTTGGGCATTTTATCAGCTGTCTACCACAAGCCTTTTACCAGGTGTATTTTAGAAGAATAATAGTTAAGACTTTAAAAGAAGGAAGCGGGATCCAAAGGAAAGGCTTTCAGCCAGAAGTGAACAGATATAACCAAGCTCTTCTTCAGTCCCATCTCATGGAGAACCTCCATCTGTACGTTCAAGAAAACAGGCATTAAATCCACAGCTTGCCACCTACATCAGCCCCTGCTATTTTTTGCCTTATTAAAACACCAGGACTTCCTGTCCCTTAGAGCAGAGTTCCCAAATCAGATTAGAATCACCTTAGGAGCTTAAAAAAGTGCAGATGCCTGGGACCTTCTCTGGACCTACCAAACCAGATGCAGTAAGGTGGGACCCAAGGATCTGTGTATGAATGCATCACGTTTGGGGGAAAACCTCAGAGGAGAGCTTCCCAACATTTTTCATGCCATGATATGCACATAGAAAATGATCGGTTTTGATTGGCATGTCAGGGAGCTCCTGGTCACAGAGGACCACCCCCCAGGGTCAGGAGGCCCAGTCTGCTCACCCAGGGGCCAAGGGGACCCGGACCTTGTCACACCTGTTTATCCATTCAAGGTAGGGAAGCTCTGCCTAAGCAAGGTCGATTTACAGTGTTCACATTCTAAAACCATTTTATTGTTACTTAATTTTGTAGAGGCGAAAGGAAACAGCAATGTAAGCCTGGAAGACTGCCCAATCCCCTACCGAGGGAGGGGTCAATACCTTTGATTTTCATTCCATCTGTTGAGAATCTGATACCTGTCATCTGTAGAGTCATACTGTCATCTGTCATCTGTAGATGACATCTGTAGAGTCATCTGTAGAGTCATACTCAATGCCTTCCTTGCCAACCAACAGTGTTTTTATAATATACATTTGTGCAGTTTTCTCCTAAGTTGCTGCTGAGTTGGGGGCTGGCTTAGGATCGACCCTCATCCAAATTTATTTTCTTTCATTGAAGACCGTAATCAGTGTCCGTCAGATCCTCTGGCTAGATCTTGCCCAAGCCCTTTCCCAACTAGCTCTAAGAATCTAGGGCTGTGACTCTGGGATGATGGAAGTGATATTTTTTTCTCTTGAGAAATAAGACCTGACCTAGTGATTCTCTCCTCCACTTCCATTGTTTCAGACTCCAAGTACAACTGTTCAGCTTCTGCTCCAAAAATATCCAGGAAAGAATAGGTGCTATTTAGTGGCTTGTCTTTATCTTTTTTTTAATTGTTAAGGGACCCAAAAAAAGACATAGAATTATCAGCTCATTAACTTGGGCCTTATACGTTTCAACAGATTTCTCACAGAATTGCTAAACCTGACTTTAGAGGGACAGGAACTAACTTTTGAGAAAAAGAAAGGTCATTGCTAAGTTATTTTATTCAGTTATATCATTTAATGCTAACCATTCAATAGAATAGATATTGTTTCCATTTTATAGATAGGGAAACTGAGGCTCAGAGAGTCTAAGTAGCTTGCTGACGTTTCAGGAAGCCTTGATTCAAACCCCAAAGATTGTGCTTCTCCTCCCCCACCAAGCTGGCCCCTTCAGGCAAAGCTGAAGTTACAAACACTGTTGTCTGTCTTTATAAAGCACTCTAGGAAACTTGTTTCCTCCTAAAATGTAATTCATTAACCCGGAGTCTCACTGACCATATGAATGGAGGATCTTAGGGAAAGACAGAGTAAGTAAGAGGAAGGGCCTTTCCAGTCCCTTGGTTACCGTCCTTAGGTTTAATGATCTGATGGAAGTCGACTCCACATCTTTTAGGAAAGTTTTCCTCCTTGTGAACATTCTAGAAAATAGTGGGTTGGCCAAAACAAACCTGGTCTGGAAAAAACAAAACGTGGCCATCCCACAGCAGAGTAATACAAGAACCCATTAAAGAAAAAAATAAAAGTCATAGCCCCCAAAGAATACACCCACAGACACCAGTTTAGGAAACATTCCTTTTCTCATTTTTATTATCCCCTCAGCAGTCTTGGAGTTAAATAACTTGCCCAGGTTCACACAGGTAGTAGTCGCTGGAGCAGAAATTCAAACCCACGCATGTCTCATTGCAAAGCTTTTTTGGTCCCCCACTCAGTTCTGCTCCACAGAACCTCGGGCCCCACAGAGGTGCTTCTGAGCCCAGTAAACAGTGACATATATTGTGTCAAACAATGAAGGTTGTTTGACAGTCCAAGGAATCCACTCATCATTTTTACCTTCTTTATATGTTGGGATTCCAAATAATAATTATGTCTGGGAAAACAAAATGAGTTCTAAAGCTAAGATCAGTTTGAAATCTATTCCAGCTTTAAAAATGGAAATCCTTTATTGCCTTCAAATACAGAGTGATTGGCTTATTGACTATCTCTGTCCCAGTTTCTGTTCAACAAGTTGGAGGTCCAAGTTTCCCAAAACAATACCATACGTGAGGGGCAAACTAGATTCAGGGACAGTTAATCCAGTGCTGATCACTGTTGCCATGTTGCAACTCATCGAGAATATTTCTTAGTCTGTTATCAGCTTTTTAAAAAAAAATTTTTTTGATTGATTGATTGATGGATTGGCTGCGTCGGGTCTTCGTTGCTGCACACGGGCTTTCTCTAGTTGCCGCGAGGGGGGGGGCTACTCTTCTTTGCGATGCGAGGGCTTCTCATTGCGGTGGCTTCTCTTGTTGCGGAGCACGGGCTCTAGGCGCGCAGGCTTCAGTAGTTGTGGCATGTGGGCTTCAGTAGTTGTGGCTCGCAGGCTCTAGAGCGCAGGCTTCAGTAGTTGTGGCGCACGGGCTTAGTTGCTGCGCAGCATGTGGGACCTTCCCGGAACAGGTCTCGAATCCATATCCCCTGCATTGGCAGGTGGATTCTTAACCACTGCGCCACCAGGGAAGCCCCTGTTATCAGCTTTTGATTTCAGAAACTTACACTATCTGTGGGCAAAATTGTATATCCTCAGTATGGATATATGATACGGTTATTAATGCTTCACAGCACAGCTAAGATCAGAGTGAGCAGGGACAGTCCACAACACGAAGTCCCAGCTCAGAGTCTGCCAACGGAGCCAGGTCCTAACCGCCCTCCTTTCTGGGAAGAGATTGGCTCCCTGGCTATTAGGACGCTGGTGCCTAGCCTCTCACTGTCACACAACATAAGGCGGGGTTCTCTCCAGTGGGTCTTTGAATAACTTTATTGGTTTTGATTAGAGGTGATCTTGAAAATATAGTCATATCTGTGCCAAAAGGAACAGAGTAGCTTCATGTAACAGGATATTAGGGAGCCGCCTCTTGTTGCTCTGAAATTGGGAACCAGGCCCAAAGCTGGGGACAAAGAGGAGTTACAACGCCACATTCCCCGGGCAGCCGCTCATCACTGAGGCCAGGGACTCCCCAGGGCTGGCCCGGACAGCCCAGCTGGCCCTTTCGCCATGGCACCCATCATCCATCTCCCCTCCATTCCTAGTCTGTATTTGAAGATGGGGGAGGGGAGTTCTCAGAATCATTGGGGGTACACTTATTGCCTAACCCCAAAGCCATGTGACGGGAGAATTCCAAGAGAATTAATTACAGAAACTGGAGCATCTGCAAAAGAAAAAAAAAAAGGCTGACTATTTGCTGAGCTGGGAACCTGCAGGTCCACACGCAGCTCCGCCATCCAGGGAGACTGGGGCGAGGCTGCAAAGTGGCCCCAGGAGTTCGTAGGGGAACACAGAGATTGATTGATGCCTGCTGCCCATCTGGAGGTTTCTGAAGGAGGAGGCTTGTGGAAGGAGCCCATGGCAAGGGCTCAGATGGAGCTGTGGAGAGTGAGTCTGGGAACAGGATGGGGACGTTCCTTTGGACATTATACGAAATGAAGATAATGTACTACTTTAGAGGTTTGTAGTCAGGAGAATTCCAGGGTGTTTGCCCTGAAACCCACAAATTCTCCAATTCTCTGATACCAACCCGGTGTCAACAATTCACTTCAGTTCTGACACTACCTGGCTTTAGCATCACATAGCACAAGTTCAAGGACTCAGTCCCACAAGACCACTCCCACTTCAGATGCCAGTCACAAGTCCAGGGCCACCACATTAACCAGTATTAACTAGTATTAACTCCTTCCCACAAAGTCAACCTCACATTCGAGAATTTGCTGGGAAGGCTCACAGAAATCAGGAAACCACTTGACTTATGTTTAACAAACGAACATTTACTAGTTTTTTAGAAAGAGTGCAATTCAGGAACAGCCAAAAGGAAACGATGCACAGGGCAAAGGATGAGGGAGGGAGGTACAAGGTTGCACGTCCTCTCCAGGCATGCCCACTGCACCACCACCACCCCACCACCACCACCACCACCCCCGCCCCAGCACAGTGATGTGTTCACCAACCTGGAAGCTCTCCAGATCTCACTGTCAAGAATTTGTATATTTCAATCGCCAGCCTCCCTCTTCTCCCTTCCCCAGAGGTCAGCGGTCTAAGCCCTTGATCTTTCTGGGAACCAGCCCCATCGTGAGGCTATCTAAGGGCTGCACCCTAAGTCACCTCACGTATATTTCTTATACCACAAAGATTAAATGAGAGAGCATATCTGAAGTGCTTGACCCGGGCTCTGGTACCCAGCAAGCATTTGATGAACATTAGCTAGTGTGGCGACTTCCCCCTCCTTCCATCCTCCACTTTCTCCTGACCACCTCTCTCAGGGTTCTCTTTTGCCTTCGTCTCCTCCCCGCCCCCCCCAAAAGGCATCACCAGTGGTCACCCTCAGGGCTAGAGGCTGCTGACTAGTCAATGGTTTTGTGGTTTGTACTCAAATTTTCCATTTTAATCTTCCTCTTCTTCAGGTAGAGAGTTTTGAGTTCTCCCGGCCCTGAATTAGAACCGAGAAGGGCTCAGAACACCCACCAAAACACTCCCCCTGCCCAGCCACCTTTCTCTCTGCCTTTCTACATGTCACACACACCTTCTGAGTCAAGCTCCTTTAAGAGTTGCTTTGCAGAGGACTAACAGATCACTCCGTGTTTGCAGTACACGCTAGTGCCAAGAGCAAATGCTTTAAAAATAGCACTTTAGGTATTAACTGCTAACAAAGCAAGAATTGGCTGCTTCTGGCTACAATTTGCATTTGGGATTTTTTTTTTTTTTTTTTAAGCTGATGCATAGCAGGTGACCTTTTAAGTAAAGTTTTTGGCCAGTTCTCAAGTGCACTGTGATGAAAGCTCCTTAGTGCTGTTGGCTTTTTTTTTTTTTTAACACCTTTATGAGACCTACCTCACATACCATACAGTTCACCCACTTAAAGTGTAGAATTCAGTGGATTTTAGTACTTTCACAGATGTGGGTAACCATCACCACAGTCAAATTTAAAACATGTTCATCAACCCAGTAAAGAAACCCTGTATGAATTTTATTTTTTTTTATTTATTTATTTTTGGCTGTGTTGGGTCTCCGTTGCTGCGCGCGGGCTTTCTCTAGTTGCTGAGAGCAGGGTTGTGGTGCGTGGGCTTCTCATTGCAGTGGCTTCTCTTGTTACGGATCACGGGCACTAAGTGAGCGGGCTCAGTAGTTGTGGCTCATGGGCTCTGGAGCGCAGGCTCAGTAGTTTTGGCGCACTGGCTTAGTTGCTCCACAGGCATGTGGGATCTTCCCGGACCAGGGCTCAAACCCGTGTCCCCTGCATTGGCAGGCGGATTCTTAACCTCTGCGCCACCAGGGAAGTCCCAGAGACCCTGTATGCTTTAGCTATCACACCCCCTATTCTTTTATCCTCAATCCCACCCCAGCCCTAGGCAATCACTAATCTTCCTATCTCTGTAGATTTCCCTGTTCTAGACGCTTCATATGAATGGGATCCTTTAATATGTGGTCTGCTGGGACTAGCTTCTTTGAAAGCACTTTAATTTTTATGCGTATCCCTTTTAGGATTCAGGTTTAAGAAATGTTGGTCCAAATTTGCGGCTAAATTTTAGCTGGTTGAAACGGCCATTCATTGAAGGGGAATGAGAATAATACCACCTTGGAGTCATCAGGAAAAGTTCCTGAATGCAGGAAAAAATCTGATATTTTTCAGATTGGTTAGTTCATCTCTATTTGAGGGCTGAGCATTATGGTTACATAATATAGTAATTCCTAGCCAGTTACTGCTTAGCCCCTTTTCATTTAACATTTATCAAAGACTTCTAATTTCAGTTAACAGGGCACGCCCCTGTTGGCTATAGTCCTTTGTGGTTCAAATTGAAAGCGTAATTAATCACGGAGACTTTCTATCTCAGTGAACGTTGGCTAATAATATTGCCTCTGAGATGCAAGCTGCGCTCCAGCCAGGTTGAGATCTCCTGCGGGTTTCTCCTGGCACCTCCCAGGTGTGAGACTGATCCTGACAAACCCAGGGACACAGTTTCACATGGGCTGCACTAATCAAAGCCCTTAGCATCACCTTTGTTCTGCTTTGTCCAAGTGCGAGATGGATGAAATTTGAAGGTGTGACTGACCCCGGGGAGAGGAAAGAGGAAGCCTTCTAAAGAAGATGCGCCCGCGCGGAAGGAAGTGTGACCAGCGAGGTCCATCTGGCCCCGGGGAGAAGCCCTGGCACCAGTGCGGCTCCCTCCGTAAAGATGGGCTTTAATGACAAGGGTCCAAGTTGCCATCTGCCAAGCCTGGGGAGCACCGATAGGATCCAGAGCCAGAGCTCTCACTGGGGGTGAATTTAGAAGCCCCCCAGCTGGAGGAACTTGCAGCCTGGTGCGTTCCCAGCTAGCCAGCTGCTGGGCAGAGCCCTCAAGGCAAGAGCATTGACCGAGTAGGTGAACAAGCTGTGGAAGAGTTACAGGGTAATCTAGAAGACTTCCCTTGTGAAAACCTCTCTGACTTGGTGTTAGAGGTTGGCCTGGTTCCCCACAAAAAGATATGTTGACGTCCTGACCCCCAGTACCTGAGAGTGTGACCTTACTTGGAAATATGGTCTTTACGGAGGTAATCAAATGAAAATGAGGTTCAGTGCTCTCTAATCCAATATGACTGTGTCCTTACGAAAGGGGGAAATTTAGAGACAGAGACAGACATGCACAGAAGGAAGACGACGTGAAGACACACGGGGAGGACGCCATGTGACCGGGGTGTACATCTACAAGTCAAGGAACACCAGAATTCCCAGCAAACCAAACCACCAGAATTAGCAAAGAGGCATGGAACAGATTCTCCTTTACAAGCCCCAGAAGGGACCTGCTCTACTGACACCTTGATCTGAGACTTCTAGCCTCCAGAACCGTGAGACAATAAATTTCTGTTAAGCCACCCAGTTTGTGGGTGGCTTACCACAAAGTGGCTGTTAAGTGGGTGGTACTTTGTTATGATAGCTCTAGCAGACTTATACAGCTAGGCTCCCCGTTAGGGAAACAAGCTCCACCCTAGCTTGGATGATTACTGGAAGGAAAGGATTGCATTTATCTCTGTGTCGTTCTCAACTCTTCAGGAGGAAGGCTTTTATATAACACCTGAGATGCTCGAAGTTATCTGGTTTCAAGGCTGGCCCATCCTGACATGGGGAGATAGCTGCCCAGTGTGTCCACCTGCCAGGGAAGCTCCCAGCTTGGATGGACCAGCTCCTTTGTGTGCCCCTATGTGGTTCCAGAACCTTGGTGAAATCAGTAAAATCCCTTCCTTTAAGGGATCAGCCTACAGTAGGGCAATCTGCTTTGCTCTCTGCTTTGTCAACTTGGAACAGTGTTCCTGAAACATAAGAGAAAGAGGGAAAGGAATTGATTCTAAGATTGAAGACTATCATTTGTCCTTGGCCCAGAACCTAGTCATGAGAGTCCAATAAGCAAAAA
The DNA here is from genome assembly GCF_963455315.2 of Globicephala melas. Classification (NCBI taxonomy): domain Eukaryota; kingdom Metazoa; phylum Chordata; class Mammalia; order Artiodactyla; family Delphinidae; genus Globicephala; species Globicephala melas. Next base: position 34,420,359 of record NC_083333.1, read on the forward strand.
CCCTTTCCTTGGGATTTCTTCCACCACCATACTTAATGGACACTGACAGGTGACAGCTTCCAGAAAATGGAAATGCCCACCCTGCCTCTCACTGACACAAGAACACCAGCATTATGGTGGGCAGCCATATTTTTTGGCACTTATTTTTCTATACACTCAACCACAGGATAACAATAAAGTAAAGATAATCCTGCAGCACTTAAGATATTCCTGCTGCCTTTCTTCTGAGGAGCTGAGATTTGAGGAAATTGAAATCTCTTAAGGATGTTTCAGTATCATGTGCTTCTTAAAGCCCTGGGATATCTCCTGTATATCATGCATCACCTGTTGGGTGTTGGGCTGGGGACTTCACCGACATTATCCAAGTTAAGCCTTGCAACAGTCCCACAAGGGAATTAGTATTAACACCATCCTGCAGATGAGGAGACTGAAGCCCCTTCTGACAGATTGTGCCAGAATTTCAGATGAGAATCCACATGGTCTAGGAGCAGGGAGCCCAGGTCTGGGAGTCAGGTTGACCTGAGCTTGAGGCCTGGAGAACTGTGGGTAAGTCAGCAATCGCCTCTGAGCTTCAGGCTCCTCGTGTGGAGCACAGAGATGACATTTGCACCTTACGGTAGTGGTTAAACCTTGGCTGTATGTTTGGATCACCTGGGGCGCTTTTGAAATCCTGGATGCATGGACCCCACCCAAGACTGATTTGATCAGAAGCATTGGGGATTTAACCGTACTCCTCACCCCCAGAGGTTTCTTTCACAGTTCTGGAGGACAGAAGTTCTTAGTGACGGTGAGGCTCTAGGGAAGAATCCTTTCTTGCCTCTTCTGGCTTCTGGCGGCTCCAGGAGTTCTGTGGTTTGTGGCTGCATATCTCCAACCTCTGCCTCCAACTTCACATGGCCTCCTTTCTGTGTCTTCTTTTCTGTCCCTTATCAGGACACTTGTTATTGGATTTAGGGCCCACCCTCTTAATCTAGGATGAGCTCGTCTCTAGAGCCTTAGTTTCATTACATCTGCAAAGACCTTTTTTCCCAAAGAAGATCTCATTCATAGGTACTAGGGATGAAGACTTGGACATATCTTTTGGTTTGGGGGGGGTCACCAACCCACTACAGAGAACTTTCACTGTGTTTTCTGATTGCACCGGGTTGGGATCCAGCAAGAGTTTGGAGATGCATAATCTCTCAGTCACACTAAAGTCAAATTTTATGTCCTTTTAAAATAGGCCAGGGCTTCCCTGGTGGCGCAAGTGGTTAAGAATCCGCCTGCCAATGCAGGGCACACGGGTTCGAGCCCTGGTCCAGGAAGATCCCACATGCTGCGGAGCAACTAAGCCCGTGCGCCACAACTACTGAAGCCTGCGCTCTAGAGCCCTCGAGCCACAACTACTGAGCCTGTGTGCCACAACTACTGAAGCCCACGCGCCTAGAGCCCGTGCTCTGCAACAAGAGAAACCAATGCAATGAGAAGACTGCGCACCGCAACAAAGAGTAGCCCCCGCTCACCGCAACTAGAGAAAGCCCGCACGCAGCAACAAAGACCCAATGCAGCCAAAAATAAATAAATAAATTTATTAAAAATAAAAAAATACTATAGCAGCTATAGAAAGAAATACAAACTAGAAAATTAAAAAATTTTAAAAAAAGTTGTAAGAAAGATCGAGTGCTGTATGAATGGGGCAATTTAGATATTTATGTTCATAAACTCAAGTGAGAGAATGAGAGTTGAAGATAATAATTTCCAGAAGAATGAGTATTTGGGGGGAAGGTGGGGAGGAGAAATAGAGGGGGAGGGGAAAAGGCAGAAAGTTTGTAGTGACCAGAATACTTCAGATAAGACCCAGTGGTTTGATTTTTTAAATTGTATTAGTTTATCTATTTATTTTGCTCATTGTCATTCAAAGGTATTCAGCTGGATGTTCGTTTCTGATCTTGAGTTTTGATTAAAGGAGTCCTTTGGTAAATCCCTCTCCCGTACTTCCCTCCAGCTCTCTGAAAGTGAATCCCTAATTATAGGCCATGGATGAGATTTACTAGATGAAATCAGCAGCTGTGGATATGACACCAGACTCGCAAAAAATCAACACACTGTTGCCATAAAAAGCCCAATTGTTAATTGCTTCTTTGGCATCTGGCTATAACAAAAACACCCTTTCGCTGTTTAATATTCAAAGTAAATGTACTGGAAAGAACATTGGGCTAGAATTAGGGGAGGCGGGGATTCTTATCCCAGCTCTGTTACCAAGTGCCCATGGTTTGGGGACAAAACATTTCATTTTCTCAGGCCTCAGTATCCTTATCCATAAAACCGAGGGTATGAAGTCAAATTACCACTTCCAGTTTAAAAATCCCTTTCCGCATCTTGAAAATACAGCACACTTCTCATACCCATCTAGCCTTTTCCCAAAGCTCTGTTTCACGAATGCCTGATATCATTCTATAATTTTGTGGTTCGATCGGGAGCCACATGTGAATTTAAGTGTCTGCATAGTTTTCACTTTGCAGGCAGTACTTTTCAGGTCTTATTCAGAAGTGAAGTTTGCTGTGAGGCCCCACAACTCTTAATTGCTTTGGAAATGCAATCTGCCGGTGTTCCACGTTTAATATTACAGAGTCTTAACGTCATTCTTGAGATGTCTGGAATCTACACGAAGATTCTAGGATAGGTATCACGTCAAGATCCACAGTGGCTGGCTGAAGGAACAAGCCGAGGCTAGTCCATGAATCAGGGACTCACATTGGGGAGGGGAGCGTGGGGTGCAGCCAGCTGACCCAGGGGCCTCCATCTTCAGGCTTCTCTCAGGCCCAGTGCACAGGACCTGAGACAAGTGAAAGCAGCTCGGGCCACGGCCACACTTCCTTTGTTGACTGGGTCCTTTGTCTCTTAAATGTCTGGGTTGCCAGGAACTTTGCCCTCTCGCTTTCAACTGCTCGCTGGCACTGCAACTGTCCTTTATTTACCCAGTTGCTAACCAGAGTAGGATAACCTCCACTCAGGTTCACGAGGGTTTGCCTGTGTGTATTCTGGTCGGCCACAGCCTGGAGGTCGTGTCTTTTGAGCCTCAAGATAGTTGTCCATGTGCTGATAATCATACTCGTCACTTGCCTCTTGCGGGAAAGTCAAAGGGCAGGTGGGAAAAGAAACCAGCTTCCCCTGTTTAACTCCAGCTCTTGTATTTTAAGTTTCCGGAACTGCTTGGCAGCCCTACATTTCCTTGTGTATAGTTTTCAAGGGTGTAGCTAATTGTATGAACTCTCGGTGAGCTCTGGGAAAAAAGCAAGCAGCATTCCTTCTCTTCATCTTTGGAGATCCAGTTATTGCATCTGTTTTGGCATCCATTTGATGCTCCTGTTTTGTTATCTCTTGCTGAGTAACAATGCATCCAAGAATTTAGTGGCTTAAAACAACAATGTATTAGTTCTCACAATTCTGCCATCTCGATTGGGCTTAGCTGGGCAGGATCTTCTGTTCCTCGTGGTATATGCTTGGACTGAAACATCAAAGACGGCTCTTTCGCTCATGTGCTGGCTTCTCAGATGGAATGAGCGAGCATCTCTCCACATGGCCCTCCACATGGCAGGCTTGGGCTTCCTCACAGCATGGTGGTCTCAGGGTGATCAAGCTAGATTTTTTACATTGTGGCAGACTTCCCATTTTCAGCTTCTCTTAAAGACCTGAACTGACACAGTGTCTCTTCTGCCACATTCTTTTGGTCAAAGCAAGTCACAGACCAGTCTAGATTCAAGGGGAGGGGAAGTAGCCTCCACCTCTTACAGGCATAGTGAGGGAGGGAATTGATGGGGGCCATCTTTGGAGATTATCTCCCATAGTCTCCCTGGTGATATATCTCTTCATTTACTGGCCTTCTGTCTTTGTTCTTTTTTTTTAATTTTTTTGTCTCTGTTGGGTCTTCGTTGCTGCACGTGGGCTTTCTCTAGTTGTGGCGAGCAGGGGCTACTCTTTGCTGCAGTGTGCGGGCTTCTCATTGCGGTGGCTTCTCTCATTATGGAGCACAGGCTCTAGGCGTGCAGGCTTCAGTAGTTGTGCCACGTGGGCTTCAGTAGTTGTGGCTCGCAGACTCAAGAGCGCAGCCTCAGTAGTTGTGGCGCACGGGCCTAGTTGCTCCGCAGCATGTGGGGTCTTCCCGGACCAGGGCTCAAACCTGTGTCCCCTGCATTGGCAGGTGGATTCTTAACCACTGCACATTTTGTGGTGTAGGAATACAGGTCAGGCAGGAATTAGTCCCATGGTCTTAAACATCACATCTTTTACCAGCAATTCCAGGGTGCTTTGGAAAGGCATTGCTATCTCTGCCCTGGACTGTAGGGCTGAGCATCAGAGGCTTCACTGACTGCCTTGGGAAGTACAATAATGGCCAACATCAGTTGGGCACTTGCTATGGGCCAAACTCTGTGCTTATGCCTTTCTCATATATCATGTTATTATCATAATCTTTCTAGGCCTATGCACATAATTTCAGTAGCAGTTTCTGGGTTGGTCCAGGTGATAAAAATATAGCTTGGCAAAGTTGGTACTAAAGATTCAAAAATGCTGCCCACACTCAAGTCCCTCCCTCCCCAGAAGTACTTATTTCCTTGGGGTAGTTATTATGCATCCTTCTTTCCTTACTCCCTTCCAGAAACCCTTTTGTCAATTCTGTATTCCATTAATTATATATGTGTCCCACTCTGGTCCCTGTCTACCCCCAGACCCACCATCTTCCTGCCACTGATACAAGTAAGGAAGGACCCTGGAGGAAAGTCAGGGAACAGAGATCATCCAAGTAGAATTGAGTCCATTCTCTGAGTGGAGGGAAGTGCCCTGCAATCACACACAGGCCATACCTTTCAGACCACACATGCACCTGGTGCCCTCACACAACCCCCAGGGCAAAGAAATCTGGTTGAGGGGAAGCATAATGTAATACCTGGTTCTGTGCCTGCCCACAGGGTGCATTCAGTAAACACAGTTAGGACAATGATTTTTTTTTTTTTTTTGGCTGCATTGGATCTTTGTTGCTGCGCGTGGGCTTTCTCTAGTTGCAGCGAGTGGGGCTACTCTTCATTGCAGTGAGTGGGCTTCTCATTGTAGTGGCTTCTCTTGTTGCGGAGCATGGGCTCTAGGCACGTGGGCTTCAGTAGTTGTGGCATGCGGGCTCAGTAGTTGTGGCTCACGGGCTCTAGAGCACAGGCTCAATAGTTGTGACGCATGGGCTTAGTTGCTCCGTGGCACGTGGGGTCTTCCCAGACCAGGGCCCGAACCCGTGTCCCCTGCATCAGCAGGCGGATTCTCAACCACTGCGCCACCAGGGAAGCCCCAGGATAATGATTATTATAGTATTACTTTATGCAAGAATATCAGCAGGGAAACTCCCTGGCGGTCCAGTGGTTAGGACTCTGCAATTTCACTGCCGAGGGCACGGGTTCAATCCCTGGTCAAGAAAGTAGGATCCCGCAAGCAGCGTGATATGGCCAAAAAAAAAAAGAATATCAGCAAACCCAGAGCCAGTGCACACCCTGAAAAACCCTACTGAGGTAGTAGATAGCATTTTTTATATTTCATTTATGTATTTTCATAGCTTTATTGGCATCTAATTTATATACCATAAAGTTCATCCATTTAAAGCGTTCAGCTCATTGGTTTTTAGCATATTTACAGAGTTGTGAGCCATCACCTTAAATCTAATTTTAGGGCATTTTCATCACCTCAAAAATAACTTCGTTCCCATAGCAGTGATCCCCATACTATCTCCCTCCCCCGGCCTTAGGCCACTTATCTACGTTTTCCGTACATTTGCCTATTCTAGATATTTTACATACATGGATTTAGACACTGTGTCTTTGGCTGACTGGTTTCTTTCGCTTGGCTTCCCTTATTCACTTATTTCGTGTAAAAAGATGGTTGAACTTTTAAGTTATCATTTCTTTGATTTTTTTTTTTTTTTCTCCAGGATCCTAAACACTTCAAGTCAGAGAAGACAGGACGAGGCCAGTTAAGGGAAGGCTGGAGAGATAGTCATCAGCCCATCATGTGTTCCTACAAGCTGGTGACCGTGAAGTTCGAGGTCTGGGGGCTTCAGACCAGAGTGGAACAATTTGTACACAAGGTAAGTAAATGGACAGCAGTTCCTGGGCTATGGACAAAGTAATTGTCTTTGTTGTGAGCTGGAGTGCCCAATGCCCAACAGATGTATAAGCGCTGAGCCAACACGAGGTACCTGCATCTAGAAAACCCGGTTTTCATGAAAATGCATTTTGTCTACTGTTTAATTTTCTTCCACTAATAGATATCTTACACTTTATCTCACATTCTGTGACCTCCATGTCTATTGGGTGAGTATGTTCAGGAAGTTGGGCTTTCAAAATATACTTCTCTCTTTGGCATCAGGCTAATCTAGTTCCAGAGAGAGGTACTTGTACTTGGTCCTTGGGTACTCAGGTTCAGACAGAAGCACAGGGTTTATCTGTATGTGCAGAGTCCCCCCAAGGACAGATCTCACTCAAAAGATCCTGCAAATGTAGACACCTGAGGTAGAAGTTGCCCCAAGAGACAGAACAGGAAATCCCAGTGGTCCCATTAGATGGTGTACCCCAGCATTTCTGCCCTTTTAATAATTCTGCTACCAAAGAATTATTAACAACCTCAAAACACAGATTTCAGTTGTATGCCTACTTTGACTAAACATGTTAATGTTGTAGCAGGAACCCATTTGGGGTGATGATTTAAGTTTGTTAGGGGCTTCTAACATAACTCTTATCCTTATGGAAATTAATGGGAAATACAATGTTGAGCATTGCCCTTTGTAACTCCTATTTTCATGAAAATAAATACTATCCAAGTTGTCTCTACATTCCAGATAGGCTGGATATCTGTTTATTTTTCCACTTAAAAACTGATAAAGAATAGCTTTCTGAAATTCTTTTGGGGGCACTGGAATTTAACCTTAATGCACTGAGCTTTTTGTTACTTAGATGGATTTATCTACTGATCTTGGGGGGGGGCAGTTGACAATAAAATGTGTAAATCTTGAATTTGGGTCCAAGAAAGAGATTGAACTTGGGCTCCTGATAATAGCAGACCCTGGAGCAAATTTGAAGCAGAGAAGTGTACTGATCTGCTGAGCTCCAGAATCCATTCTGCCCAGCCCGGGGTGGGAGCCAAGTGGCACACAGAGAAATCAAGTTCTGGGACCTCTTGTTTCCCTGCTGTGTCCCAGGTATTAAGCAGGAAGACAGTCTGGGCTCTCAGAGTAAATATTTTCCAGCCTCAGCTCTGGGTCGAGCTCCAGCTATATATTCTTGACTTCCTACAACATCCCACCTTTTTTTATAAACCCCAAATGATCTCCTCTTATCAGGGCCACTACCATAGTATGTTTTATTATCTCCTCTTCTCACAAAGCATATTTAGATTGCCACAGGGCCCACTGCGTTTCTTTTCTAGTTTTGAGAATCCATTTCTTTAAAATACTTGCAAGAATTACGCTCTAGTAATAGGCATTCCCATTGCCCATTTCCAAATATAATGAAGTGTTATCAACACCCCCAAAACACACCTGCTGTGGCACATGAGCCACTAATGAGTATCTGAGGCTAGCATTTGCATGGGTTTTAAGTGCCAGGGATGCCTTTCTCTGAACACCTTTGTGTTTGAAGAATCTATTCACAGTTAAGGGGAAAAAATGTTCGAAAGGGAGCCATTAGCACATTATTGAATTCTTGTTTCCAGTAGACAGCTGTGTTGTGCTTAATGCAATAGGGTGTATTTACTGATGCCTCAATGCAGTTCTTTTGATTTCCATGAATTTGACACACTCAGCACTCAAGTGTGTATGGCTTCATGTTGTTTCTTATTTTCATTACATGTTTCCTCCTTCCGAATTACAAAAGCCTCACTAGATATCCAGAGGCCTGGAGTAATAAACACTTCATTATGAAAGCTTCCCTTGTTCCTGCAAATTCACTGAATTAAAATCCTTCATTTATTGAAACATGCTTGAACCTTCTGCAAGAGGTTTTTGACAATTGCTAGATTTGTTTGGCAGGAAGAAAGGAATGTTGGAGGGAGAGCGTTGAGTATCTAAGAAATGTAAAAAGGCATATTTACAGAAGAGAGAAAAAGAATACCATGAAATAAAAGCACATAAATGGTATATAACACACAAACCCTCTAGAATTATTTTTCTTAGTCTTCTGTTGCCGTTATATGTCACCATAAGAAACAATTTCATTCCTTTTGTCTCCAGTTAAGTTCATTATTCCCATTACGTTCTACTCTGGTTCAGGTCTCTTATTTCATCTCTTTCAAGAATAGTTGACTAAACTGCTCCCCCCCCCCGCTTTTATTACATGAAAATCAAGCCTAGAAAGATATTTACTTCTCTTGAATCCCACACCTTCAATTATTTTTTAAAAAAATTTAGCAATATTTAGGATACTTCATTAGAAAAGAGAGAGTTTTAAGTGCTTTTGGCTTAGAAGTGACTTGCTTCCCGGACAAATGTTCTTGATTTCCAACATTTATGACCTCCTGGCACCACTGAGACGTACCCTTCCGCAAAAGAAAAGTAGAACCTGTTTTAGGTAAAAATAAATGAAGAGAAAAATCTTAAGGTGATCAGTCCTAGAGATTCATTCCAGTCACTGCTGTGTGACTGCCAAGTCGTTGTCATTAGTGTGAACAACCTCCAGCCCAACTTTCAAATAAGATAAAGAGATTAATTTACAGCAAGTGTATGGACACCATGGAAAGGGCTGAGAGTAAGTATGTCAGCCCCTAATTGTCATCACATATGGCCAGAGGGATGGAGAAATTTGTAATTGCCGGGATTCCAAGAATTGGGAACCATCCCTTTTCCAGATAGTTTTAATCAAACCTCGTATTCTGTCAAACATCCTTCTTTTGCTTTTTTAGGTGGTCCGAGATATTCTTCTGATTGGACATAGACAGGCTTTTGCATGGGTTGATGAGTGGTATGGTAAGTCAACTTCCCCAAAATGACTCATAGAACAACTTCATAACATGTTGGCTTGGGCTTTCAGTCCATCTGACTTCAACTGCTACCTAGAAAGACAACAACAAAGGCAGGGCTATTGCTTCCTGTATTGGAAACAGCACTGTCCATGGGACATAATGAAGAAGAATGTAGTGATAGAAGCTTGGTCTAAAATAACCACAACACTTAGTTATTGACTAAGTAGGACCTCAGCATGTTTGATGCTTACATACTTGATAATGCAGGGCTCCATAATTCTCTGTCGATGGGCTTCAAACCCATCCTGATTTATCCCAAACTTCAAGATCAGTGCCGTGTGAAGCATCATATCAAGTGAAAGCAGTCCTTTGATTTAGAGACTATTGGAAACACCCCCTCACCAAAAACATAAGGACTCTGTAAGAATTCAAGGACAAAGGCATTGGTACCACCTTATTTCTAACTGAGACTATTGTTCTGGCTTTTTAAAAAATGCTTTGGGAAGAATTAAACAAGTTCTGTATATTTTCAGTAAATGGAAAGAAACAAGGTTTGTTTCATCCCATGATGGATGGAGGACCCTTCCCATATCCCCAGTGCTATCATTTTGTCCACATGAATCCTTGACATTCCCAGAATCAGTCATCGGAGGCTAGTGTCCTTGACTATAAAAAGAAACAAACTATAAAAAGAAACAAATGTGACTTGGGTCATATCTGATTGCCTAATGAAATGCCCTTCTCCTTGGCCTTTTCCTAAGTCACATTGAATTTGTTCTCAGTGTAACCTAGATTGCATTTGGGTGCCTTTCTGTCATTGTTCCACCAATCCCTTCCCTCCTCTTAGCAGAAGGTATCAAATTTGAAGTGAAAAGTTACATTGGACTGAATGGGCAAAGACAGTGATTGTTATTAATGTTGTTAGCTGTTTCTGACCACATTTCAAAAGACAGGGTTCTGTAGGCTATGGGAGTGCTTTTTTTTTTTTTTTTTTTTTGCACAATTTTCCCAGATCCACGTCTTCTGAAAAGCAAATGCATCTTTGCATCTTCCTGGGTTTGCTCAAATGCAGACCTCTGGAAGAGACTCTTTGGAAAGATCATCATTTGCTTTCTCTTATCACATACCCCGAGGACGCTGCTCACAGGCAGCCATATTGTCACGCCTCCTGAACACATATCTGTGGTTGTCTATTGAGAGACAGAGGGAGGGAGAGTCTCCTGTGATTAATTCCCCAGATCATTAAACAAATCTTTCTGGTTGTTTTTTTTCTGGAGAACTTTTCTCAGATTCTTAAGGGGAGTACAGACACCCCAAAGGTTAAGAACTGCTGGTCTCCCCCAACTAGCACTCCACCACGCTCCTGGCATCCTTGCCACTGACACTAAGGGAATTTCAAAAGGTTGTTCAAATAAGAGGCTCAAAACTGGTGAGAAGTTTGGCAAGTGAACAGAGGCCTGAAGGGCCAAAACTCTGCCACACTGAAGAGCAAGAGACAGGGCACTTCAGTAGATTTCTCTTGAGTGCCAGGATGCCTTAGAGGACTTTTCGGAAAAGGCAGCATCAAAAAGGGTAGCCGTGGGCTTCCCTGGTGGCGCAGGGGTTGAGAGTCCGCCTGCCAATGCAGGGGACACGGGTTCGTGCCCCGGTCCGGGAGGATGCCGTGGAGCGGCTGGGCCCGTGAGCCATGGCTGCTGGGCCTGCGCGTCCGGAGCCTGTGCTGCGCAACGGGAGAGGCCACAGCAGTGAGAGGCCCGCGTACCGCGCAAAAAAAAAAAAAAAAAGGGTAGCCGTGCCCTGATTAAGAGGACAAAACACTGCAAGCCTGTTGATCAGAAAAGAGAATTTGAGTAGAGGCAAGATATAGAAAAAGAAAATGTGGGCGGGAGTCTAGTAAGGGAATGGCTGGAGTGCAGAGGATGGGGGCCGATTCTTTTCCATCTCACCTGAGCCTGAAGCAAGAAGAGACTTAAAAGACTTTTAGTCCAAAACAAAACAAAACAAAACTCAGACTATTACAGGGGCCCAAAGTTAGAATAATGCATCAAAGGAAGACCTTTGAGATGAGAACATCTACTTAAGATGGGTGAGGTGGAGACAGGAATTAACTCAGAGAGACTACTGACAAAAAGCCCTTTCTGTATCTGAGTGCAGAAAAAAAGCGTGTGGTTTAGCAGATATAGATGGTCAGGGCACCTTGTACTCCCCAGAGAAGGCATCCATCCATTATATATACAATCCTAGCCCCAACCAAAACAAGCAGCGTTTTCACTCAGCAAGGGGTCTGAGACCCACCCCATCAATTTCATTTAAATTACTGGCATCATTGCCCCCAGCTGAGCTGCTTGCCAGGCAAACAGTAGCTCCTTCATTACACAGATGCAGACACTCAGTCAAATAAATGAAAATAGCCCTGCTCAAAGCCCCTTATTCAAGGTAATGCTGCAGAGTGCGGGCCTTTCAGGTAAATGGCTGTGTCACCGCCCACCAGAACAGACCTTCAGTTTTGGGTACCTGAAGTTGCTTATTTCTCTTTGGTCTCTACAGGCTCAGTGAGGCGCTCATAGTAAACATGGAAAAGGTTCAAAGTAAAGAAATCCTTTCCTGTAGCTTATGGCACTTATTCTGCAAGTGGGCCTGCCACATCAGCGTCCTTGGGGTACTTGTTACAAGTTCAGATTCTCAGACCCCACCCCAACCTGCTGAATCAGATACTCAAGGGGTACAGCCCAGCAATCTGTGTTTTAACAAGCCCTCCAGATGAATCCGATGCTCGCTAAAATTTTAAGAATGACTTTAAATCAGATTAGATTGAAGGGACAGTTTAATTAATTCAATCCAAATGTAATTATACTAGAGAGTGGTAGATGTCTTCAGGGCCAACTGCTAAACTCTGATGACTTGTAAGCATTAGGAAAAAGGCGCCCCTTCTGGGCAGTTTCAGCAGGTGCTGTCAGCTTAGGGCTGAATTTTAGCTCCATTGACCTCCAGGGCTGTGTGTTCCTACAGTGCCCAAACTGGACACCCTTATGCACTGGCAGCCCAGGATGATCTCTTTCTCCCTGATTAGACTCACCACCTCCAGTGCTTAATTAAGAGTAAAAAAAAAAAAAAAAAAGACACTGTAGATGATGGTGATCATTTCTTGCCCAAGGATTAATTTTGTATCTTTTCTGAATTTCAGCATTTGACTGTCACATAACTATTTCCTAAAACAGATTTTATTCTGCTCTTGTACATTGTAAAATATAACCATTTCCACTGCTGGAGGAATTGAGTTTGTCTTTCAAAGCCTTGATTGGTCTTTATCCATGAGCCTTGGGTGTCTCCTGCATGACTGCAACACTAATCAGAAGAAACAACTGCACATTTCAGAAGGTGGGGTGAAAGGGGAGGTGGATAAAAATAGGCAGCCCTGCTTCACCAAAGCATGGTTTTGCTTCACAAATCTTACAGTATTTTGAGAGAGGAACACAGAGGGTTTCCCAAGGGAGGTTGTGATTGAGTGGAACCTCGTGAATCCTGACCCTTCTAACAAAGTAGAGGTGGTAGCTCTGGCTAGTATAGATGAAACTCCCTCATGAAAGTGACATAGAAATCATTCTGGAGTCTTTAGAGCAGCCTAACAACGAGAGAAGCAAGCTCAAGGTGGAGAAAGAAGCCAACTTAGGGACTGGCATTAGCTGACTGAGTTCACCAAGCCAGCATTTTCCAATGGCCTCAGGTTTCCTGAAGCATGAACTTGAGTGCTGTGGCCCTTATGCAACATTTTATGTGAGTGTGCTTACCTTCATTTTTCCGGGGAGAGAACCCATTGCTCTCCATCACATTTTCAAAGGGATCTGTGATGCGCCCACCTCCACCTCCCCAAATTAAGAGCTGTGGGAAAAAAATCACAACTATAGATTACAATTCTAGATCTTAGTGGTCTGAATTACATGGAAAGGGTATGCACCAAGCCTTGAGGATTGGCTACTTTCACTACAAAAAATAAACTATTTATAACAAGCATCTGTTGAATTTATAACCATTTTAAAGAGTTTAAAAAAAAGAAAAAAAGCACTTCCCAAAGCATGGCCACCATTCTGCTGGAGTCAAAGGTGTATCAGACCTAATTCATGATTGCTGGAGCTTCCTCTGACCAACCACTTGTTTAAGACTTCCATTTTGACTTAGAGAAAAAAAAAAAATTACTTCAGTAGGCTGAGGAGCCTGGAAATAGAGAGAAAACATTTGTAGAAGGAAATAAACTATAATGTGCCATTGGACAGGCCACTGAATTAGGGTATATGATGCTTTATTAAAATTGTCGCCACTGCAGCTGTGCAATACAATGAAGGAAAATCCCTGCTTGCAGACATTGTGCTCCATGTCATTTGCAGTTTCTCTGTTCGTTCAAATGACTTCTATCCTGAAGACTTTTCAAATATACAGTCTTGCCTTCACTTCCAGTGAAATAAACCTGCCTTCTTTAATAAAATGAAAATTGCCACCAGAAACAAAGTTGAAAGACTAACAGAAGCTATCTGCAACATGAGTAGCCAACAGAGGACTAATATCTACAGTATATAAATCAAAAATCCAACAACTCAATAAAAAAAAAGGTTAAGAACATAAATAGGTAAACCATGGAAGAAGAAATGCAAATGACCAATAACCTCACTACTAATCACAAGAAACGTAATGAGAACAGCAAGAAGATATGACATTGGCCCATCTGATAGCCAAAGTTTTAAAGAGCGATAATAATCCAGTTTTGGATAGGTGGGAGAACACACTAACAGTTTCTGTATAAAAAGTGATAGTGATAAGTACAAATAACCTGTGACCCAGTAATTCCACTTCTAGATATTTGTTCTTGAGGAATACACATGTTCGTGAATATAAATACGAAGCTGTTCAGTGTAGTGTTGTTTATAAGAGCTAAAATCTAGTCTCCATGTAAATGTCCATTAGCAGAAATATGGTCAAGTAAACTACGGTAGACTCATACTATGAATATTGTGTGTAACAGTTAAAAAGAATAAGGTAGTTCTCTACATACTGGTATGGAAATATGTTTTTCCCATTAGTGGAAAAAGTCAGCCAGAATAATATGTATCGTATGGTATACTATAGTATGATTCCATAAATGTGAAATTAAGTGAGACTGTGTGTAATAGTAACATACACGTGAATTCATAGGAAAAAATTTGGCAGTTATCTCCAGAAGGAACAGTGTTGATAAGGGAAGTTAAAAGGAATTACTCTGTTTTCTCTATGTAATCCAGTGCTACTTGAATTATTTCTATGGAAAATAATTCATGCATTACTTGAGTGATTCAATGAGTAAATAATAAGTGAAATCCGCATTTTATAACAAAGCAGAAAATAGTTGAAGCAGACCAAGACTCATACAGAGGTATATCTTGCTTAGTACATGGTTTAAGAAATTGAAGAAGCTTCTCAATTAACGAATCCCCTGAATCCAGAGCTTCTTTGACGAAGCTGAGCTGGTGGTAGAGAAAAGGGTTCTTTCTACCCAGGCCAATTCAGTGTGACCTCTACATGCTGGGACAGAAGTCTGGGGTCTGCTTACTCTCCTCACCTGAAGGAGGACAAGAAAGAGAAGGACAGAAATGGTCTTGCAAGAGGGCAAAGACAGAAAATCTTGCGATGAAGAGGGCATTTATACCCCCAGATTATCAGTCACACTCGGATAGCCAAGTGTCAAAGATACTAGGACGTGCCTTCCTTATCAGAAGAAATTTGGTACTAGTTCCAATAGTCTCTTAAATCAGGGAGTTAGGCCAGTGTTATTTAAGAACACTTCATTTAAGAAACTTTACTTAAGAAAAGTAAATTATGACCTTTCAAATCTATAAAGTAAGGGGTGATTATTGATCAGTTTATTTGCAAAATAATTGACATACGATTCCTTTGAGTTTCCCTGATACACATAAGCATTTGTTTGCTGGGAGCAAAGAGATCTGAACCTAAACTGTGAGAAGTCACTCTGATCATTGAAAATCAATCAGTAATGAAGATGAATCATCTCCAAAAGTGTAATCTGTCATTGTGTGTGTGTAATTGAATTTACTAAAAAATTGATTCATGTGTAGATTTTGAGGTAATATACTTTGCTGAAGCAAGACATAATGCATTCTACCAGATAACCTGAATAGGAACATTTTCACTTAATTAGGCTTTCCATAAATTATTGAGGAATATTGAAAATGTTGACATCATTTCCATAAGCGTGTATGGTATGCGGGGATAGTTCAGGATTTAGACAAAAGTACTGGGTTGGCCTAAAAGTTCATTTGGGTTTTTCCATAACATCTTATGGAAAAACCCAAATGAACTTTTAGGCCAGCCCAATATTTTCCTTCAGCATTGGCTGGGACCAAGTTATCATCAGCTTTTAGAGAACTGCTAGAAATGTTCTTTGGGTTTTTTTGTTTTTGTTTTTTGGCCATGCTGCTCGGCTTGCAGGATCTGTTTCCTGACCAGGGATTGAACCCAGGCCACGGCAGTGAAAGCACTGAATCCTAACCACTAGGCCACAGGGGAACTCCCTAGAAATGTTCATTCTTATGTGGTCTAATTGAGAGATTTTTTTTTCTTTTAGACGAAATTTTCTGCAACTTGGTTTCTTAACTCTTCATTTTAAGAAAAAAGGAATCATGTTTCTAGAATAGGCAAAAATTCTAGAAAAAATATATCTTACCTATTTGCAAATTGATGGTATCCATCTTCTAATGACCTCAAATAATCGATTTTAAAATAATGTTCTCTTTTTCTTTCTTACAGAAGTAATGCATATTTGATATAGAAAACTTAGAAAATATAGATAAACAAAAAGGAGAAAATGAAAATTACCTGTAATTCCAACTCCTCAAAACAATCACTCTTTTAACATTTTGAAGTGTACCCTTTCAAAAGTCTTTTTTAAGTGTATATAATGCTTTTCTGGTAAAAAAAAAAATGATTTCTTTTACCTCCAATTTTTTATTTAACAATATACCAAGGACATTTCTCTATAGTGTTAAATATCCTTCTGCATCATTTTTAACCACTGCATAATACCATCAGGCCCCTGAGTTGTTTTTAATTTTTCACTATTATGAACAAGATAATAATGAGTATCTTTGTTATTAAATCTTTCTTCACATCCATAAAAATTGAGATATCTTTGAAAGCCCATAGTCACACAGTTTAAGCCCCTCTCTTAACATTGAGCTAATTAAAAATAAAGAATGATTTCCTTTGAGATTCACTAGAACAAAGAAATGAAACCGCCTTTGTTTTTGTTTTCAAAATTACTGGCATGCCAGCGAGGGGGGAAATAAAGTGTCTAATGAACATATGTATGAAGAAATTTTAAACTTTTAACTTAAAATGACCTAAGTATTCATTCCAGGTGTATTTGTGTTTAAGAATTTTGATCACCAGCCATTGAAATTAAAGTGATTGTATTGAAAGGATGTTATTATTGTTAACTAAGACGCATTTGTTCTAATCACAAAGCAGCATCTCTTTACTGCTTTCCATTTGCCTTGATTTTCTAAAAGAAAAGCATGCTCTTTGCTTGGCCAGACTGTTGCTTGGCTTTCTTGACACTTACATTGCTTATGGACAGCATTTTTGATTAACGGTTTCGGGGTGTGGAGGGGGACCATCAGCTAAATAAAATAGCCCAGGTGTGGATTTAGAGCTGCCCTCCATCTTGGCCGCAAGACTACCCTGAATTAATTCATCAACTTCTGGCAAGTCTACCCTTTAGAATTGAAGAGACTCTCACATGACACACATGGATTGATATAAAAAGACACCGAACCACATCATGCAGAAACGACTTAAGGAAAAATTCCAGCTGCACATAACCCGCTCTACGTCCCCACCAAGCTAACTAGTGACCAAGGCAGTAGCTTGATTAACCAATTGTTGTGCATGTACCATTCATTGTAAAGAGTCATGAAGTTAAATTCTGCTGTGAGAGTCTCAGAAGAATGCCCATCTGGGGAAATTGCAAATAAAATGTTGTAAAGCAACCAAGGAGTGGAGTGGGGAGTGGAGGATAAAGCAACAGAAGTATTTAATGTGAGACTAATTGTTATTTTTATGTTTCACCTATTGAAGATAACAGGTTCTTTGTTGAAGTTTTTTATCAGTTGGATTTAGACAAGGCTTCTCAACCTTGGCACCACTGACATTTTGGACCAAATCATTCTCTGCTGGGGAGGCGGGGAGGACTGTGCACTGTAGGATGTGCCACAGCATCCCTGGCCTCTACCCACTACATGCCAGTAGCACCTCCACCCCAGTTGTGACAACCAAAAACGTCACAAAACTGTCCCCTGTTGAGAACCACTGGATTAAGAAATTAGCATTCTGAAATACTGAAAAAGTGAAGACTCAGGCCAAACATCATCATGTCATGTGCCATTTTATTTAGAGATCAGTGTGGGTGGAAGTAGTGCCACCCATCTTTGTGCTATTATGCTAGACTTGAAGTTCAGTGCAGACCTGTACTCTCTGACACCATGTATTCTGTGCAAAAATACCTCTCTGTGTGAGCATTGCACCAAATCTCACTGGTAGCAGTGAGCATCATTTCTCTGCCCTCTACGTCATGTCTCTTACAATAGCAATGAAAGTGTTCTTTCTGTTGAATGCATTGTTGTGAAGAATCTCCAAATCTATTTTGAAAGGTATATGGAAGGTAAGTATTAGACCACACAGACCTGACCCTGTCCCTTAAAGGGATCTTCTAACCATGCTTTTAGGAGATCTCAGGCTACAGCCCTATCCACGAGCTAATACTTTCTACCCACCTAGCTCATTTTACAAGAATCACCCCTAAATAATTTCCACTCTTTTCAGTTCTAAGACTATTTTGACTTAACTTCCTTGTATTCACTCCCCCTTTGGCTGGTTTGCCTAACTTTATGATTGACTCTTCATAAAGTTAGTGAGTTCCCTGCTTTTTACTCCTCTCTCTGGCTTCTGCTAAGCTGCCATCTTCCCCTGAAGTCTCCCCCATTGAAAGTTTGGATTTAATAACGGAAGTTGCCAACATCTTGACCTTCTTTCAGATATGACAATGGATGATGTTCGGGAATACGAGAAAAACATGCATGAACAAACCAACATAAAAGTTTGCAATCAGCATTCCTCCACTGTGGATGACATAGAGAGCCAGGCCCAAACAAGTGTATGTAGAATTTTTAAAACATGTTGCCCACCCTTTACCAAACATACACATAAACTGATCTTTGAAAAGACTTCAAATGCATCAGTTCTCAAACTTCCACAAAAAAGCGTCATCACCCAGAGGCTGTTGGTGAAGAACCTGAGCTGGGTCTTAATTGGACAGTGTTACCTCTTGCTTCCAGACATTTCCATTCTTTAACGCTGCTTGACTCGGGGGGGTTATTTCGGTCATAAAACCAAGAGCATGTAGAGTGGAAACATTGTGTGGCCTGCACCACAAAAGAACAGAGGGGTGAAAACAGACGTCCTAAGAAAGCTAGACCATCAATGCCAGTAACTTTTAAAGACATAGTTAACACTCATTCATTTAAGTCGTTCATTCTGGCTCATCTAGTATTTTAGGTTTCTTTACATTTGCTTTGAAATGCTTTCTGGGGCTCTTTATGGCTATCTGACCCAATCACTTCCTTTTTACTTAGGTTCATGTCCAGATGGGGCTGCCATCTGTGCATACATACTGGCTGAGCAGCGAAGGTGTGGTGAGCTAGATCTAGCCCGGGACTTAAGCATCAGAGAACCTGAGGTTATTTAATGGCACATTGGTGATTGAGAGCTGACCGTACGGTGTATGCCAGCATCTTAAATATAGTTCTATCTCAATCATTCGTGCTAATGAAGAGGCGTGACAGATAACAAAGAAAAATGTAATCGCCAAGTCATTTAAATGTATCTTTGGCCAGAGCTGTGATCTCTTTGGGTGCCAGCTTGAGCCCACATGTCTGTTAGCCCCACAGTAATACACGTTAGATATTTAAGAAATTGACAGCGTAGTTACAGAAAATTGACAGATGGCTATTGTTGTAAATGCTTTAGATATGCAAAGACCTTTGGTTGCACTTTGGAAATTTCTAGTGAACTTTTGAGGGCATGTCTTTGGAATGTGCCCTGTAAAACCTATGTGCTGCTATTGGATGCATGTGACTGCCCTTGAGGTTGAAATGGACTTCCTCCCCATTTTGGATGCAGTGATTGGATTTGCAGAAAGCTCTTTGGATCAGGAGGTGTTCCTCTGTAGGCACCGACCAGTTCCTATAGGACTTCCCCTTTCCTCTCTCCCTGTTCTAAAGTTAGAAGTGCTCATTAAGGAAACTGTCCTTGAATTTCTATCACTTTCAATTACCTTTTCTTTAGGAACGTTAGACACCTGTTCCCTCTCAGCTGCTCTCTGAAAGCCACTCACTATATATAAGCACCACAAGACAAAGGAAGCCAGAGGAAAGGGGAAGATGCCAGGTAGCCAAAGGATACTAAACAGTGCTTTCCTCATTCTAAGTTCTTACACCTTATTGAATTTGTTACAATATTGCTTCTGTTTTATGTTTTGGTTTTTTGGCCTGGAGGCATGTGAGATCTTAGTTCCCCGGCCAGGGATGGAACCCTCACCCCCTGCATTGGAAGGCGAAGTCTTAACCACTGGACCACCAGGGAAGTCCCAACGTGGTTACCTTTAAATGCTTACCACCATTTCCCTTATTCTTTGAATTCCATCAAATTGGGGGTCATTTATTTTTCTATATTTTTCTTCTCTATCATAATGAAAAAGTTGAAATCAAGGGGCTGCTGTCCATCAGGAATAAAAACTGCATGGGTGCTCAGTAAATTTAAATCATTGACCTGAGTAGAGACAAACTAGATTGAAATTAGGCAAAATGAACATCCATGGCCACGGGCAATAAGGAAAATAACAGTCTCCTATTCAATTGAGTAGGTTCAATACTTTCAAGGAAGAGAACTTCTAAGAGACTCTGAACGGGAGTGTAAAATCAAACTTCTGTACTTTGGATGATTTCTGCCCCCTGCTGGATGTGTGGAGTGGAGCACTATATTCAGCCACTTGTATAGAAAACCTGATTTTTCAAAGATGATATCATTTATTATAGCAGAAACATACTGCTGAGATTTTGCTGACGTTCACTGAAATTTTTCTGAGTCTCAATTTGTTTTTATTTTTCTTATACTTTTTTTAAACATATTTATTGGAGTATAATTGCTTTACAATGGTGTGTTAGTTTCTGCTTTATAACAAAGTGAATCAGATATACATATACATATATCCCCATATCTCTTCCCTCTTGCGTCTCCCTCCCTCCCACCCTCCCTATCCCACCCCTCTGGTGGTCACAAAACACGAGCTGATCTCCCTGTGCTATGCGACTGCTTCTCAATTTTGTTTTGAAATATCTCCTTTTAAAGAACTTAATCTTATTTCTGAGCTTGTTTAATAGTCTTAGTATTTTTTTAAAGTGGTAAGTTTACAGGTACAGTTCTTGCTATATTCTGAATTTCATATTCTGTCAACACAGGCATAATTTTTTATTTCCTTTGTAAGAACTTTTTCCTTTCAGAAATTCCTAGGAAATCCTCTTAAGGATTTTGTTTTTTGCGCAATATTCCTGGTTTGCTCATATGTTATATGACTCTCTGTCTCTCTCTCTCTCTGTCTCTCTCTGTCTCTCTGTCTCTCGTCTCTCTCTCTTTCTCTCTCTCTCTATATATATATATCCTAATGATTAATACTATATTAACTCCATAGTTAGTATTTCCAAAGGGGCTCTATGTTTCATACTATTTTATGTGGTATCATCTAATGTGGTATCACCTACTAAGTTCATGGGAGAGGCCACAAATGAAAAATGGGTCTCTGGAAGCTAAAACAGATGTAGAAATCCATGGGCAGCAGATTTCACATTTTACAAGCTTTTAGGCCTTCACTGAGCTTTTTCTAATATGCCCAGTTATCTGTTTTCCCTGTTACCAGTAATAAAATTGGCAAAAGATACCAGGGATAGCCAGACTGAGAGTAATTAATAATAACCATAATAGTAGTAGTAATAATAATAGAGTTTCTAAGAATGAGAGAAGAGATACTAAACTATATAAAGCAAACCGGCCCTAAGAAAGAAGGCATCACTGTATTGTAACACAGTGATATTCCTTCAGTGTATTATGTCTAAAATGTAGTAAGTGTATATAATACATTATTCACTGTAGTTACATTAGGGAAGGATTTACATTTAAAGGAATTTTTCTTTTTTACTTTCTCACGTAATAACATTTCAGGTATTTGGAAAGTCTACACCATCTGACAATGCCTGTTAAATGAGGCGTCACTGAATTTATTTCTTGAATGCCAAATAATGCTCTTTTTTCTTTTAAATAAAATTCTCACCCATTATGTGATACTATCCTTTTGTTCTCTGCTCTTTTTCTTTTTATGTTTCCTTGAGAAATGGTTTCGTTTTTTTGGTTTGGGGATAGTTAGCAGAGTTTGTTGTTGTTGTTGTCATATCTTACTTATTTTTTAAGAAGAAATAATTAAAACACAGCGTCTGAAAAATCTCAGGGTGGATACACAGTCAGGAAACAAGTAACCCCTAGAATACATAAAGTATATTCATTGAATAAGAGGATAGCATGTTGAAAAATTCTGATGATCTGCCTATTTACCCTATAAAGGTGAACTTATATTTTCACGATCTAAAGTGGATAATAGTATGTATCATTTTGGGGTCATTGATTGCTTTAATAATCTTCCCTTTATATAAAAGATGGCCAGGTCTAATAATAGCTCTGCATACCATACCATACGCACAACACACAGACACACACAGCTCCGGTGTGCTTCTGTACTCTCCTGATAAGTTCTTTTTTCAGAATACTTAAAGTACTCACTGAAAAGTGCTTTGGACAACCTTGGATGGTTACTCATAAAGGAATTTTTTTTTTTCAGAGGTCTGCCTCAGTAAAAAGAAAAAAATTCAGGGCTTAGCATTTCGATGATAATTTGGGTTTATAATCTGGAGAGATCCCCTTATCATAGAGTTCTGATGGGTCCTTTAAAAACAGGCAGAGAGATGAATCCATTTGCATCTCTTCTAAATACCTGCTCATTTTTTTCTTCTTTCTGTTTTTTTCCTTTAAGACATGACAATGGATGAAGTCCGAGAATTTGAACGAGCCACTCAGGAAGCCACCAACAAGAAAATTGGCGTTTTCCCCCCTGCCGTTTCTATCTCCAGCATTCCCCTGCTGCCGTCCTCAGTCCGCAGCGCCCCTTCCAGCGCTCCATCCACTCCTCTCTCCACAGATGCGCCAGAATTTCTGTCGGTTCCCAAAGATCGGCCCCGGAAAAAGTCTGCCCCAGAAACTCTCACGCTTCCAGACCCTGAGAAAAAAGCCACCCTGAATTTACCTGGCATACATTCTTCAGATAAGCCATGTCGGCCTAAAGCAGAGTAACTTCATAAGAATATTTCATGGGGTTTTATATTTTCGGTTTGGGGTCTTGTTTTTTTTGTTTGTTGTTTTTTTTAAAAAAAATCTGGTATAGAAAAAGACTGCTTTGTCACTCAAACATGTCCCTTTGATCTTTTGAGTGTGCATGTAGTTAAGTAATTTCACATATGATTCCTTAAGTATGCCACACAGCGTCATATTAGATGTAAGATGTAAGACTTGCAAAGGACAGAAGGGATCTTCTGTAGCCACAGCTGGATGCCAGGGAGGAAGCCTTGTTTATTGGGCATTTGATGAGGTTGGCATGGACTTCAAGGGTAAATAAATGAAAACTTTGCACCACTGTGTTACAAGGTGTAGTGAAATAGTGAAGTCAGTTTCCTCCCATCAAACCTGAAATTCTCAAAAATATTCTCAGGCATAATATACCTAATTGTTAAATTTTGAACTGCTCCTTACCAATACTTGAATACCAGTAGTTACTGAGATTCCTATTTGCGTTAGTCTGACTCAGGATTTGGGGCCTAATTAACTCTTTAAATTTTTTGGAAATTTTAATTATCAACATGTAGAGGCTCCAAGTGCAATTAACAGTAACTTATTTATACCTTTCACAGAATTTAATAAAGATTCCACTTGTTTCTGTCTTTTAATAACTTTCCCCTTCGTGCCCTTGTGGCCTCAGAAATCTTTTAAGAATTACATGGATGAATGTGACCATAACTGTCTGATTTGGGGATGGTTTGGTTTAGGAACCAAGAGGCCCAGGTGAGGCAAACATCTTTTTTTTTCTACAGGTACCAACGAACCTTGACCTATCACCTTCCGTCATCCTTTAAGATTCTCAGAATTTGCAATTAATTGAGTAGAATTCATTGACTCTTTACCCATTCAAAGAAGTTCAAGGATAGAGTAAACTACCTGGACTTTAACACTGTCAGAGTTGTCTCCCATCCCCTTCCTCATTTTACTCTTAATAACATCTAGACCTCCCTGAACGGATTGCCCATCACTAGACCTTAGAAAAGATTGTCATTCTCTTGCTCCTTACTTGAAATCCAAATATTGGGAATGTCACAAAAGTCGAGTGAATACAGTCGAGTGGGAGGAGAAAATGAGCAGAATGGCTGACTCCTATCTGTAGAGTAACAAGGAAAAGTGATAAAAGATGCCCCTCTGTCTAGCTTTCTTTTCTGAGAGTATTGGTAATGCAAGATTAGACTCAAGGTTGATGGGAGACAAGATCACTCACCAAAGTGGCAGAGAGAGAACTCTCCTTTGATCTAAAGAGAAGACTGCCACCTTCGCACCTCACTGCCTTTAAACACAGAAAGAAGAGCAAACAGAATCTGGCATTTCCTTTTGTCCTCCAAGAGAGGAAGAGAACAAGGTAATTGGGCAACTCCAAGGCCCCAGCTAGCCTTCCTGACCATAACCTCCAACCTCAGGAAAGGGACCTTCCCCAAACACAGATTCCAAAGGACACTACATAGACCAAGGAGGGTATCCTCCTCCTCTTACACAGCCTCTCAGCCAGTGGACCCTGCCTGCTTCTCTCTCTCAGAGTACAGCACTCTGCCTAGTGTCCTTCCAGTTAACAGACTCTCCCAAGGTGCAGGTGCTGGCCCCATGAGCCCAGCACCAAGTGTTCTAAGTCATATGTCAGATTGTCAAGATCATTTCTTTATCTATAGGTTGACATTTAGCTTAATAAATAAATAAACCCAGAACTCAAAGGGAACCCATTGCAAATAGCTTAGATCAACAGTGCATCTCTTCCCTAAGAATGATAGCACCATAGTAAGACACCGCCTTTGCATGGTATGGTAGCATGATTTTTGCTTGTGGGAAAACTCAATCTTTTATCAAGACCCCTTGGACTTCTCAATGGCTCTCTTTCGACACAGTAGCACTTAACAAGAATGTTTCCCTTTGGAAGTAAAATTCTCCTTTCAGAAGACAGTGACATGGTGTGTATATTTGCTTACCATTTGCAAGCTGAAATCAGGATGGGGTGGGATCGTGATTTTTGCATGGAATGAATTTATTTTGTGCGTGCTGTTCACACATCTAGACCTAGTTTTTCTGTTGATGCCATTGCTAATTTTCCATTTTTGTAAAGTAGCTTCTGCTATCCAGGTCAGCAATTCTATATGCTTTAGAAAGCTAATTTCTGGTTTCCTACTGTGAGTTTTCTTTCTCTTATAGCCAGTACAATACCACAGACATTACTTGCAAAACTACCACTGATAGTGTAATTCTTAGCCAACAAATATGTGTGCTCTTAAAGTATGTTCAGTTTTTCTGTCTACATGTGGTTTGTGTGCATTTTAAGGGGGGGGGGGAGACGGGTGCAGATATTCCTTTAGCTGCTTTGAATATTTAGTCCAGTCATCACAGGGCATAAATGACTTCAGTATTTTATTTGTCTTGATTGTCAAGTGTCATTTCACAGTCTCCATACATGAATTTGTTTATTGTGGGGTACAAGCCTGCGATGAATGTGTATATAGAACATTATTAATTCCTATAAGGCTGGAAACTAAGTGGCTGCATGATGGAAATTTAGAAGAAAAGAAAAGCAGAAACTTGAATTCATTAAGCATGTTTAGGGGAAGAATAGAATCTTAACTCAGTGCCTCTGTCTGCAATGTGGAAACCTTCAACCTTGTTCACCAAAATTGTACTATACCTGTATATATATAAATATAGTGAATCTGACACCACCAGTTTTAAGTCTCTGGTAGCCAAATTAAAATAAATAATCCACAGAATAACACGTATGTTCACCCGATCTTTGTCTCTCATGTTAGTGGAGACCATCAAAATGACCATAGATTTCATTACTTTGAATGGACTTCAAATTACGAAATGCCCTTGTGCTTTTCGTTGGCCATAGTACAGCACTGTTGCTTTAGCTGTGCTTTCCCAGGATAAGAAGCCCTTGGTGTTTTTACTGCATAAACTTTGTCAGAAGTCAGCTCTGAAGACCATTTCATTTTCCTACTTTTGGGCTGGAATAAGACAAAGCAAAGAGGAAGCATAACGACAAAGGAGTCCGTGACATTTTTGTTACTACATGATAACCAAAACAGTATGAGTTCACTGGTGAACGAATTTATAAACCCTTCTGTTTTGGTCTTGCATTTGTGTGAGGGAAAATGGCTTTAAGTTATTTGGAGGTATTTATTAGCCATGTTTTTGGTTGTGAAAATAAATCTAAATAGCACAATTGTGTGTGTCTAATGTAGACACTCAAAAAACACAAAAAGACCCCCAAAAGTTATGTGGTTTTCTTCCAAGACACTGTAATAAACAGTGACCTAAGAGAATAGATTCTGACACTACTCAAGAAATCATTTTTCCATGAAAATTTCAAGGCTAATGGATTTATGCGTATTTTAAAATTCTACTCGCCTTAGCATCTTTTCAATGGCTCAGAGACGACACGTCACTGGCTGGCATAGGTCAACAACAATTTTACTTTTCAGAAGGGCCAGAGAATAATTTACTCCACGTGTAATACGTACTCAGATAATCCAATGGGAAAGATTGTTTAAATAGTGTTAGTCCCTTTCTGATCATCTGATTCAGTAGGCTGGGTGACGATATGCCATCTAAGCCATAATTCTTGAAATTAAAAAAAAAACCAGTGACTGCACTTGATCATAAATCATTTAAAACTATTCTTTCCTGCTGAAACCGAGTGTTACACAAGAGCATGGCAATGGCATACAGAGGCAACACATACCAGATTCTTCTGTGTTCTACCTTCAAAACAATCTGTTTCATTTGAAATGTAAGTGTTTAAGCTTTTTAGGAGTTAGTGCAATAAGAGAATGTGAATATGTTGAGACCTTTCCAGATGCTGTTATTGTTATTTTGTCGTTAAGTTAACAGATGCCTTAGGGTAAGCCTCTCAATGTTTTTGCTTAAAATCGAAAGCCTGTCTGTTGAATTGCAAGTCTCCCTTCAGTTTGTGTGTGTCACCAAGGAGAGGTTCTTTGAGTTGATGTTATACCTGTGCCACTTGTATGTAGCTTCAAGTGTAATTTTTAGCGTTTACATTTCGAGCTGAGATCTTGATTAAATGAGTCAATATACCACTGCCACAGCTGAGGGACCAAGTTTTGGGCTGCACAGTGTTATAGACAGCAAGCAAAGCAAACAAAATTGATCCTCACACACGCCATCCTCCTGTGTCATTTTATGGCTGTTTTGTGGTTTTTTTCCCAGTTATTTATTATTGATAATAACTTACTTTTTCTTACATTCCGTTGTAAATAAAGTACAAAGCAATCTTCTTTCCAAGTGTAGCTTCCTCTCTGTCTTTCTCAGATCTTCCCAAGGGAATGTTAACTATTGGGAACTTGGGGGTTGATGGGAAAGAAGCTATCAAGGGAGAAAGAACAAGCCAAAGGCCGGAACTTAGACCCAGTTCTAGGGGACTTGTGTGCAAAGAAGCCTGGTCTGCTAATAGGCGTATGGTGTCTTCAGGGCTGGGCCCTTGGTAAGAAATGCCTGGGTGCCAGCTCTAACTCTCCAGCCAAAAAATACCCAAAGTGAATATAACCCGGTGGGATACACGTGCAGACTCATCCATCCACCCATCAGGTGCTTGGTTACCCCTCATCAAATGTGAGGCAAGAGTCTTGAGTGGTAACCAAGGTAAAGCATCCCCCAGGGAATCTGTAGGAACACCACCTTAGGGGGGACACCAGATCCTCTCCACCGCAGGGCAAGCCAGGTAAGCTGCGCTGAAATGGCTCTGACCTGACGGTGGTTTCTCCATCTCAAGTAGCTCCTGTTGTTCACAAAAGCGTCCTCTGGGGACGGGAGGAGGAGCACAGAAATGCTTTAGCACCCATCTTTCAATAGTCTCCTCGGAGCTTAAGCAGAGACACACCTCTCCCTCCTATTCAATCGTGTAACGCGTGTCAGTATCCATATTATTATTCTTTTTATTGAAGTACAGTTGATTTACAATGTTGTGTTACTTTCTGCTGTACAGCAAAGTGATTCAGTTATACATATGTACATTCCTTTTCATATTCTTTTCCCTTATGGTTTATCACAGGATACTGAACATAGTTCCCTGTGCTATGCAATATGACTTTGTTGTTTATCCATTCTATATATAATAGTTTGCATCTGCTAATCCCCAACTCCCAATCCTCCCTCCCCCACCCCCATCCCCCTTGGCAACCACAAGTCTATTCTCTATGTCTGTGAGTCTGTTTCTGATTTGTAGATACGTGCATTTGTATTATTTTTTAGATTCCACATATAAGTGATATCATACGGTATTTGTCTTTCTCTGTCCGACTTACGTAGTATGATCAACTCTAGGCCCATCCATGTTGCTGCAAATGGCATTATTTCATTCTTTCTGATGGCCGAGTAATATTCTGTTGTATATATGTACCACATCTTCTTTATCCATTCCTCTGTCGATGGACATTTAGGTTGCTTCCATGTCTTGGCTGTTGTGAATAGTGCTGCTGTGAACATAGGGGTGCGTGTATCTTTTCGAATTAGAGTTTTGTCCAGGTATATGCCGAGGAGCATCCACATTGTGTGCCTCAATCTCTGATTGCGCCAGGCCACAGCTTCCTCTGACAGTGCACCATAACACACTGAAGATGGTCGCCAGATTACGTACACTAATTCAGTTAATCAAAACATGCTTGAGTTTCGAGCTGCAAATTCACCATTACCACTCCTGCCCTGCCATTTTTAAAAATATTTATTTATTCATTTATGGCTGCATTGGGTCTTCGTTGCTGTGGCGCAGGCTTCAGCAGTTGTGGCACGTGTACCTTTTCATTTGTTCTTCAAAACACACGAACTTCCCACACGTAGTTGCTGACTGAAAGCGAACTCGGTACAGCCAGGCTGGCTGTTTCTTCCTGGGGCCAAACTATATAGGTTGCCTGATGTTAAATGTATAGATATTTATCACATCACTAGTTTCCCTGTACAGCTTTTAATCATGATGTTATCTCATTTGAGTGTTACTCTTAGATTTCTGCACACCCACGTTCTTTTCTCAAACTTCCTGTTTCCTTCACTATATTCACTTGGGATTTTTTGCCTCCAGCTTCCAACTGTACCTTGGCCTCTCAGGTTTAAGATCAGTCATGTATCGTTTCTCCTAGCCCTGCTCTGAAATATCCCTAAATGAAAATGTTAGTCTCAAGCCTGAAGCTTTGATGGCTTTGGAACAACTATCAACCTATGTGTACGTGTACATTCATGTGCATGTGCGTGCATGTGTGCATGTGTGTGTGTGTGTGGTGTGTGTGTGTGAGCCTGTAACTTGTGTGGCTGATCCAGACAAGCCCTGTTTACCAGTTTATTGACCTTCTCTGCTTAATTTTTAGCCCTCTAGTATTCCACACCTCCATAAATTCTCCCTTTTCTACAGCATCTAATCTAGTAGGATATCTCATTCAAGTCCAAACATTTAACTACTTCTCCTTCACTTGGGAAAATTGGAAATGGCCTGGAACTAACTTTGCCTTAATATTCTTGCCCGGTCCCAGCATGGAGGACTTGAGCTAATAAGTAGCCAAAGAAACTGGATATGGCCTCAGGTCCTTCTGAATCCAGCCATTCGGTACAGCAACATTAAACAGCTGAATTAAACACCTGGAATTTAGGGGATAATTATGTTTAACTAGAAGTACCAGCTGTCTTCACTAAAGGCAGACACTAAGGACTGGGAATCATCATTTCCCCCTCCTTTAACTTATAGAAAGGAGATTTGGCCGTCTGTTACTCAAGGGTGTTTGAGGGCAGACAAATCTGGACCTTTGTGATTTTTTTAAAAAAATCGTATTCCAAAACAACTTTGCTGCTCCCAAGGGATTCTGCATGCATGCAAGATGCTGACAGTTTACTGCTCTTTAGCAACACTTGGGACTCACTCTGTGATCTTCAGCACACAAGTGATTATATTCAGAGCAGTCCAAAGATAGCTTGCTGCTCTCCATGTGCAGTCTGCTGTTAAAGACAGTCATCAGTATTAACGTGTGCTATACCTCTTCCCAGAACACAACTTGGAAATTTAGAAACATGTCTACGAGTTTGAATTTTCCCACTCTTATCTTAGGGTTATTGCATTTCTTTGCATCTTGTTAAAATCTATTTCTTTGCATCTTGTTAAAATCTATTATACGGACCCAAGATCGTGAATTTTCTTTTCACCTTCATTAAGTACTTTGGAATTTGCTCTTTCTTCTGCGGAAGGTAACTCATAGATGCATACCTTTCTACAAAACACTTCAAGGATCTTGAATTATTTTATATACACCTTTACGTTTGGTACATAACATGGCCATCATTTTCATAGCTGTGTAATATTCCATTGGGTTGGAAATCTATCATTTACTTAAACATTGCTTTAGTATTTGGCATATAGGTTATTTTCTGGATTTTGTTATCATATATAGGGTTGTTAGGAACATCTTTGTAATATAGTTTATGTCTTTTTTTAAGATTTTTTTGATGTGGACCATTTTTTAAAGTCTTTATTGAATTTGTTACAATGTTGCTTCTGTTTTATGTTTTGGTTTTCTGGCCACATGGCATGTGGGATCTTAGCTCCCCGACCAGGGATCGAACTCGCACCCCCTGCATTGGAAGGCAATGTCTTAACCACTGGACCACCAGGGAAGTCCCTATGTCTTCTTTCTAATTATTTGTTTTGGATAAATTCCCAGAAATTGAATTACTAGGTCAAAGGATATAAATATATATATATATATTTTATATATATAAATTTATTTATTTTTGGCTTCATTAGGTCTTAGTTGCTGTGCTCAGGTTTTCTTTTTAGTTGCAGTGAGCAGGGGCTACTCTCCGTTGCGGTGCGCAGGCCTCTCATTAAGGTGGAAAGGATATAAATATTTTTATGACTTTGAGTGTTTACTGCCAATATCTCTTCCATAGAAAATTGTACCAATTTACAATTCCACTGAGAGTGTATGAATAAGAACATTTGTCTTTTTTTTTTTTTTTTGCGGTACGCGGGACTCTCACTGTTGTGGCCTCTCCCGTTGCAGAGCACAGGCTCCGGACGCGCAGGCTCAGCGACCATGGTTCACAGGCCCAGCTGCTCCGCGGCATGTGGGATCTTCCCGGACCGGGGCACGAACCTGTGTCCCCTGCATCGGCAGGCGGACTCTCAACCACTGCGCCACCAGGGAAGCCCCTAGAACATTTGTCTTTTTAAACAAGTATTTGTAGTTTTAAAAGTTCACTATTCTCAAGTTATTAAGCAATGGTTAGCATCCACTTCCCACGTTAAGTCCTTTGTTTGTTTAATGTCTTAATATTCTCTTTTGGGGTGTTCATATGATGAAGGGCAAGTCTAGACAAAGAAGTTCTCTGATTTATTTAAATGTTCCATGCCTTCCCTAGCTTAGAAATGTTGACTGGCTACTACAGAAAGAAAAGCATAAGGAATTGCATTTTATTGAATAAACAAACATCAATTTTTTAAATTTAATTTTTATTTTATGTAGGGGTATAGTTGATTTACAATGTTGTGTTAGTTTCAGGTGTACAGCAAAGTGGTTCAGTTATACATATGCATATATCCATTCTTTTTCAGGTTCTTTTCCCATACAGGTTATTACAGAACATTAAGTAGAGTTCCCTATGCTATACAGTAGGTCCTTGTTGATTATCTATTTTACATATTCTAGTGTGTATATGTTAATCCCAACCTCCTAATTTATCCCTCCCCACAGCCTTTCCCCTTTGGTAACCATAAGTTTGTTTCCAGAGTCTGTTTCTGAACAAATATCAATTTTAAGTGATTTTGTTTTCAAGCTTTCATTGATAACAAACATTTAATGCATTTTTACTTGAGTATTTCCTGAAAACTACCATATATGTGCCAACAAGTTTTGTTTGGTTGGTTTTTTTGCTTGTTTTTTTTAACCAAGAGAGAATCAAAGTAAAAACTCGAGAATTTTAGTTTAGAATCAGTGATTTCCTGGTTCTAATAGAACCTTGGTAAGAACAGAGCAGAGTCCTTTCAAAGTCTTTCCATTTAACTTCTTGGAAAGAATGCGATGATGGATTGCACACATGCTCCGAAAAAGGAAGGTAACAGTCTGTGTGTCATCCCCTCCTGAGCCACATGAGAGTCATTCCTGGGGAATAGAGAATTTTTCTCAGGGAGAATGGCCGTTTCTCACTCATAATAAGGACAAGGTATCAGATTTACCTGCAAGTTAGTTCAGAATCTGACTGCAGTCTTTACTTTTTTGTTGTCAGTGTTGTGTGTGTGTGTTTAATATTTATTTATTTTTTTGGCTGTGTCGGGTCTTAGTTGCAGCATGCGGGATCTTCATTGAGGCATGTGAGATCTCTCACTGTGGCGCGGGCTTCTCTCTAGTTGTGGCGTGCGGATTTTCTCTCTCTAATTGTGGCACGCAGGGTCCAGAGCTCGTGGGCTCTGTAGTTGAGGCACGTGGGCTCAGTAGTTGTGGAGAGCGGGCTTAGTTGCCCCGCAGTGTGTGGGATCTTATTTCCCCGACCAGGGATCAAACCTGCGTCCCCTGCATTGGAAGGCAGATTCTTTACCACTGGACCACCAGGGAAGTCCCAGTTTGTGTGCTGATGTCAACTTTCTATTTTGAAATAATTATAGCTGCAAAGGAAGTTACAAAGAAATGTACATGGATGTCCTATACACCCTTAACCCAGCCTCCCCCAATGATAACAGCTTGTATAACTACCATACAATATCACAACCAAGAAACTGACATGGGTACAATCCATAAAGCTTATTCAGATTTCACCAGTTTTACATGCACCCATTTGTGTGTGTGCAAGTGTATATGTGTTTGGTTCTATGCAATTTTATCACCTGTTTAGCTTCATGTAACTACTGCCACATTCAATACACGGAACTATTCTATCACTGCAGAACTCTCGAATACTGTCCCTTTATAGCTAAGCCCCCTCACCCCACCCCCCTCACCTTGCCCCACAAAACCTTTACTTTTAAAAACAAACAAAGGGCTTCCCTGTTGGCACAGCGGTTAAGAACCCGTCTGCCAATGCAGGGGTACACGGGTTCGAGCCCTGGTCTGAGAAGATCCCACATGCTGCAGAGCAACTAAGCCCATGTGCCACAACTACTGACTACTAAAGCCCGCGCGCCTAGAGCCTGTGCTCCACAACAAGAGAAGCCACTGCAATGAGAAGCCTGAGCACCACAGCGAAGAGTAGCCCCCGCTCGCCTCAACTAAAGAAAGCCCGCGTGCAGTGACGAAGATCCAACACAGCCAAAAATAAATTAAATAAATAAATTTATTAAATAAATAAAAACAAAGAAAATATATCATTGAGGCCGTATCCGTTTTTCTGTCTACTAAAACATACTACAGCTCTCAAACATTTTTTTTGGGCTATTTTTAAATTGCAGTAAAATATACAAAGCATAAAATTTACCATTTTAACTGTAAGTGTACAATTCAGTGGCATTAAGTATATTCACAATGCTGTGCAATCATCACCACTCATTTCCATAAATTTTTCATCATCCCAAACAGAAACTACCCAATAAACAATAACTCCCTATCCTTCCCTCCCTCTAGCCCCCAATAGCCTCTGTTCTACTTTCTGTCTCTAT
Source organism: Globicephala melas (assembly GCF_963455315.2). Lineage (NCBI taxonomy): Eukaryota > Metazoa > Chordata > Mammalia > Artiodactyla > Delphinidae > Globicephala > Globicephala melas. Next base: position 34,453,471 of record NC_083333.1, read on the forward strand.
AAATTTGCCTGTTATGGATATTTTCTATAAATGGAGTCATACAATATTTGTCCTTGTGTATCTAGCTTATGTCACTTTGCATAATGTTTTCAAGTTTCGTTCATTTTATAGCCTGTATCAAACATTTTAAAGGATTGTTTTGTGGGGGGAAAATATCTGATAAGCCGGTAAACATACTTTCCTGTGTATTGCATTTTTTAACAGAAGTGTTCTAAAGCTGTGTGATGTTGGCAAATCACTTCATCTTTCTGAGCGTTCATTTCTTCAAGTGTAACAGTAAGTGGCATATTTTATATCTTAATGGCAGGTATGTAAAAATAAGATTGCCACTTGGTAGCAGAAGCTGCTGCTGAAGAATCATGAGAAGAAGAGAGGGTACAGGCAAATTCAGACAAAAGCTCCATGATAAAGAGCAGGTAGGAACTTCCCTGGTGGTGCAGTGGTTAAGAATCCACCTGCCAATGCAGGAGACACGGGTTCAAGCCCTAGTCCAGGAAGATCCCACATGCCGTGGAGCAACTAAGCCCACGCTCAACAACTACTGAAGCCCGTGTGCCTAGAGCCTGTGTACCGCAACTACTGAGCCCGTGCACCACAACCACTGAGCCCATGTGCTGCAGCTACTGAAGCCTGCGCACAAAGAGCCCGTGCTCCGCAACAAAAGCCATCGCAATGAGAAGCCCACGCACTGCAAGGAAGACCCAATGCAGCCAAAAATAAATAAATAAATAAAATTTAAGAACTTAAAAAAAGAAAGAGCAGGTAGCTCATGAGGAAGAGAGGATGGCTGCTCCCTAGAGCTCCATCATTATGTGAAGCTCCTTTCATTTTGAGTCTATTTTGAGTGAGTCTCTTCCTTTTAACCACACGAGGTAGCTAAAAGCAGTTGGGAAGTAGGTTGAAATGTCATTTCTAGAAAAAAGTTTTCCAAAGGAAACATACGTAAGAAGTGCAAATTTGTATTCCTTTTCTAGGACTTAAACAAACATTAACAACACCTCAAGTAAAACGAATGGTGTTTCAAGAATAAGGTGAAAGACGTTTCTGCTCGAAAAGAATGGTACAGATGAATCCAGACATGCAAAACCTGCTTCGTTTCCATGCATGCAAGTTGTAAAATAATTATGTTTTACTCCAGTAAAGAGAATTAAATGAGGGTGCTTCGATTTTTAAAACAACAACAACAAACTGACTAATTCAGTTTATCTGGTGGGTCAATAGTGTGTTATATTCAGATTCTTTTGAGAAATATGATGTTATTGTCAGAATATAAAGATGTCAAAAAGTTCCCTTTTTTCTGATATGCTAGGTCTAATTTACATCTAGATGAAAAAGCTTTTTAGCATAATAAGATACCCTCCCCAACCTGATGAATAGCTTTTGAATCAGATCTGATTAATACACAGAAAAGTTTAAGAGAAAGGCCAAAACTTTGTTAATTTGTTTTGCTAAGTAATACCAGCACCTCAGCTGAAACTCTTCATTGATTCCTTTTAAATAAAATTAAACCAAATGTACCCAAAGAAGCATCCACAGCTTGAACATTAGCCACTTCAAATCTGGATCCAAATATGAATCAGTTATTTTCATTGTTTTGGGTGAGTTCCTTTCCTTCCCCTCCTCACTGCATCTTCCTTGATTCTTCAAGTGAAAACCAAGGAAAGGTGGATTAAAAAGTAGAATACCTCAAAATCTTCCGAGGGGACAATCTGAGAGTCTTTCTTCTCAGAGGGGCCGTTGGAACCTATAAAGGGGACCCCTAAGATGTCACGTGGTATTCTCTTCCCTCCTATTTGGAGGTATTTGCTATTTTACTTTCCTCTAAAAGGTGGTCTCCAGCTCAAACATCTGGGTTATTCAAAATGGCTGTACACATAATGGCTCTCTAACCCTAGTCCCAGCCTCCGTAATGCCTGCCACTGGGTCTCCAAGACCTTCCCTCAAATCCACCACCCCATCGCCTACCCCCACTGAGACAATGGAAGCCACCACCCTTGTCTAGATTCTAGCAGATAAAGATGTCTTTCTGGGACTTCCCTGGTGGCCCAGTGGTTGGGAGTCTGCCTGCCAATGCAGGGGACATGGGTTCGAGCCCTGGTCCGGGAGGATCCCACATGCTGTGGAGCAACTAAGCCCATGTGCCACAACTACTGAGCCTGTGCTCTAGAGCCTGAGAGCCACAACTACTGAGCCCACGTGCCAAAAAAAAAAAAGAAAGAAAGAAAAGATGTCTTTCTGACATCCCAAACTCTAGAAAACATTTTGCTATTGAACCATGCTCTCTGGGGTTTTGAACGCTAACATAAAGGTGATACTCATGGTCCTTCAGCTGCACTGAGGTTTGCCTGGTTTCCCTAAAGAGCGTGAGGAAATTTGGACTGAGTTCAAAACAACTGACTCTCAAACTAGCTTTGGGAACATAGCTCTTCTAGAGTTTGGGGATTCCTTGTGTGTGTGCATATTTTTAATAACACTTATAGATACTAATTAAATGTAATTCAGGGAAGAAGTCATCTGTTTTTTGAGATAATGAATTTAATTTTACTGGAATTAAATCTAATTTAGTTCCATAAAAAATAATTTATTGATACGAAAACTACATAAACTGCAAAATTCTAAGCATAAGTGGCCACTCTATTTCCAAACATTAAACTTTAGATGAGAAAAAAAACTAGGTATAGCTAACATTTGCCATGAAGACAGCCTCCCAAAAACATGTTTAGCAGAAAAGTGGAAATGTTTGTGTCAAAAGCACCAACCCTCTTGCTCCTTTCCTACTGACTTCATTACTAAGAGAAAACGTAAGCAATTTATAAATCTGTATTTATACAAAAAAAGGTAGTCAACTAAAAGTTTAGGCTAAGAATAGAATGAAATTATTTTGGAGGGCTGGTTGAGAAGGAGGGGCTTAGTTGCATTGCTTGTCTTTAATCCATACACACCCTCATACTGACTCATGGGACATGGGAGTGGTGGGAAACAGTTCCCAGAAAGCTGAACAGGGGCCTAGCCCAGACCCACTTGACCTTTCCCTTAGCAGCAATTCCACAAATAAGCCCATCAGTACCCCACCCTCAGGCTGCCCCATTTGCCAGACCAAATAGAGTTTAGGGGTAGAAAGAGTTTAATCAGCCTCAAACCTCTTCTTTAGCCCCATCCCCAAAACACTGAGAAAAACTATTAAGTTAACCTCCTCCTAGGCTGACCTGGGTGCTTTATCTTCAGCCTGCATCCCCTCCTGGCCCTCCTTGTGAACTGGGTCACAGGGCCAATCTCTGCTTTGGTCCTCATTCCTCATTCTGGTCCTGATATAGTTTATTCTATAATCTAGTACAGTCTTTCATCCTTTTTTTCTTTTTCCTTTCCTTCCTTCCTTCCTTTTTTCCTTTCATGGTGCCTGTTATGTAGCAGACACTAGGAGAGCACAGGGGACAGAGAAGTGAGCAAAAATAAATCTGGTCTCTCACCTTATTGTTTAATGGAAAAGATATATAATACTTACATAATCACACAAATAAATGTGTAACTGCTACTTGATACAGGGTCAGTGAAGGAAAGTTACATCATACCAGGAGAGCATAGAACACAAGGAAAAGAGGGCTATTCAGTGGAGACTGAGATGTGAAAAGTATGCGGCAGTTAGTTGATTTAGGAGAAGCTAAAAGCATTCCCAGCAAAGGAAATAGCATGTACAAAGGCCCTGAGGTGGGAGAGGGCATAGCCTATTCCAAAACAATATAGCTTGAGTCAGGAAACAAGGGATATTTGATGAGAGATGAGGCAGGAAAGAGTAATAGGGGTCAGATCTTGCAAAGCCCTTGTGGAAAAGGTTGCCAGATTTACCAAATAAAAATACAGGATGGGGACTTCCTTGGTGGTCCAGTGGTTAAGACTGCATTTCCACTGCAGGGGGCGTGTGTTCGATCCCTGTTCGGGGAACTAAGATCCTGAGTACCGCATGGCATGGCCAAAAAAACAGGATGCCAGGTTGAATTTAATTTCGGATAAGCAATGAATAATTTCATAGGATATATTTATACTAAACAATTATGTGTTATCTGAAATTCAGATTCAACTGGGCATCCTGTGTTTTGTTTGTCAGCCCTACTTGTGGGTCAGGTAAGGATTTGATCTTGTTCCTCCTGAGACCAAGGTATTAAAGTATTTTAAGCAGAGGTGGCATAATCTGATTAGAACTCTAAATAGATCATACTGGCTACAGATTGGAAGTGGGCAAGTGGAGAAACAGGGAGACGGGGAAGCAATTACAGTGGCCAAGTAAGAGGGGCTTGAACTTGAGGGGTGGCAGTAGAGAAGGAGAGAGGTGAGCCACTGGAGCGAATTTTAAAAGATAAAATCAACAGCACTTGGGATCTACTCGGGTCCCATTGCTTTAGACACCTTCCATGTGCCGATGAGGCCCAAACCTACATCTCCAACCTGAGCCTCTGCCAGGAATGCCAGGATCCGATGAGCTACCCACTTATTTGGCATCTCAAACTGAACACAGTCAAAATAGAACTCTGGGTCTACCTCCTCAAACCACTCCCTGAGAAATCATCTCCTTCCCCGTGTCAGTAAAGAACATCCCAACCCACCTGGTCCCTCAAGGCAAAACATGCCCTTAATTTCTCTCTTCCTCTCACTGCCACACTCAATCCATCCGCCATCCTGTTGACCCTGCCCACCCTGAATTGGTGCATTTTTTTTCTATCTCCACTATTAGCACCTACCACAAACCACCATCTGTTGCATCTAGAAGAATGCCAGAGCCTCGAGACTGGTATATCTATTTCTACTTTTATTCACCTCTGAACCATTCTCCACTTGGGAGCAAGGATGATCTTTTCGAAACAGAAGTCAGACCTTAGCTTAAAACCCTTCAATGACTTCTTATTGCATTTAGAATATGCCAACTCCTCAGCCAGCTTACAGAGAGCCCTACAAAATTAAGGTCCCTGCCTGCCTCAGTCTCATCATCATCTAATCTCCCCCTCACCTGACCCCTTCTTGTCCATCAAATCTCAGTGGAAAGGTCTCATCTTTAGGGAGACTTTTCTTGAGCAGATTGTCTCCCACCACTGGATTGCGAGCTCTCTGAGATGAGGAGCTTCCCCTGTCTCCTTCGCTGCGGAGTTCACAGCTCCTAGGCCCTCATCAGTATTTGGGAAATGAACAAATGCATTGGTACAGTTTGGCTCTGGGAGACAAGGGAGAAGTTTCAGGGTTTTCCAACCAGATCTGAAGCCCTGTCCTGCTCTTGCTCCACCCTGATCCTCAGTCCAGTGACTGGAAACTACTTCCGGTGGCCAGACCTTTCTCAGGGTGTTTATTCATTCACCTGCCAGCACTCCCTTTTCCAGAGCTCTGGTCACTGTTCAGGGCTCCTCTGACTTCAACTTGGACCCCTGGTGATGACAAGTTGCCCAGCCCAAACTCTTCCTGAAGATTGTTGGGTTCTGTGAGCATTTGACTCTGCCCACCCATCTAAAACCCCTCAACCCAGGTCTTTTCTCCCATTTCCCTATCATCCTATTACAATTAAACTACAAATGCTTGCTTGACCTCAAATTCCAAACACAGCCATTGGGTTTTGGCATTCAGTGGGAGGGCACTAGCATTAGACTGAAATGTATACAGATTATGAAAAAAGAGCTTAGATTCTTCCTTTATCTCTGATATTTGCTGTGGGAAACATCTTCAGAGGTGTCTGCCTGAGTGCCAGTAATATTGTCCAGTTCATTTCTGTGGCCTCAAAGGCATTTTGAGATTCTAAAACTGGAAAACATAACTCAGAGTAACTTAAACCTTTATTTAAGCACCATTAAAACTTCCATACAGGGCTTCCCTGGTGGCGCAGTGGTTGAGAGTCCACCTGCCGATGCAGGGGACGCGGGTTCGTGCCCCGGTCTGGGAAGATCCCACATGCCGCGGAGCGGCTGGGACCGTGAGCCGTGGCCGCTGAGCCTGCGCATCCGGAGCCTGTGCTCCGCAACGGGAGAGGCCACAACAGTAAGAGGCCCGCGTACCGCAAAAAAAAAAAAAAAAGAAAAGAAAACTTCCGTATAATGTGCAGATTTGGTAGAATATTTATATCTACCATCCATCCTGTTCTCAGAATGGTACTTCTAGAAATGTACCTTTGGCAAAGAATTTACTATATCCCATTCAAGCAATGCACAAGTCATCAACTGGCAACCTTCCATGAAGAATCTATAATGGGTAACATTCTCCCTTTTGAATATGGGCAGGCATCCCTACTATATAATTAGGCTTATTCATTGTATATTTATCACCTGATTCTATTCTAGGAATTGAATGTGAGAGGCAGTATCTTCCCCCAGCCTTCATAGCTAGGCAGCCAAGTGGCATAAACATGACAAACAATCCAGATAGAATGAACATCCACAGCTCACATTAAAATGTACAGGGTCACAGCTGCCTTTGAAGACCAGCCCTTAAACGTCTCTAACCAGTGATGGATAGCCAGGCCTTGCTCTTGCATCGATTCATCTTGGAAGTGGAACACTTTGACCCGTTCTTATCTTAGGCTAGGTTGCAGAAGACTCCTAGTGCCCTCATTACAGCTGGTGTCCTTCCAAAAAGGACTGCGATCTTCTTAGACTCAAATTTATGGACAAACATGCCAGTGCAGTTCTGGGTTTCTCAATCTGTTAAGTCTTACTTTATCCTAATGGGTCAAGTGCGCTTCCCGTTTATTACAATGGCTTGCCATATAAGGGTGATTTATTCAACAAGCATGTATTAAACTCTATATGGATCAGATACAACTGCTGGTGCCATGAATACAAAGATGTAAAGTGATTCGTTCAATCAAATGGCACATTTTTTACTGAGTGCCTACGAAGTGCTTGGAAATGAGGATGCATAGGCAAGTAGGACAGATAGGGACCGGCTACCCTCAAGAAGCTTATGATACAGTGGGGGAGCCTAGGTAATGAGCAAATAAATAGATAAAATAGTTTAAAACTGTGATGAAAAGGAAACAGGTAAATTGAGTTGGGGGGTGGGGTGGGAGGATGGACACAATTTAGTTCATAACACTAATCCAAAAAGAGAAAGAAACAAAGAAAATTTAAAGATCTATCTCCAGTCGCATAATCTTTTCTAGGGCTAAAAATAAGAGTCAGAGTTGTTCCAATTAGCGTCTGTAAGAAGTTCAGTAGCCTTCCTAGAGCAGCTGTTCTTTTCCTTGCCCTAAGGTCTCTTGGGTACCAGGAAGGTGGGGCTTAGTTTTCACTTCCAAGGTGAAAGCCCTCCCACGTTTTCTTCCTATTTTGACTCCCTCAGGGTCTTTACACCTAGTCCAGACTCCAGAACTCAGGAAAGGTTGCTCCATCTCTCTTTTCTGGAACAAGGAACTTTGATCTCACCCTTCCCAGGCAGGTAAACTTGATCCCTATACTAGCTCTTCAAGTGCAAGTCTGAGTACAACCCTTGGCAGTCCTGAGGCCCTTTCAGAGAGTCCATGAAGACAAACTCTTCAGATGTTATTTTCCTTTTGGGGAGTACTACGGAGCTCTTTTGGTATGGTATGACATGTGATACCACAATGGACTGATTGCAGAAGCAGATATGAGAATCTGGTTACCTTTTATTAAGCCAGACATTAAAGAGATTTGCAAAAATGTAAAACAATGCCACTCTTCTCACTAAATTGTTTCTCAAATTATTTTTTATAAAAATGTTATTTATGTTTATATGAAGTTATTTATTTATTTTTTTGACTGTGTTCGGTCTTTGTTGCGGTGTGTGGGCTTGTCATTGCAGTGGCTTCTCTTGTTGCGGAGCAGGGGCTCTAGAACTCAGACTCAGTAATTATGGTACATGGGCTTAGTTGCTTCACGGCATGTGTGATCTTCCTGGACCAGGGCTTGAACCTGTGTCCCCTACATTGGCAGGCGGATTCTTAACCACTGCGCCACCAGGGAAGTCCTATTACTTATGTTAACGTGTTTACATTTATTATTTTCAAATGAATAAATACATATTTCTCAACTCCCCACTTTTAATTTCTAATACAGTTAATACCAATAGATATACCTCATAAAAACAGAAGCTTTTTGCAGTCATCAATAATTTTTAAGAGTGTAAAGGAATCCTAAAATCACAAAGTTTGAGAACCCCTGTTTTAAAATCTTCAAGCTGAAGAAGAGTGAAAGCACACGTGCAGAATTATGAGTGAACTTTCACTCTTTATTCATTAGTCCCCCAAATATTAATGGGACAGGCACTATGCGAGATACTAGTGATAAATCCAGTCCCTTCAAAGAAATAAACGTAATGGGGGAAATACATGAGTAACTGGGCTATTCCAGTACTGGATGTACCAATAACACAGGTGCCCTGAATCAGACATTTAATTCAGTCTCAGTCAGGGAAGACTTCCTGGAGGAGGAGGTGCCTAGCCCGGCATCTCAAACATGGGCAGTAGGTGCAAAACACGGTTCAGTAGAGACTGTGCTGAGAGAAGAAGAAAGGTTTCACAGAGGCCAGGATGTCTAGGCTGAATTTCTTTTCCAAATAACAAAGGGGCCACAAATTCAAAGTCAACCTCCTTAGGCACTTTGAAAAAAAAAGACCTATTAGGGCTTCCTTGGTGGCGTAGTGGTTAAGAATCTGCCTGCCATTGCAGGGCACACGGGTTCGAGCCCTGGTCCAGGAAGATCCCACATGCCACGGAGCAACTAAGCCCGTGCACCACAACTACTAAGCCTGCGCTCTAGAGCCTGTGAGCCACAACTGCTGAAGCCCGTGTGCCTAGAGCCCACTCTCTGCAACAAGAGAAGCCACCGCAATGAGAAGACCGCAAACCGTGACGAAGAGTAGCCCCCGCTCGCCGCAACTAGAGAAAAACCCGCGCACAGCAACAAAGACCCAACGCAGCCAAAAAAAAAATTAAAAAAAAAAAAACCTATTAGCCTTATTAAGAATTTACAGTAGGGAATTCCCTGGCGGTCCAGTGTTTAGCACTCCATGCCTCCACTGCAGGGGGTACAGGTTCCATCCCTGTTCGGGGAATTAAGATCCCACATGCTGCATGGTGAGGCCAAAAAAAAAAAAAGAATTTACTGTAGGCATTTGATTCTTTCATAATAGCTGCATAATCTCCTATCTCCTGTGTTATAATGCTGTGGCCACGAGCAAACACACACAAGGTGATCCGTGTGGATGCTTAATCTAAACTGATGTGGAGGCATTTTGCTTTGTGATGTAGCACATAGTACATATCTGTTAACAATTGCCTGTTTACGTGGTTTCGCCCTAAGAACATGCATAATTTATCTTTTTTGAGTTTTTCTATTATTGATGGAATCAGTCATGTTTATCTTAAAAATCTCTCCCAGAAATGGTCTTGCCAAAAATTGTCCAGAGGGATCTTGAACGTCACCTGCTTCATCAGACAAGTCTGAATTTCCTGTAACCTGGAGATATTTCCCCGCGGGTGCTCGGAGAGCCAGGGGGGACAGACAACCTGGGAGGCCCAAAAGGCTGCAGACTAGACCTTTGTGGCGGGTTCTGAGAAGCAGGGGGTATTAGGCATTTCAGTTAGGTACAGCACGTTATGAAGAGTTAATCTGAAGAGAGAAATATTTTTCCTTTGGGACACTGTTCTATGAAGCCATGTTAGTAATTCCCAGAGTTCGCTTCAAATTAAAAAATCTAGTTTATTTATATTGGGCCACTTGCCACGCTCATCCTTCAGCCTCTCAAGTCCGTAGCTGAATAAGGGGCAGCGGATGCAGTACCTAACAGGTAAGATCTCCCCCGCCCGCCCATTCTTTCCCGTCTAGAGCAGTACACCGGGACTCGGCGGTGTGGCCTGGGAAGCGGAGTCTAGACGCAAACTCCAGGCCCCGCCTACCCGACGGCGTCCGCGGCGCCGCTAGCTATCTCTAACCGCCAGAGGTCGCAGGCTCAACGAGCAGGTATCTCAGTTAGCAAGTGACTAATCCAGTCGGCGAGAACTAATCCAGTTCTCACGAGAGAAAGCGCGAAGCCTGCCGGGACGGACGCGCGGCCTTCCGTAAGTTGGACCAAAATGGCAGCCTTGGAGGAAGGCTTCACGTTGACTGCGGTACCGCTGGGTTCCGGGCCTGACGGACCCCTTGGAGTGGAGCAGAGCGACAAAACAGACCAGTTTCTAGTGACGGACAGCGGCAGGACCGTCATCCTCTATAAGGTGAGAGCAATAGGATCGGAGCGCCCCCGCTGCTGTCTCGCCCCTTTCTGAGTTCGGAGCCGGAACCTCAGGTTTCTCACAGCTTTGGAAAGAGGTCTTGCAGCGGGCTTAGCGGAGAGCCGTTGTGGCCTTTTGGGGACGCTGAATGAGGTCTAGAATCTGACTCGGTTGTTTTCCCGGAGAGGCATATTTCCGAATTGCAGGTGGCAGAGCGTCTAAGTGCACGTGGGCTAGATTCGGAAAGGAAAGGAAAGGAGAGGAAACCTGTGCTTTCGCTTCATATCTCCCGGAGATATCTTTGCTAAGATCCCCTTCTGGGGTCTCTGTCACCCCAGCTGCCCGCAGAAGGGTTGAACGGAGATTGGTGGGGTGGGAGAAGGTGTCACTGCCAGAAACAGTGCTTTAACCTTGTGTCCGTACGCTTCTTACTCACTCATTAGGAGGGAAAGTTTTGTCGGTGTTTTGTTTTGGCTTTTTGCTTTCTTGGCAGTTTAGTAGGCATCTTGATTCCGAGTGACCTGTTTCCAGCTATGGTTCACCCTGTGAATCCTGGATTTGCGTCCCTTGAACTCTACACACCCCGCCCCCCATTTAGCCTAAGGACTGCTTTAGCACATTTTCTAAACTTTGCTTTTAGTGGTTCCATAGAAAGTAATTCTTTCTATGTGAGCTGCTGAACAGTTTTCTGTGTCTTTAAGAAGTTGGGTATCTCAACATCGGTAATCATCAGGGAAATGAAAACCAAAACCACAATATCACCTCACACCTGTCAGAATGGCTGTCATCAAAAAGAACACAAAAAAATGTTGGTGAGGACATGGAGAAAAGAGAAGCCTTGTACCCTGTTGGTGGGAATGTAAAGTGGTGCAGTCACTATGGAAGACAGTATGGTGATTTCTCAAAAAACTAAAAATAGAGCAACCATGTGACCCAGCAGTTTCACTCCTGGGTATATATCCAAAAAAAAACCCAAAAAACAAAAACACTAATTCGAAAAGATACATGCACCCAGTGTTCATAGCAGCATGATTTATTATTATTTATTATCTTCCATTCCAAGATATGGAAGCAACCTAAGCGTGCATCAATAGATGAATGGATAAAGAAGTGGTGTACATCTATACAATGGAATACTACTCAGCCATTAAAAAAATAATGAAATTTTGCCGTTTGCAGCAACATGGAGGGCATTATGCTAAGTGAAGAGAGAGAAAGACGAATACTGTGATAGCACTTATGTATGGAATCTAAAAACTACAACAAACTAGTGATTATAACAAAAAAAGAAGCAGACTCACAGATATAGAGAACAAACTAGTGGTTACCAGTGGTGACAGGGAAGGGGGGAGGGGCAAAATAGGGATACAGGAGTAAGAGGTATAAACAGTTATGTATAAAATAAGCTACGAGGATATATTGTACAACAGGGGGAATATAGCCAATATTTTATAATAACTATAAGTGGAGTATAGCCTTTAAAACTGAATCACTAGATGGTACACCTGTAACTTATATAATATTGTGCAACAACTATACTTCAATTAAAAAAAAAGCTAGCTGTCTGCTTTGAAGTTTGGGGAACAGGTTGCCAACAGTACACTATACTGTTTGCTTGTTTTGATGCTTCTGAAGACACCATTGGTTTTTACCTGGCTGTCAAGTGGACTTTTTGCAGTTCCTGCATAGGAATAGAGTGGCTGATTAGAATTGGCATGATGCCGGCTATCCTTATTCTGTTTCTCATGCCCCTGTTCAAGGGCACAACTGCATCAGTTTTTTAAATATACTAATATTGTTCATTATCAAAGTGCCGATACTAATTTACTTATTTTCACTTTAGGAACTTATATTTTCATTTTAACTACTCTTTTAAAGTTTTTTTTTTAATTGTAGTAAAGTACACATAACAAAATTTACTATCTTAATGACTATAAGTGTACAGTTCAGGGTATTAAGTACATATATTCACATTGTTGTGCAGTCATCACCACCATCCATCTCCAGAACTCTTTTCATCTGGTAAAACTGAAACTCTGTACTCATTAAATAATAACTCCCAATTTCCCCAACCCCAGGCAACCACCATTCTACTTTCTGTCTTCAGTGGAATCCACATAGTATTTGTCTTTTTGTGACTAGCTATTGTTTTAATTTAGGAGATTTGTTAAATGCTATCGTTTTAATGATTTCTTCCGAATGTAAATTTAATCGCTTTAATGTCTGAAACTGACTTTTTGAATATTGTATGTTCATTTCATTAGGTTTCTGATCAGAAACCCTTGGGGAGCTGGTCAGTGAAACAAGGTCAAATTATAACATGTCCAGCTGTGTGCAACTTTCAAACTGGAGAGTATATTGTTGTACATGATAATAAGGTGAGTTTTAAAACTTTTATATAATATATACAAAACAAATCAAATTTTATTAACTATTCATGTTGTATGGAAATTGGAATGCTTTTTTAACTTGTATGTTTTTATTTCAGGTCTTGAGAATATGGAATAATGAAGACGTAAACCTGGATAAAGTATTTAAAGCGACAGTAAGTCTTTGGATTTTCCAACACATTTATTTAGTTTGTTGGTGAGACGGAATAATTTGTAATGTAGCAGTTATTTATCTTAAAGTGTCTGTGAACATGACATAAAGGTTATAACCAGTTTTTCATTCTAGCTATCCTACAGTATGTCTTGGTAAAATGTCTCAACTTATGAGTTAATATGTTATAAAATGTTACACGATATGTTATTTTCATATGAGGTTGAGGATTTAAATAATTCATGAATGATACATTGATAGTTATTTCCATGAGTTTAAATGTTTGTGGTGTGTCCCTTGCAAGAGCAAATGAACTTCATTGTTCTCTTTCTTAAAATAGGTAGAACAGACCCTGCAAGTTTTATGCATTATACATTTTAAAAGTGGCACATACTGCAGTGAAAAAGAACCATGACTAACTGTGCCTTTTCTCCTAATGACCTAAAGTATGTTAATTAACTTTGTCTTATAAAATGAAGATCTCTAACTAGGTTAATCTTGAAAGTTCTTTATGGCTCTAAATGTCTAACTCTAAATACAATTGGCATATTTTAGAATTGGTTCACAACAGAGCTGATTCACATACAACCGCAGTTGTCACCCGGACCCTTGAAACCTCTAGCCAGCTACCTGTGCTGCCACCTGGCTCCAGTCATTTTGTTTACCCTGAAGTAACACGATCCTGAATTTTACACAATGGTTTTTTTTTGTTGTTTTTTTAATCCTACATATGGTGTTAACTTCTTTTTCTGGGCTTGCAGGCTATGTATACATACATACATAAATACACACACACAAACATATATATATGTGTGTGTGGCTCATGTATTCATATATGGCATCTTTCTTTTTCTAATACCAGAACCGCTTATAACTCTGCATTAGTGCCTTTGTTTGTACCTCTCCTCACCTCCAGTTTTGAGAGACCCAGGTTATAGCCTAACCTCCAGTATTTACAGTGGAAAGATAAACCAAAAATGAATAAAAGTGATTACATATGGGGGTGAGCAGGGGAGAGGATAGAGAATAGGATCAAAAGTTAGACTTCTGAATGTATTTTATGTTAGATTTAACTTTGGAACCATACATAATTATGAAACAAAATTGAGTAAAAATGAAAGCAAATCAGTCCCTTAAAGATAAGCCTTCTCCGGGACTTCCCTGGTGGTGCAGTGGTTGGGAATCTGCCTGCCAATGCAGGGGACACGGATTCGAGCCCTGGTCCGGGAAGATCCCACATGCCGTGGAGCAGCTAAGCCTGTGAGCCACAACTACTGAGCCTGTGCTCTAGAGCCCGTGCTCCGCAGCAAGAGAGGCCACCTCAATGAGAGGCCCGCGCACTGCAGCGAGGAGTATCCCCTGCTGGCTGCAGCTAGAGAGAGCCCGCGCGCGGCAATGAAGACCCAATACAGCCAAAAATAAACAAATAAGTTTATTTAAAAAAAAAAAAAAGATAAGCCTTCTATAAATGTCCTGATTCTATTAGGTGGCAGTTCCTTTAGAATAAAAATTTAAATGTTTTTATGTTCTTCTAGTTGTCCGCTGAGGTATATAGGATACATTCAATACAGGGGACAGAACCCTTGGTGCTGTTCAAGGAAGGTGCCATTCGTGGTTTAGAGGCCTTGCTTGCAGAGCCCCAGCAGAAAATTGAAACTGTTATCTCTGATGAAGAAGTGATTAAGTAAGTTCTAATACTTGTAATTTTTACCAAAAAGAAAATGCACTCTGTGTTTTTTATATTCTTTGCCTTGTTCAAAAGTATTTTGATTATAAACATGATAAAAGTAAGCTGATTGAAAACCATCTAAAAGACAAGTAGCCAAAATCACATCCCTCAAAAGCCTCTGGCGTGATAAGTGATTGAGGAAACTGGGGCCAAATGAGTCCTGTCCTAATAACAGAACTGGATAGTCAGTTATTTGAAAATTAAGTGAGTAATCCCACAAGACCGGAATCTTCTGTCATATAGCCCTGACTGCCAAGATCAGAACCCTTTCGCCTGAAGAAATATGCAGCTTGTTAGTGGAATCAGGGTAATGCTTTGAGATCCCTTCTTTCCCAGATTCTGGAATAAAACTTGGGAAATGACTCGCACAAATGATAGAAGGAAATCTCACAGTTTTACATCTATCCAATCCCTATTCTTTCATCCCATTTCCTGTTTGGTTAACTTGCTGCCCCTCCCGGCCCACCTGGTGTAAACTAAATCTTTAAAGGTCCAAGCAAAGACTTGTACGTAGTCACTCAACAATGTGGACAGTGACCAGTTATATCTTAGACCCAATGAATGCCTCTAAAGTGTGAGCAACTGTATTTGGAGGAAATCTTTACGCAAAAAGATATAGGTAGAGAATCTGGGTTCTAATCCCCACTTTGCCAGAAAATGGCTGTGCAGCCTTGGTTACAGGCCCTTTACCCTCCCTATGCCTCAGTTCCCGCTGTCACTTGAAGAAGGCAGGTGAGACGCTAATGTTTTCCTGAGAACACTAGGCCCCAAAATGACTCTGAAAAAAGGAGGGGTGGGTCAATTAAGTTTGGGGAACACCGCATCTTGTCTTACATGCCCTTGGTACTTTATAGTTCACGTTATTGTCTTTAAAGTTCTGGGAAGCTCAGCAACTTGCATTTAATCCAGAGATGCATTTGACGGAGGAATGCCTTTTAGGTCCCTGTGGTAGATATTTTGAAACATTGAATTAAGTGTTCTCTGCTACCTCTCTGGCTCTAAAAAATATTTAATAAAAGGTAATCTCTTAAATTTAGATTGATGGTGTGTTTCAACTAGTGATTTTGCATTTTATAATTTTCCTTTTTCTTTTTTTAGGTGGACAAAGTTTTTTATGGTATTTAGGCATCCTGTGCTGATTTTTATTACTGAAAAAGTAAGCGATATCTTTAATTCCTGGCCCATTTTGTGACATTTCAGAGTCATCTGTATGATTTTTAAAACTAAAATTGGACTTTGGTATTTCTTTCAGAAAATTTTAATATATTTTTAAAATACTGAAAAATCTATTAGTTATAATTATTTCTATGCCTGAATTAAATATATTTTATAACTTTTTAAATTTAATTGGACAAGAGGTTTTTAAGCACTCATTAAAGTAATTACAGTGGGGCAACAGCTGGTCTCAACATTTAAATATAGTTGGTGGAAATGGGAATATTTTTAAAATAAAATAACTTTTTATTTTCCAGCATGGAAATTACTTTGCTTATGTACAAAAGTTTAACTCACGTATCCTAAGCAAATACACACTTTTACTTGGACAAGAAGAAAAATCGGTTACACAGAGTTTTAGTACATCTGTGCATCGGAAATTCATCTCTCTGATGTCATTAAGTAAGTATTTTTTTTAAACTTTCAGAGTTTATAAATAAAGGGGTATTACAGGATAGTGTTTTAAGTTCGAGTCTTCAGTTTTTACAGTTTTCTGTTGTAGTATTTCCCTTTCCATGCTTCCTTACAAGCATTTATACCTTCACTTTTTGCATTTTGCCATGTCTAGTCACGCAACAGGTCAGTAATTCTCTGCAGGTAAATTTTATGTCTTAAAATTTTATCATAAGCAGTAAATAATATAATACCAGTAAAAAAGGAAAAATCACTCTTTATTATGATAAGTCCAGTTTTTTTGATATTGTATTTAGTGAACCATGAAATACCTAAGGTTGGTACTGCATGGCCTCCCCATTCCTCTTTTCCAACCTATAGTTTGCCATTCTTTTGAGCAGTGACAGAGACAGGTGGGTAAAAGGACACTAACAGAGCAGTCTTGGACTCTTACTAGCCACCATTTTACAGATCCTTGGAGTTTACCTCTACTTAATGTTCTGAGGTTTAATCCCAGTCTTATGCATCTGGGGGAAAAAATGCCTTTGTGGTCTTCTCTCCCCCCAGCCCTTTATGGCTTCTTTTGAAGTTGTTTTGGGAAGGTTAAGGGAGGAAGAAACAGAGCAGTATTTAGGAAACATTTTCATGTTATCACAGTTTAAAATCTTTGTGAAGTTTTTCAATGTGCAAACGTTTGCAGTGGCTGTTAAGAAAAAGGCTCCCTTCGTTCATCATGTCTAGAGTGTCATTGGAATCCGCTTAATATCTTTGCTTAAGAGGGACTGGTTTTCTTAAAGTTTAACCTATAGGACATATTAATTGTTACACAGAAGTTTGTGAGTTATGTTTTAGCTTTTGAACATTGAAGTAAGGGAATCTGAACCAAAGGGTCATAAAATCTTCATGTAACATAGCTAGAACCACATGAAATTGCCAAAAATACAATTGACCTACAAAACCCAGCAATTTAATAAGGTTTTAGGGTGCTGGAGTAACAAGAAATGTAATATTTAGACCAGAATGCTAATTAATTTCTAATAAGAGATACAGCCTTTTACTGATTGAATTGTCTGTGTTCCTGGCAGTCCCCTCATATTTTAAGTTATTACAGATATTTACAATTTTTATTTCATGGTTATCATGACATTTCTTACTGAGATTTTTATTAATATTTCTCCTCCATCAACTTTAGGTTTGTAGTATATTCTTTATGGGAAAGCATAGAGTGATGTGATTATTACATTTGTTTATTTTTCTGGTTGGATTCTCTATCAAATTGGTAAAATCTTATTAACAACTTAGTACATTTAATTATAACCGATATAGAACTATCATTTATCCAATAAGGAACAATAAATACTTGTTTCCAACAGGCTCTGATGGATGTGTATATGAAACCTTGATACCAGTACATCCAAGTGACCCAGAAAAAAATCAGAGGGTAGTTCCATCACTGTTGCTCAAGTCCGTGGTGTCTGGCAATGCTCGAAGTGGTGTTGCACTCACCATCCTGGATCAAGATCACGTAGCAGTCCTGGGACCACCACTATCAGCTTCTAAGGGTGACTAAAATCCAATCAGTTAAGAAGTCCTTTGGATTTTTTCCATCAAAGTGTACTTTTAAGTCTCCTCTTTCTTTTTCATTTATTTATTACCACCCTAATTCATTCTCTTTTTCACTGTAGCTTCCTAATTCTTGAATAGGTCTTTGATTTCATCTTGCCTTGATCAGTTTCTCTAAAACATTTCCTATATCACTCACTACCTTGCTTGTCACCAGTGTCTTAAATAAAAACTGCAAATATCTGTGCCAGCCTGTAGGCATTGGAAACATTGGTAAGACTTGCAGTAGAGGATTGAATTCATACCTTGGTGACATTTTAGCAGAATATAAATTCATTAGTCTTAGACAGCTTGAAATTTGGGGACTACTAGTGTGCCTTTTTTTTTTTTTTTTTGCGGTACGCGGGCCTCTCACTGTTGTGGCCTCTCCCGTTGCGGAGCACAGGCTCCGGATGCGCAGGCTCAGCGGCCATGGCTCACAGGCCTAGCCGCTCCGCGGTATGTGGGATCTTCCCCGACTGGGGCACAAACCCGTGTCCCCTGCATCGGCAGGGGGACTCTCAACCACTGCGCCACCAGGGAAGCCCTAGTGTGCCTTTTGTCTCTGTGACTTCAGAGCAGGATTTTCATCATCACCTCAGCTCCTCACCCCCAAACACCCCTCCACACAGACAATTGTAGTCTATCATGAAGGACACAGTTGTTCCTGGCTAGTGCAAGATTGGGGTCTCCCAGCCTACACTATAAAACTCCAAATCTATGGTTTAGCATTCAACTCTCGCCACAGTCTAGACCCTGTCCACGTTTTCCAGTCTCTTCTCCCAATTTCAAAGCAAGAACTCTCTGCTTTATTCAGGCCAGGCTCCCTATTGACTACAAACTTGATATGGCCATCCTTGTGTATTTTGTTTTGTTTCTTCTTTTTAAGATAGGAGCTACCACTTATGGTATACTGTCCTGTGCCAGGTGTTTTACTTGTATTATTTCATTATCTGTGTCATTTAATCCTCCAACAACCCTATGAGAGAAAGTCTAGTTATTATCACCCTTATTTTACAAATGAGAAACTGAGATGTTAGGTAACTAAGTAGTGGAACTAGGGTTCAACCCAAGTAGGTTGACTCTTACGCCATATATCTTACCATTCTTAAGTCCTGGCTTTTAGCCACTTTACCAAGCTGTGCTTCTCCTCTCAACCCCCATCCTCCCTCTCTAGTTCCTGGTCTAACCCCAAAAAAACTCAGTAACCTCAGTAAAGTTTCCCATGTCTCTTTCCAGAGTTTTTTAAAATATATGCAAATACTACTACTTATTTTTCTTCCTCTTTTTACACAAATGGTAGCATACCTTATCCTCTGTTGTATACCTTAATTTATCCACTTACCTGAGATATCATAGAGAGCCTTCCATAGCAGCATCTGTATTGACTTCTTTTTTCTTTTTAAAATTTTATTTATTTATTTTTGGCTGTGTTGGGTCTTCATTGCTGCACGCGGGCTTTCTCTAGTTGCGGCGAGCGGGGGCTACTCTTCGTTGCGGTGTGTGGGCTTTTCATTGCAGTGGCTTCTCTCATTGTGGAGCACAGACTCCAGGCGTGCGGACTTCAGTAGTTGCAGCACGTGGGCTCAGTAGTTGTGGCACACAAGCTTAGTTGCTCCGCGGCATGTGGGATCTTCCCAGACCAGGGATCGAACCCGTGTCCACTGCATTGGCCGGCGGATTCTCAACCACTGTGCCACCAGGGAAGCCCGACTTTATTTTTTTAAGAGGAAAATATAGGCAGAACTTTCCGACATAAATCACAGCAATAGTTTTTTGCATCTGTCTGCTAACAGAAGGGAAATAAAAACAAAAATAAACAATTGGGGCCTAATTAAATTTTAAAAGCTTTTGCACAGCAAAAGAAACATTGACAAATCGAACAGACAGCCTGCTGAATGGGAGAAAATATTTGCAAATGATATGACTGATAAGGGATTAATATCCAACATATATAAACAGCTCATACAACTCAAAGTCAAAAAAACAACCCAATTGAAAAATGGGCAGAAGAACTGGATAGACATTTTTTCAAAGAGGAAATGCAGATGGCCAACACACACATGAAGAGATGCTCAACATCGCTAATCATCAGGGGAATGCAAACCAAAACCACAATGAGCTATCACCTCACACCTGTCAGAGTGGCTGTCATCACAAAGAACACAAATAATAGGTGTTGGCGAGGATGTGGAGAAAAGGGAAGCCTCGTACTCTATTGGTGGGAATGTAAATTGGTGCAGCCACTGTGGAAAACAGTATGGAGGTTTCTCAAAAAACTAAAAGTAGAACTACCATATGACCCAGCAGTTTCACTCCTGGGTATATATCTGAAAAAACAAACTAATTCAGAAAGATACCTGGACCCCAATGTTCATAGCAGCATTATTTACAATTGCCAAGATAGGAAAGCATCCTAAGTGTCCATCAACAGATGAGTGGGTAAAGAAGTGGTGTGGGTGTGTAGATATGTATGTGTGTATATATATTTGTGTGTGTGTGTGTGTGTGTACATATATATATATATATAATGGACTGCTACACAGCCATTAAAAAGAATGAAATTTTGCCATTGCAGCAACATGGATGAACTTGGAGGACATGCGAAGTGAAATAAGTCAGACAGAGAAAGGCAAATACTGTATGACATCACTTATATGTGGACTCTAAAAAGTACAACAAACTAGTGAATAAAACAAAAGGAGCAGACTCAGAGATACAGAGGACAAACTAGTTACCAGTGGGGAGAGGGAAGGGAGGAGGGGCAAGATAGGGGTAGTGGAGTAAGAGGTACAAACTATTATGTATAAAATAAGCTACAAGCATATGTGTACAACATGGAGAATAAGCCAGTATTTTATAATAACTATAAATTGTGAATCACTATATTGTACAACTGTAATTTATGTAATATTGTGCAGCAACTGTACTTCAATAGAAAATTCATTAATTTTTTAAAAAAATGCTTTATTTTTTTAGAGAAGTTTGAGGTTCACAGCAAAATCGAGGGGAAGGTACACAGATTCCCATATGCCTCCTGCCTGCATATGTGTCCACTTCTTGTCATGATATCGCATATCTGTGAATTTCTGTCTTCATTACTCATTTTTCTTCTTAATAAAGCAAGACCTATGTGTTTAACTATGACTTCCCTCCTCCCTCCCTCCCTTCTCCTCACCCCCAGCACCATATATTTATATTTGGCTGACTTCTGAACTTGGGACTTTTTTTTTTTTTTTTTTTTTTTAATTTTTTGGCTGCACCACGAGGCATGCGGGATCTTTAGTTCCCCCACCAGGGGTCAGACCCGCACCCCCTGCAGTGGAAGCGCGGAGTCTTAACCACTGGACCTCCAGGGAAGTCCCAACTTCTGAATTTGTATGTCTTATTTTATAGAATGCCTCTCCATATGGAATACAAAATTTCAAACACTACAGACTTCAAAAGAGTTACCACAAGGGACCAGCGGTCAAGTAAGTTTTTGCACTTTGGGGTTTTTTTCAAATGTACTTATTTTTGTGTCTGACGAATAGACTGTAAGGGAAGAGACCTCTTCGGATCTAAATATTTTATCAGTTTTGATTAAAATAAATTAAGAAATATTTTCTACCTGCGAGATTATATTTAATTTGGTTATTTTTATAGTTTCTTTATGTTTGTCACTTTCAAAAGACTAAATTATAAGCTAATTATAGATCAGGAGAGAACAGTTAGCTAGTTAACAAAACTTTTTAATCTCACTTTGGTTTTATCTTTTTACTTTTGTATTTTGAACTATATCCAAGGGCTGTTACTTTGCCTAATAAATTAGTCTTTTAGGTTATATGTTAAATGTTATCATGGAATTACATAAGAATACTTAAAGAATTAAAATTTAAGGTGACCAGACTGTAAACTTCCTGAGGCAAGGGACCTTGTCTTTTTTGTTCTCCATCATATCTTCAGTGCTTAACAAAGGTACTCAGTAAGTACTGGTTGTTTAGTGAATATAAGATATAAATAAATCAAGATATGGGATGTTGTTGATCATTGTACTTTAGAGGATAAGGAGACTATGTTTCTTAGCATAGAATTCTAATTTATATTTAAACAAGTAATTTTCACAAGATTAGCCGTTCACAATTCCACTGCTCTAACAAACTTCACTTTTGATTTCCGTGTTCCTTTGAGCTTTTTGTTCATATACCTGTCTCAGTTTTACAATTTTATAATTGAGATCATGAGACAGAAACTGTTAAATTCTGCTTTTTTCATTTCGTACATCAAAACAGTTTGCCTGTGTTACAGTAGCCTTTGTGAGTATCACGTTAATAGATGTGTAATACTGACAATATTTATTTTAAACAATTCATTTATTTTAAATATATGTGTTGATCAAATTTTTATGAGTCAAAAGAAATTATCTTTAAATTATGCTTTATTCAGACATGGGCAAAAATAAGAGCTTTGTAAACCTACCTCAATTAATAAATTGAACATATGAGATTATTCTGGAAAGTTGCTTAACTTCACCTTATCCTTTTCTGTTATATTAAGATTACTTCCACCACAAGTTATTGTTATAAGTTATATGGCTTTGTTGAATCAGATATTAGAAGAGAAAAAGGATTGCTTACATTTTTGATAACTTTTTTGTAGCTCTGGTATCATGGGGAAAATTTGTTTATGCTACATGGAAAATTTCTAACTGTAATCCCATACAAGTGTGAGGTGTCATCATTAGCAGGTGCTCTTGGAAAACTCAAGCATGGTCAAGATCCAGGTAGGAACTTAAATGTTTTATTACTAAAAACCAATTTATAAACTTCTAGTTTGATATGTAGATTTTCACAGCTATTGGTTTGCATAACCTGTTCTTAGTGTTGAAATTTGCCAGTGTTCATTCAGATTTTATTGGTCAGGAAGCTACCTTGGGAACAGTCCACATTGCAGATACTGCTGCAGGTTAAAGAGCTACGCTGCATTTTGAACGCCAGTGTTCTGACTTTAGGGGCAACGGGAAAGTCCTGCAGACAAAATCAGAAATGCTTTTTCCCTCCTTGGTTTACCAGTGGCCTCATCTGTTGGGCACATAGCCTTTTAGGATATTATGATTTACTGATCTGAGGTTATTGGTAGAATGAAATGGACTTTAAAGCCGCTTTTGAATTGTGCGTGAGTGGTTGTTGTTTTATTGTTCTTTGTTTGATTGATTGGCTGGGTAAATACCAATAGGTCAAAAAATTCCAGAAATTGTGTGTTCTGTGTTTTCTTAGACATTCATGCCATGACTCATTTTGTAAACTGGGAAACATCACAGGGATATGGACTTGGATCTCAGAACTCAGAGCAGTCAAAGAGAATCGTAAGTTTGGTAGTTGAAATAGAAATGTTACTACAGATGTTAAAAAACAGAAAAGGCTGAATTATTTTAATAATTCATATTTGTACAACTCTTACAACTTGCTCTTAATGATGGGGTGATTTGAAGCTTGAACCCAGTAACCTGACAGCCCTTATCCGAAAGTGATACATGTCGTCTAGTAGTTTTTATGGGCATGTGTGTAAGACCCAGGTGTAAAAATGGACCAGTTTGCAATTAGTAATAATAGAGTATAGAGATTTTATTTATGAAAAATGAAAACCTTAAAGATATTTAAGTTAAAAGTTGAAATAGACCCACTTTTCACTATAAGAAAACCAAACCCTAAAAAAGCTTGTGAATGGACCTCCCTGGTGGCGCAGTGGTTAAGATTCCCCACCTGCCAATGCAGGGGACACGGGTTCGAGTCCTGGTCTGTTCCCACATGCCCCGGAGCAGCTAAGCCCCTGTGCCACAGCTACTGAGCCCGCATGCCACAACTACTGAAGCCCACATTCCTAGAGCCCGTGCTCCGCAACAAGAGAAGCCACTGCAATGAGAAGCCCGCGCACCGCAGTGAAGAGTAGCCCCCACTCGCCACAACTAGAGAAAGCCCACACGCAGCAACGAAGACCTAAAGCAGCCAAAAATAAATAAATTAAAAAAAAAAAAGTTTGTGATTAGAGCAAAAGTGTGCCAGTCTCTTTGGGACATTTTATATTCTTCTAAATGTCTATTGCATCTTTTGTGTTGTTTGGAGATCCTAATCAATTTACTGAATTCCAGTTAAGGAGAAGGAAAATTGAAGTGAGTGTACAGCCGGAGGTCCCACCATCCACACAACTCTTAGCAGCCGTACAGGTAAAGTTTAAAATATTAGAAATACGAAAAATCAACTCATGGTTAAAAGAAATCCTATGTACTTTTTATTCTGTCTTCCTCTTGTGATCATTTTTAGAGCTATGGCTAACATTTGTATAGTATATTGAGGTTGTCAGAGTGATGCTTTGGCTTATTTGACTCTCACTAAGCATTTTGTGAGATCAGTGTGATGGTGGTGGCCTCATATCTCATTCACCTTTGCATTGAATGTTTGTAATTTAGCTTCTTAGAAATTTTGATTTCTAAATCCTTGAGTTTTTTTTTTCTTCTTTGTATTTTGTCTTTGTCCAGTAAATTGTAGTATCAACTCCACAGTTTCACAGGAATGCATGAATGCTGTTAGTGATTTAAGACAATGTTAAGCTAGGAACTTTTAAGTGCAGAGCGACATTTATTAATGTACCACACTGAACTCTTTACTTCTGCCCTTTCAGAAAGATTCAGAAAAACATATTGAAGTAGAACTACGTAAATTTTTGGCTGTTAAGCGGACCCCGGACTTTCATACTATTATTGGGGATGTAGTAATAGGAATTCTGGGAAGATATAAAGCAGAACCATCGTTTTATCCTCGGAACTGTTTGATGCAGCTTATCCAAACGCGTGTGCTTTCTTACAGGTAAATGTTTCTATACAGGTAAATGTTTCTGTACACCAAACTTTATACACATAACTCTTTTGACCTTGTTTTTTGCAGTTCTGATTTTTATACTCTGTAAAAGCCTTATGAATTATTTGCAATTGAGAGTTTCTTAATATGTATAAATGATTCATGTTTTTGGTCTTAGCTTGTGCCCTGGCTTAATGGAGTCTGCCTTAGAAAAGACGGATGTGCAGATCCTACAGATCTGCCTACAGCAGTTCCCTGACATCCCTGAGTCAGTCACCTGCGCTTGCTTAAAAATTTTCTTGAGGTAAGTTAGAAGCTGATGGTACTTTACTTTCACTGCATTTTTAATCTATTGTTTTATTTTATTTCTAAAACTTTAAAGTCTTAGAAAATGAAAAATTTTCCAGTAAGTTCAACTACTTGTAAGAATTATTTCCTGCTTTCAATTAACATGATAGCATTGGTGATGACAGTCTTCAAGAAACAGATATCAATATGGAGTCAGTTTCTGACTATACTGCTACTATACAAGATGGGGAAATAGAACAACAAACTGAAATTCTTCAAAATGGTTTCAATCCTGAAGAAGATAACTGTGAGAATTGTGCTCAGGAGTTGATTGAGAAGCCTCAGGCTGCAACAGAGGAGAGCACTTCATGCCCTGTTACAGGGAAAAGAGCAGCGCTACTGTATCCTTTGAAACCATTTCCCTTGTATTGTCTCTTTCCCAGGGATGTAGTCCAATGCCAAGCAAAAACTAAGGGGTAATTAGATAATTTAAGGTGGTTTTTTCCTTTTCTTTTTTTCAATTTTTTTCAGTTTCTGCTTGAAAATGGATTACATTCAATGCTGTGTTCAAACAACTTACTTAAACCTTATTTAAGAAGCTGTACTAAGATAGAAGCTCTATCACTTCTAAAAATTAGTATACTGAATAAACACCAATTATCTATAATAGCAAAATATTCCAGATGATCTGTAGTGACGAGGAGAATGTTCAGTGATAACACTCTTCTAGAAAAGTAGAACTTTTGTATAAATTTAGAAAAATGTTACTGGGGAAGGGAATTACTCATTATTTCAGTAGAAAAGTCTTTATTGGTTGAAATGAGATTTTCCTTTATTCCCAAGTAGAAATGCAATTCTTCATTCAGCATATAGCGAGACGTTTCTTCTGCCTCATTTGAAGGACATCCCAGCACAACACATCACTGTGAGTGTTCTTACGAATCCTACAGGATTTTATTTCTGGGTTAAGTGTTGCTCCTTAACTCTACGCAGCTTCTAGGGCATTCGAAAGGTTATAAAGTTCTTTCATCTGAGTAAGAGATTTCCCAGCCCTCAAGGTGAAAAATCGTGCCTGGGAGACTAGAGTGACCTGGAGGAGGCAGAGCTTGACGTGTTCCTGGTGCCAGACCCGAAGGCCGGGTTCATCCATCTAAGTTAGAAACGAGTAGGAACTAAAAAGAATTGCCCAGAGAAGGATTCTCTCTTCTCTACTTATTATTTACAAACAAAATAAACTCCTCACCCACCCCTCCCAAACCAAATGAACTCTCCTTTGATGGCAGGGAGTGCACTTGATTCATGTGTCCCCTGATGTCTAGCATATCTGTTTGATGTACAGTTAAATTCAGTAGCCTCTTAAAATTCTTTCCAGTCTCTTTGTTAGCTTCACATAGAGAAAATTTTCCTATCAAAGTGATTGTTCTTTTTCCCCCCCAACACCTAGCTATTTCTCCAGTATTTGTATTTCCTTTATCTGAAGTGTAGTGAAAATGCTACTATGACTCTTCCTGGAATACACCCTCCAACCCTGAACCAGGTGAGGTAATCTTTTTATTTTGATCTGATGCTGGGAAAAATATGTTAAATAAAAAAAAGGTGTTTTATTTATATATATATATATATATATATATATATATATGTATGTATGTATGTATATATATATAGTATCAGAATCTGGAATCCAGGAACTGATTTCTCCCTGTCTCGTGGTTCCTACGACCCTCCTCCCTCACCAGTACACAAACCACTGGAGTGGATCACTCAATTTGGTAGATGGATTTTTTAGAGCCATAATTCTATACTAAGGAACTTAAATTCATCTTAAATTCCTGATTCTTTATTGTGACCCTTTTCAGGAATTTCCTCAGCTTCATTGGGAGAGAGTGATAATAAGTGTCCTCCTAATAACCTAATAATCCCAAGTCCCTCTTAGAGATAACCAATACTAAGAGTTGCATTTATGTCTAGAAATTTGCTTTCTGTACCTTAACTTATCTTTCTCTTGTCTTCCTAATGCAAATTAGATCACGTGCATGCTATTCTGCAGCTTGTCTTTTTTTCACTCATTGCTACATTTTACACATTTTCTTTTTTTTTTTTTTTGCGGTACGCGGGCCTCTCACTGTTGTGGCCTCTCCCGTTACAGAGCACAGGCTCCGGACGCGCAGGCTCAGCGGCCATGGCTCATGGGCCCAGCCGCTCCGCAGCATGTGGGATCTTCCCAGACCGGGGCACGAACCTGTGTCCCCTGCATTGGCAGGCGGACTCTCAACCGCTGCGCCACCAGGGAAGCCCTTTACACATTTTCTGAATCAGGCTATATACATCTGCCACATTCTTTTTAACCACTGCATACTATTTGATTTTATAGAAAATCTTAATTTGTTAGTCCCCTATTGATTGGCATTTAAATTGCTTACAGTTTTTTGCTATTGTAAACAAACTTTCAGTGAGCATCTTTATAGAAATATTCTTGCATATTATGAGAGAACACCTCTTGGGTAAATTCCCATTAGTGAAATTACTGGATAAAGGGTGCATGCATTTTTAGTTTCAAAAATGCCAGGCTAAAAAAAAAAAAAAAAAAAAAAAAAATGCCAGGCTACCTTTCCAAAGGGTTGTGACAAGAGGTACTATGGCCACCAAGATCTGAGACCTTACTCTCTGCTAGTCAAGTAGGTAACAAGTAAGTGTTTTATTTTAATTTGCATTTCTTTGATAATAAGAAAGGTGGACCATCATTTCTTGCCAATTTATATTCCTTTTTGTGTACTGCTTAATCAGGTTCTTTGTCCAGTTTTTCTATTGCATTTCCTGTCTTTATCATTTTGCCTTATAAATTATTCTTCATATATTAAGAGAAATTAGTCTGTTTCTATGAAGTGTATTACAAATACTTTTTTCCTATCACTCTTTTTTACTTGCTTTAGTGTAATTTTTGCCATAGATGGGTTTTTAATTTTCATGCTGTCAAAATTATTAGGCTTTTCCTTTACTGCTTCTTTTTGGGTACGCCATGCTTAAGGCCCTTCCCACTCTAAGAGTGTAAAAATAGCCATCCTGTCTTCCCCTAGTACATTTCTTTTCCTTTTCTTTGTTTAACTCTTTGATACATATAAAGTTTATTTTGGTGTAGAGAGTTACATAGGTATTAGCTTTCCCCCCTCCCTGCAAATGGATAGTTGGTTTCCTTAATGCTTTTTCATGACACTGATATTTGCATGTTAACACCATTTGAAGGTGTAGACTACATAGGATACTTTAATAAATGTATAGTAATAATTTTATTTTAGTTCTTGGTACCTTATCTATAATACACGACACCTTATTCTTGGGTCATAGTGTATATTTCAGAATAGGAGATGAGTGGGTTCTTTTTTTTGTAGCTGCGAGTAGTTATCAAGAATTTTTTAAAATAAAAAGTGCTAGCTCTCCCTTGGATTAAATATCACTGTGGCTTTCTTTTTACTGATTAATCTGATGGAAAAGATCCAATTATGCTTGTAAAATGACAAGTAGAAAAGCAGAAAAGAGGCTTTTTCGATTGCTTAGAAATTCCTTCATCTCTAAAATGTTCAGACTTCTGTAAAGAAGACTTATTTTTTCTTATAACTGTTTGATACTATTATGGACTTTGTAAAGTGAATTAACCTAAAATTAAATTTAAAATCTTAACTCCTTTTCCTGTTTATCTTCAGATTATGGATTGGATATGTCTACTTCTAGATGCTAATTTTACTGTTGTGGTAATGATACCAGAAGCAAAAAGGCTACTGTTAAGTCTTTACAAGTTTGTGAAATCCCAGGTATGTAATTATTTGATTATACTGAATTCTGTTTGTAACCAAGAAGCACCAAAATTATAATTTATTAAAATTTTTCTTGGAATAGCCCTAAGTAATTGTGGAAGATTTATCCATATGTACAAGTTATGGTAAAAGTTATTTTGGAACTTTTTTCTTTAGATAAGCATTTGTTCTGAGCTCAACAAGATTGAAGTAAGTTTTCGTGAGCTACAGAAATTAAATCAAGAAAAGACTAATAGAGAATTATATTCAATTGAAGTGCTGGAACTCTTCTGATACTACCAGTTCTCCTTCATAGACGTTTTATGAAGCTCTTTTATGTGGATTCTTCCTACTCAACCAGGCAAGAGATGTGTTTTGTTTGTGACTGTCTCTTCGGTGACAAGAGAAATGTCTGAGCAAGTACCTAGACCATCACTTATTGATTCTCCTAGGTCAGACTGCAGGTTTCACGTGAAGCTATTCTAGCTTATGGACACTGGTGGGGAGAGATTCTGAAACTTTTAAAAATATGTAACGGAGGTGTTTTTAAGTAAACTTATTTGTGTATTGATACAAGCTGAATTTCTTACCATCCATTTGAATAGTTCTTCTTTTAATAAAAAACCACCATTGAAGAAACAGTGATTCTAGGAAAAACATGGTTTTATCACAGTCGGAAGCTGTCCCAGCTCGTCTGTGTTCATGGGGAACAGAAGAGGGCGTTTCCACAGGCAGGGTGGGAAGGGGCCTTGTACACGCCTGTGCTTATCTCCTGCCATCCTCTCCGGTTCTTTACCTCCTTGCACTACCTTCTTACATACCCAGGGCTTGAACGTTATCCCTCAGATTACCTCTGTGATTAGGATGTTAATTTCAGTTACAGAAATATATTTCTAGATAGTAAAAAAAAAAAAGTCTCTTTTGACCGTAGAATTTCCTGTTTTAACTCGGGTTTAGGACAAACGAAAGGCTTTATGTAGAAGAAATGGATGCTTTTGTTTCTTAAAAATAAACTCAAATTTATTTTT
This sequence comes from Globicephala melas, assembly GCF_963455315.2. Classification (NCBI taxonomy): domain Eukaryota; kingdom Metazoa; phylum Chordata; class Mammalia; order Artiodactyla; family Delphinidae; genus Globicephala; species Globicephala melas. The sequence continues at coordinate 34,483,089 of NC_083333.1, forward strand.
GTTAAAAGTGAAATCACTTTTTCAGGTGATGAACTAAGTTTCCCAAGAGTAACTTGAAACATTTATGAGCTGTGAAAGTCTCTGTTGAATAAATCATTTTGAAACCTCTTTTAACCTGAAAGGTCACAATATATATATTTTTTAAATTCCAGTAAATTCTAGCGCATAATATAAGTTCAAGTGTGGTTCTAGAGCCCATGTTATACAGAATCCTGATGGCTCAACTTAATTTGCGTTAGAGAAAGGCTTCATTTAGGTCAGGCACTCTGTAAAGTTTAGTTACAACTGTTGCAGTTAACAAAGAGGTTCTCCCTTGTTATTCTTTTTTTTTTTTTTTTAATTGAAGTATAGTTGATTTACAATGTTGTGTTAATTCCTTAGTCATTCTTAATCTCTCTTTAATCTGAGAGAAAAGAAATACCAAAGATAGCAGCATATATTAACAGTTATGCTCACTTTAAGTGGGACCTTTTGCTCAGACAATTTAAACTAAGTGATACAGTACTTCTCAGCAGAAATGAAAAATAGGAGTCTCCACGATGTTTATCGTCTTTTTATCTTTTTTGTGAACCATTTAAGAATTACTTACAGGCACCCAGACATAAAATTGTGTGTTCCTAAGCTTTTCTTAAAACTTTGAACGTTATGGGGCTTCCCTGGTGGTACAGTGGTTGAGAATCCGCCTGCCAAAGCAGGGGACACAGGTTTGAGCCCTGGTCCAGGAAGATCCCACATGCCACGGAGCATCTAAGCCCGTGTGCCATAACTACTGAGCCTGTGCTCTAGAGCCTGTGAGCCACGACTGCTGAGCCCGCGTGCCACAGCTACTGAAGCCTGTGCACCTAGAGCCCGTGCTCTGCAACAAGAGAAGCCACTGCAATGAGAAGCCCACGCACCACAACGAAGAGTAGCCCCCACTCGCCACAACTAGAGAAAGCCAGTGCACAGCAGCGAAGACCCAACGCAGCCAAAAATAAATTAATTAATTAATTAACAACAAACCAAACAAAAAAACTTTGAACTTTAGCATATCCTTTATGATTTACAGATCCTTTTACGGGGGTTAAGATTATTCAGGATTGTCACAGTTTTTAGATTCTGAGTTATTTATGATTTAATTTATAAGAACCCATAATAAGAGACGAATCTCAGATTGATTGATGAATTCTTTCAGCCAGAGCAAACAAGCAGACGAAATTCATAGATTGACAATAAGCTCTTCACGACTCCTGATTTAATTGTACCTGAAGACAGCTTCTTCAGTGAAACTTGCCCGGTCAGGGTTCAAACTAGCAGAGGCCTTTGACTGAGGAGAGGCCAGAGGAAGATTCCCTGTTCCCTCCAACTTTTGTCTGTTTGGAAGGAACTTCTGTGTAGGGTCCTAATAAAGTCTTTATTATAAAGTTTAATAATTCGGCCTGTAAATATTATGGAAGCAAATTACTGATTTTTAAAATAAGTAGAAAAGTGTAATTGCTTTTAAATACTAGTTGCAAATGATCTCTAGGTTGCCTACAGACTAAGTTAGACTAAATTTAGAAATTAAATAAGGATTTTATAAGGACATATAGAGGATTATTTTTTAATTAAGTTATAATTGATAAGAGACTTTTATAGGCTGAGTTCTTCAAGGCAAGGACTTTGTCTTACCCTTTATGCACTCTAAGTACAGGACCACTGGCACATAATCAGTGTTCAGTAATGGTTATTGAATAAAGTTACTGAATAGTAGATCTTATCTGCCCAATTATAGAGCAATAATTCTGAGGGTTTGCAACAGTTACTTTTTCTGGCAAGTAAATCCTCTCTCTGTTCACCACATATAGGCAGTGTATCTTCTGCCTCTGGACTTTTATTTTTTATAACTTAATTATAACTCAGGTTTGTTTCTGATTATATATACTACATCTATATAATAATAAAAGAATTCTTTTCTTTTTCTTTGCCACACCTCATGGCTTGTAGGATCTTAGTTCTCTGACAAGGGATTGAGCCCCTGCCCTGGCAGTGAAAGCACTGAGTCCTAACCACTGGACTACCAGGGAATTCCCAAGAATTCTTCTTTAAACTTCTTAAGTTCTCCATCTAGGAAATGGTTTCTTGCTGTGACCTTAATGGTTTTTGAGGGAAATGTGGACTAACAGGTTATCATTGCTACTTAAAAGTAGATGTTTTCTTTTTGCCTCTTTAGTCTTATTTGTAAATATTTGGTGACTCTAACTATAGTGGAGTCCATTCTGGATCATGTAGAATTTTAAAACAAAGATGGATTTTTTGCCCTAGCTCTTTTAAAAATATTTTAATCCTAAAGTAATTGCAAGAAAAAACAATGAATACCCCTGTATCCTTAGCCTAAATTTATCTGTTCCTAACATCTTGCCATGTTAGTTTTACACTATATATTTTTTCTTTTTTCCTGAATCATTAGAGAGTTATTTACAAACATTCAGATTAATCTCATAATTCAGTTTAATCCAATAAATACGTTTAATCCTGTAAAACAAGGGCATTAATTTCACATGACCACAATGCAATTATCAAATTCAGGAAATTAATGTTAATACAGTGCTATTTAGAATGATTACAGTCCTTATTCAGATTTCCACAGTTGTCCCAGTAATGTCTGTTATAATTGGACTTCCTCCTTCCTAAAATCCATTCAAGCATCATGCATTGCATTTAGGTTTCACGTTTCTTTAATTTCCTTTAATGTAGAACAGTTCCCTAGAAAATTGCATTTCTGAAGAATCTAGGCCACTTATTTTGCAGAATGTCCCTCAGTTTGCATTTGTCTCGTTTCCACATGATTAGATTCAGATTAAACATTTCTGACGAGAATACTACAGAGAAGGCACAGCATCAGGAGGCATTGCTGTGAGTTGTCCTATCATTGGTGATGCTAAATTGGATCACTTAGTTAAGGTAGGATTTACCAGATTGCCTCACTCTAAAGGTACCTTTTTCCCTTTGTACTTCATAAGTAACCTATGTATTTATTATTTATCTTTGAGACTGTGTGAATATCCTATTCTGGAATATTATTCTTCCCTAACAGTGAACCCATTGGTAATTTTTGCATGAATCGGTTATTGCTTTGGTGACAGTTATGGTTGCAAATGTAAAAATTGTTTTGGTATAAATCTCTATTTTTTATTTTTTTATAAATTTATTTATTTTATTTATTTATTTTTGGCTGTGTTGGGTCTTCGTTGCTGTGCGCCGGCTTTCTCTAGTTGCGGCGAGCAGGGGCTACTCTTTGTTGCGGTGCGTGAGCTTCTCATTGCGGTGGCTTCTCTTGTTGCGGAGCACGGGCTCTAGGTGCACAGGCTTCAGCATTTGTGGCTCACAGGCTCTAGAGCGCAGGCTCAGTAGTTGTGGTGCATGGGCTTAGTTGCTCCGCGGCATGTGGGATCTTCCCGGACCAGGGCTCGAACCCATGTCCACTGCATTGGCAGGCAGATTCTTAACCACTGCGCCACCAGGGAAGCCCCCAAATCTCACTTTAAAATGGAATGCTGTGTGCCATGTAGCCGCCATTCTCATCTCTTAAGTCTGCTTTCTAATCTATAGATGGATGAGCAGATAAATGGATGGAGGTATTTCACAGATTTGAACAGTTATAATCACACTGAGCATACAATGTGTGGTCTACTTTTTTCACTTAGTATTTTCATAAAACCATGTTTTTACATAGTTAACATGTTTTGATTCTTAAAAGTTTCAGACTCAGAAAACAAGAGCTGAGAAGGCTTACCAATAATTTATTCATAAATGTCAAGTGTCTTATCCTGTTCCCACAGCTTTATTTTAGCAAAGCTGAAATGTGATTTTAGATTATACTCTTCCACTTCCTTTAATCATCATCATTATAATTTGGGGATGCTTTTGAAAACATACCCACATCAGTGGAATTTTTGGAGTGCTTTTGTTTGCTTCAGACAAATTTCTCAAGGAAAAAACTACTCAAAATTCTGGACAACTTTTTTGAAGAGACTGGCATTATTTAAAATAACCTCCCCAGAGCCTTTTCATCTCTAAGAAAGCAGTGTACTGTTATTAAAGGGGTTTTAAATAGATGTCTCTCAAGGTTCCACTTTTAGTTTTAGATCACATACTATTACCTAGATTAACATAGCCAGTAATTAGGTGGAATTGTGCTTTTTGTGTGTTAGATGTTTAATGTATAGTACATGTCAGATCCCAGTTGCTGTGATATTCTAGCTCATTTTTAGACTTAGAATATCAAATAGTTTTTTAATTGTATTTTAACTAGTAAAACGTGTACATTTGTATACTTACCATTCAAGCTCATAATATGTTTATGACATATAAGCTACTATATAGTTGATTACATAGCACTTACTCTGTGCCAACCATTGTTCTAAATGCTTTAGAAATATTAATTGATTTAATACTCTTAAGTCTGCTTATCAATCCTGTAAAGTAAGATTTACTGTTGAGGAAATTGACACACAGACCTCAGTTTAGACTAATGGTAACCTTCCATTAGTCTGAGGATGAAAGAATGCTTTGAATCAGAGAGAGAAAAAAATGTAGTGGTGTTTATGCAGCAAAAGTTAGAGAACATGGACAACTTGTTAAGTGGGAAACCAAAAACTATGCTGCTCTGGAGGGACAGATGGGAGTCTGTGAGAGGTGCACATTGTTGCCAAAAAGAAATTTTTAAATTATTTTTCCTCTTTAATTCTGTACTCACCGAGCAATTCACACTGATTTGTTTTCCCAGAAACATAAATACCTTGGTATGAGAGGTGATGAGGTAATTATAGTTTCCTATAATCCTTATAAATTAACAAATTGAAATTCTTCTCTAAAACTGTAATTTCACGTTAACCTAATTATCCTTGGCTACTTTTCATTTCTGGATGAATTTGTTTGATTTGGGTTGTCAGTGCCAAATTTGTTATTCATTATTATGATATATTCAGACCACAGGGCTTACAACATTTATTTCTTCTGGTTTATTTGGATATTTTATTGCCTCATTGTTAAATGTCTTATATTTTACATTGTACATCAGATAAGGTGTAGTTAGATGTTTTATTTTACTTTACAGTGAACTTGGATACCGAGTACTTCAGGTACATACTTGAAGAAAGGCTCTTGGATTTGCACAGAACACATGCACCATCCTGTATCATTACTAGGTTGGACAGTAGCATGTAATGTGCAATAGCATACACTCCACAAAATGAAATTTGTACCATTTTCATCAGTTTGATTGGTGCATGATTCCCTTAAGAAAATTAGGAAGCTTAAGTCTTCTGTAACCTTTGGTGTAAAGCTTTTAATTTATTTATACGTTGCCTCTCAAAGAGAAATGTACCATTAAGAGGATATAATAGAAATGGAAAATTAGGCCCAGGAAAGGTGGCTACAACATACGGCAACTGCAAAAGTCAAGAAACTTTTAATTTAAGTTCACAAAGACTCTACCTGATTATATATTTTAAACTTTTATTTTATAGGTTCCTCCTCTTTTTTTCTTTTTTTTCTTTGTATTGTGGAGAATTTCAAACATACAGTAGACAGATTCTGAGTATAATGAATCCCATGCATTGATCACCCAGATTCAACATTTATCAGTATTTTCCCAATCCTGTTTCATCTATACCTCCACTTACTTCCCAGACATCAGATATTTTCATCCCTGAATATTTCAGTCAGTCATATATTTTTACAAGTTATTTGAATCAAGAAAGTGAAGTTCACGTATTTGTGACTGATAAGTCTCATGACTTTCAGTCTATAGGTTTTCTTCCCATCTCTTGTTTTTTTCTTTTTTGTGAAATTAGGTCATTTGTCCTGTAGAATTTCCTGTCTGGGTTATGCTGGTTATTTCCTCATAGTATCATTTTTCACATTCTTCTGAGTTCATATTTCCTCTAAATTGATATTTGGATGTAGAAATTTTATGAGATGCTGGTTCCTTTGGACTGCAGAGTACAATTTTAAATAAGCTACTGAACCATTTCACGATACCGTAAGTAAGTATAAATTAATGTTTACTCATATGATGGGTAAGTGTGTGTTTAAATTGATCATGTTTCAAAAACTATATGTTTATTCCCTAGGATTTCAAAGGAAGTTTTGTCTATACCTACACCTTTAATAGGTCGTACTGTTTGCTGTTGTAGTTTTTTTTTTTTTAATTTATTTATTTTATTTATTTATTTTTGGCTGCGTTGGGTCTTCATTGCTGTGCGCGGGCTTTCTCTAGTTGCAGCAAGCGGGGGCTACTCTTTGTTGCGGTGCGCGGCTCTAGGCTCGTGGGCTTCAGTAGTTGTGGCTCGAGGGCTCCAGAGCACAGGCTCAGTAGTTGTGGCACACGGGCTTAGTTGCTCCGCGGCATGTGGGATCTTCCCGGACCCAGGCTCGAACCCGTGTCCCCTGCATTTGCTGGCAGATTCTTAACCACTGCGCCACCAGGGAAGCCCCCTGTTGTAGTCGTGATGCTGTGTATTTCTCTGACATACTTCTGTTGGCAATGCCTGACTGCATTTGCTATAGGGTGGAATGTCTCTGGAAATGTCTGAAGGGTCAGTTTTCTTACCTGGTCTCTATTATAGATTTTATAGCCACTTTTGCTTCAAACGTCTGCCTTTTTTTCTTCTAATTCTGTAGTTTTCCTTTATATAGTATGACAGAGAAGGCCACGGGGAACTTTTAGATCTTTTAAAGAATCAATATTAATATTTTAGGTTTTGTGCAAATATACTGAGACCCTGAGGGAAACATCAATTAGGACCTTAGGTGTTTGGTTAAAAGGCTTAGGCCTTTCTTGCTGAGCCCCCCCCCCCCCCCCCCCCCCCCCCCCGTGCCAGGGCAAATTGGATTATGTTCAGGAAGAGGCAAGGGATCAACCTGTGTTAGGAGCTGTTAGCAGATGAATAGGAAGATGACACAGAGGACATGTTCATTAAATAATTACTGAGTGATTGGAGAAGACAGCTTGAGTGGGAAATAACTACATGATGAAAGAAAAGTTCCCACAAACCAGAAGCTAAGTAAGGAACCAAGGTATTGGTTAGACACAAGCATAAAGTCAGGGGGGAAAAGATAAGGAACTTCACCTAAGAGAGGAGATTCCTCACCTGACCCCTCTGCCAGTGGGAAAACGAACTTCCATCCAAAGGAGATGCTCAGCCCATCTCCTTTCCCCACAGGCGTCATCAGCAAATGGACTGTATTGCAAACCTGCAACTCATAACACTATTAGGGAATTAGTAAACATAAAAGGCAGAAGGTTTTTTGTTTTGGGGGGGTTTTTTAGTCAGAAAAGTGGGGAGAGGTATTGCTTTTATTGTCTCCATAAATATTTATTGAGCACCTGCTAAGGGGAGTACAAAAAGTGGGAGAAAAATTTCTGCCTTTTATGTGCTTACTATCTGGCAGAGGAGACCTCAAAGCAAAAGCAAATAGCAATACAAGTTCCCCTTTGCACGCCACGTGAGTGTCACCAAGGAGCAGTGCTTCTGGAGTTCTATTCAAGAAATCTACAGCAGTGCTTCCCAAGCTTTAGGCTTCATGAATCAGTAAAATGTCCAGAAGATTTTGGGATCTGACATAAGGTTGCCAAGTTTTTCTGCTAATTAACTTATAAGAAGTACTCGTATGTTGTCCTAATTTTTCTCAGTTCACCTCAAACCTGTGCCAACAGTCATAGGGCATCTGTGTTTTACAGTCATGAAAATAAACAGGTGTGGGCAACAAAGGAAGGGCAATTGTTGGAAGTTTACATCTTCCATCCCTCCCCACTGCTGACCACCCAAAGGCGGGAATGGGGCCCAGTCACTGCTATTTGAGCAAAAGTGGCCCAGTCCTTGGTTTGGTTCCAGGACTTCTCTCAGAGTTTTTGTTAGCAGTTAGGAGAATCACCCACCTAGGAGTACAGGTTGTCCAGAGAAGGTTAAGAATAAGTTTGGTTTCTTCAATTTAAGTGACCTCAATGCTCAAAGCATTCATTTTTAACCTGAGCTAAGACCCTGATCACACTTGGTTGGGGTTCTCATTGAAAGGCAAGCATCCTTTCACTTAACACCCTTAGTGGGAGTTACCAGTTGTTGGTGCTGACTGGGTGCAGTGGTGATAGAAATGCAAACAGGTCCGCTCAGTGAGGCTGGTGACTCTGAATACAGACCAGAGGACGCCAGCTTCTGTCTTTGTAAATGCTAAGCACTCATTCAAATGCAGAATATTCCACTTTAGCTAGGAGCTGAGAAGTATTAGATTTACAGACCTCTTATTCTTGGTCACCCTTGGGGGCGGAAATCACTCTGTTATAATGCACATAATTTAACACATATTCCCCTGGATTTAGCCTCAGTCTTCTGGCTGACGACCCTCAAATTTTTATCTCCAGCTCTGACTTTCCCACTAATTCCCAGATTCGCATTTCCATCGCCTAATTAACATCTCAGATTAGATATCTCAAGTTTAACATAGCCAAAATGGAACTCTTCATTTCCCCCCACATCTGTTTCCTCCTGCCTGGACTTCTGGGGACTTGGAACCACACTTCCCATCCGTCAGCAATGCCCTCAACCTTCCCTATAAAATATGTCAGCGCGCCTTGCCTCCGTGTCCACTGCAGCCGTCTTTCCGCATCTCTGTCATCTCTCACCCTCCCCACTGCAGCAGCCCCTGACTCATCTGCTCACTTGCTCTCTGCCTTTTCTCCTATCCGTTCTCTCCAGGGCAGTGAAAGTGATCCCAAAACGTAAGTCAGATTGCTGCACACTGCCCTTTAAAAAGCTTTTACTGATGTACTGATAAATGCTACACTGTGGATGAACCTAGAAAACGTTATGCTAAGTGAAAGAAGCCAGTCACAAAAGGTTATTTAATGTATGATTCCATTTATATGAAATGTCCAGAATAGTCAAATCCATGGAGACAGAAAGCAGATTAGTGGCGGCCAGAGGCTGTGGGTGGGCGGGTGGAGGGAGGAGGGAGGAATAGGAATTCACATTACAACGGTGAATTCTATGTTATGTGAATTCTACCCAGTTTTTTTTTTTAAAAAAAAGCTCCATTGGCTTCTTATTGCAGCCTTTAAACTCGGACTTCTTACCATAATCCGCAAAGCCCAGCACGGTGGCCCCTGGCCCATTCCTTACACTGTGAGCCTGGCCCACAGGCCTGCTCTGAGCAGCCCTGCCCCGCCTGCCTCCAGCCCTCTGTTCACGCTGGCCCCCCACCTGCTGTTGTGTCTCCAGCCCCACCACAGGGCAGGCTCCTTCTTAGCCTTTGGGTCTCTACGTTTGAGAAGCCTTTCCTGCCCATTCTACCTCTGCATCAGCTCTTTGCTTCCTCCTTGCACTGATCATGTTACCTACTTGTTTGCTTGGGTTTTCTGTTGCCCCCCATTAAACTACATGAGTTCATGAGGGCAGGACCAAGTCTGTCCTGTATTTCCAGAATCTAGACAGCGCCTGGTTACTGCAGTCTAGAAATTCACAGAATGAATGAGAAAAAAACCTATTTTTTGAGTGTGGAGTAAATGAATGAATGAAGCTTCGAATGTTAAGAAAACAGGACCCTTTCTTTGAACTTTGTAATAGGGAAAAACACACATACTACCTACATGAGGTCTTATGGGCAGGAATTGGAGAAAGTGTTTGTATGTCAAGCAGGTGTTTCTCAGGAGACTAATTGGTGCTCAGGACTTGGCTAAAAGCTGCTGGTGACAGAATGTAAAACTTGGCCTGCCTCTGAGGAATGCACAACTTCTTCAGCAGCGAGCCCTCTTTTAGCACAAATGCTAATTCAGGAAAAATACAAGTGTTTACAGGCTTCATTTTTTTTTCCTCTCAGTCAAGATGACATGAGCTTTACTGAATGCTATGAAAAGAGACCAGATATTCTTACAATGAGATAACCTAGTTTATTGACTAGAAGAATCTCATCAAAGAAAATTGTGCCCTGTTACCAGGAAAGCAATTGGGTCTGCACTGAGCAAGCAGCTTTCTAACCTTCTTACCTTATTTTTGGATTGGCTTTAGTTCATCCTATGACCTTCCATGCACTAGCTCATTTTTTCTTTTAATTAACTTCTCCAGGTGAGTATTCCCATTATTTCCACTTTGCAGATGAGGAAACTAAGGCTCAGAGAGACCAGATGACTTGGCCTAGAGTCGCGGCTTAGCTGAAGCACTAGAGCCAAATGTCTTCACACTCTGTTTAACTTTGAGTGAGTTACTCAGCCTTACTAAGCTCCCTTTTCTTGCTTTGCTCCAATCTTATCCTATCTACCTGGGGGATTGCAGTGCAAATTAAATGAAATAATTAATGCATAGAAAATGCCTGGCTATGGTCATAAGCCTTTAATCAGGTTTGCTATTATTACGATTTTTCTCCATTTAATGTCAGGTTGACACTGCCCTTCCAAGGTGCCCTGGAGGGGACTGAGGTCCCCTTCTGTCTGCTCTACATCCAGGTTTCCTGAAAGACCAGAGACCTGGCCACTGGAGCTGAGCACTGGGATCCAAGGGCCAAGAAAGCCACAAACATGGGTCCTTCCAGCCTCTCCTTACGTGCTCTTCATACCACACACGTGCTCACACACACAGATGCTCAGTGCGATGGAATTTCCAGATTGGACAGGAGAAAGGAATGTATACTGAGACCTGCAATAGGCAGAAAACTAATTCTGCCTGGCTCCATTCCCAGGGCCAGGCATCCCTGGTGTCATCCAGACCAGAGTCCACACCCAGTCACCTCTGACCAACCCTCCAGCCGCTTGGCTCTTCTCCCAGAACCATCCTCTCTCGGGGCAGAGTGTATATTAGCAAGACTCAGAGGGCAGGGGGTGAAAGGGCCCAGAGAAGAGAGAAGGAAAGAAGGCCCTCTCCCCTCCACCACAACCTCCCTCAGGCCGATCCTCTGGGACCACAACACTTTAGCCAAGGCTGTTAGGAGGCAGAAGCTCTGCTCACCCCATCCCCACAATGGATAATGGAAAATTAAAGCAATTCTGGAGATAAAAGTAGTTCTTCAAACCCTCCTTCACATTTTAGGTGAATGAGGGTTGTCTCTGTTCTCTACTTTGTGCAGCCATGGCAACCAGGTATCTTTAAACTTTCATGTTTCTCGAAGCCTTGAGCCCCTTAATAAAGAGCAGCTAAGCTTTATGCACGTTCACGCTCTTACCCATGCAGAGCACTCTCCGCCCTGTGCCCTGGGTGTTGCCCTTTGCGGTGACCATATACCCTGTTGTTTCACATAAAATGAACTCAGCAGTTTTTTGGTTTTTTTTTTTAATTTATTTTTGGCTGCATTGGGTCTTTGTTGCTGCGCGCGGGCTTTCTCTAGTTGCGGCGAGCAGGGGCTACTCTTTGTTGCTGTGCGCGGGCTTCTTATTGCGGTGGCTTCTCTTGTGCCGCACAGGCTCTAGGTGCGCGGGCTTCAGTAGTTGTAGCACACAGGCTAAGTAGTTGTGGCTCGCGGGCTCTAGAGCGCAGGCTCAGTAGTTGTGGCGCATGGGCTTAGTTGCTGTGCGGCATGTGGGAACTTCCCGGAGCAGGGCTCGAATCCATATCCCCTGCATTGGCAGGCGGATTCTTAACCACTGTGCCACCAGGGAAGCCCGAGCTCAGCAATTTTATTTTTACCTTTAGAAATCTCCAATGAAGGGAGTAATTCTGTAGCGTTTTGATTGCTTAAAAACTGGTTTATAAAATTTAAAAAGTGTTTTAAAGAGGTACTCCTGTGCACCTTAATATTAAAATGTAGTGCTATCTTCTTATTGATTATTCCCTTGTAAATGAATCAGTGTTTAACTACAAAAGTGGGTGGAAAGTATGGATGATTGCCCCCTCCAAATTGATACTGTTTTGCTTTAAGACCAACGTATGATCTCAAGATAATTTTAATTTAGAATTTTAAAATATAATTTAGGCTTTCACTACAAAATACATTGCAAGGGTGTAATAGAGAGGGGGAAGGGTAACCTATAAACTTAGAGACATAAAAGATATGTCAATTTAAACAAACCTAGACAATGTATGACATATATAAAACAAAGAGAAGGTTGGTCTCTGATTAGAGATACTTGATGATAAAAGGACTTATTCTTGATTTTGTTTTAGGTGCTTTATGTTTTCAGAAGGGAAGTTCCTGTCTTTTAGAGCTATATATACTAAAATATTTATGTAAGAAATTATATGATTTCTAGTATTTGTCTCAAAATAATATGGGAGAGGGGAAAGTGGGGGGTGTTGGATGAAACATACTTGGCCATGAGTTTGATGATTGTTGAAGCTACAGATGGGTTCGTGGGAATTCGTTATACTAGTCTCTCTACATTTGAAATTAATTTCCCATAATGATTTAAAGAAGAAATTAAATATACACACACATTCAGTCAATACAAAATACTTTCTAAAGATAGGGTTTTTCTGGCTTATTCTAGTCTGTTTGTAAAAACTGTGTTGAAATGGCCAATTGGTCCTGCCCACAGCAGAGAGGTTGGGACCTAATGAAATCCTGATTAGAGGTCAAGTCTTGAGAGCTATTTATTTTGTATTTTTAAGTGAATGAATCACACCTGAATTTCTAATTTTTATGAGTATATAAAACTTCACTATAAATAGTGCTTTAATTTAATCTTTTCTCCCCCCCCTCCCCTTTATGTTCACCATAACCCTTTGAGGAATGTGGACACTAAAAATTCAACGAAGAAGCAAACAGGATGAGCTGAGTGACCTGTGCAGGGTAACCAACCCAACTCCAGGGGTGCACTGGGCCTGGCTGCCTCCATGGGGCCCACCCAGTGAGAGGGGACTGAGAGAATGGAGTAAACCATTGGTAAAAGAATGTATCTGTAGGGCGATGATTGTTTTGTAATGTGTAGAAACATTGAATTGCTGTGTTGTGCCCAAGGAACTAACATAGTGTTGTAGGCCAATTATACTTCAAAAACAAACAGAAAAAGAGATCAGATTTGTGGTTACCAGAGGCGGGCAGGGTAGAAACATTGAATCGCTAGTAGAAACATAATCGCTAGTAGAAACGTTGAATCGCTATGTTGTGTGCAAGGAACTAACATAGTGTTATAGGCCAATTATACTTCAAAAACATACAGAAAAAGAGATCAGATTTGTGGTTACCAGAGGCGGGCAGGGGCTGGGGTGGGGAGGTGTTAGATGAAGGTGGTCAGAAGGTACAAACTTCCTGTTATAAGATAAATAAGTACTGTGTCTGTAATGTACACCATGATTAACATAATGAACACTGCTGTGTGTTATCTATGAAAGCTGTTAAGGGAGCAAATCCTAAGAGTTCTCATCACAAGGGGGAAAAAAAAGGATGTATCTGTAGGAACTGGACCAAGTTGTCTTCCAGGGCAGCATGTGTTAACAGAAAGGTATTATGGGATGCCTTAGCCCTTCTTTGCAAACCCCAGTTCTTAGTCGTTATGGAATTTGAGGCAAGTCGCTTAAACTCTAAGACTCAGTTTCCACATCTGGAAATGGGATAACAAGATTTGCCTTGCAGGTTGCTTTGATGCTCTCTGCAGTGAATAAGCGCCTGGGGCGCTGTAGGCTCTGTGTGATTGCTGGCTGGCATCTGAATGTGATTAGGTGTTTGGGGTTCAGACTGTTTTACAGCCAGTGTTTCAAACAAGTGGTTTTGATCCCAGGCTATCTCTCCTTTAGCACATATTAAGTGAGTGCCTACTCGTGCTAGGCATAATTCTGGGTGTTCGGGATACAACGATTGAATTAAATAAACATGGGTCGTGGCTCCCACAGAGCTTACAGACTAGAGATTAGCCCACAAGAGCACCTGAAATAGAGTGTTGATAGTATAGGACTATCAGCTTGTCTTCGTCTTCACAGTTCTGTGGGAAAATGCAGGCCCCATTCCTACTTCAGTGATGGGAGAGCACATCTCACCTCACCCTGCACTGCAGAGGGCTACCTGTTGGCTCCTGGGAAGGTGAGATGGCCAGGGAGCTCCATGAAAGAGTTGGGACAAGTAGAGGGTGTCAGAATCAGGGCAAAGGAAGTTGCATGGGGGCAGGGCCACATTAGGCAGACTGATGGATATACCCCTAGTTCCAATATTTGGAAGGGACTTGGTTTGAGAAGAATCCTTCATCTTGAAAACAGGCTCCCTCCCCCCATGTGGATAGTGGGCAGGTTAGAAGTAAAATACAAGATAGCCACATCTCAGAGGTTTCCAGGGTTAAGAGAGAGCACTGGTCCCTTGAACCACTGTCCTCAGGATGTCCTTGGAACATCATTGGAATAGGATTGTCCTTGGAATTATGCTGGGTGTCATTCCTGCTGTTGGCGGGATGCAGAGGGTGATTGGCAATGTCAAAAATGGTGTCAACTTTGTCACAAAGGGGTCATCTGTGCTGCGGTGCCCTAGGGGTGCCCACCTTCATGCTACAGGCCCTCTCTGAATTCACCAAGGAGTGAACTGCTGGAGGGACTGAGGGTCAAATGGTCCCAAAGTGTTCTGCATGGAGGACTCTCCCAGAGGGCATTCATCCCCAGACCCTTAGTCTGGAAGGAGTCATAGAACACATATAGAGGAATCTCTGAGAGGCTTCAGGCTGTAAATATCTTTTCTGGAATTGCGCTTCTCATAGGAATACGTTTCCCCCTCATTGCCAACAGTTTTCCTTCTGACTCTCACTGAGTTTGGAAAAGCTGGAGGTTGGGCCAGGAGAGAGAACCTACAGGTGTTGCTGATGCAAGTAAGGACTTAGGGCAGGTCCAGGATAGATGCTCAGAGGACACCCAATGTGAGGGTGCTGAGCTGGGCCAAGGGCTGGGACAGGAATGAGGTTAAGACCATTGCGATTCCATAAGGAAGACACAATTTTGTGTTCATTGGAGCTTGTGGTTGAAAACCAGGGAACTGGCCTAGGTGTAGAGGTCAGGACCAAAGTGGAGTCAGATGCAAGAAAGAAGGAATCGTAGAAGGTAAATTACATCGAAAGCACAAATGGATCCAGGATTTCTCCACCATCTTCACCTGGCGATAGTCTCCTTGGGGCCTTACCTGTCTTCTATTCAGCTGGATAAGCCATTCAAGTGCCTGTTGATTGGAATCTGCTAGTATTAAGAGACCACTTTTCATTTAATCTTCTTGTGTGATTTGGAAATCCTCAAAATCCTTACTGCTCAAAGCATGGCAGCAGATCAGCAGTGGCAGTATCCCCTAGGGAGCTGGAAATCGAGAACTGCTTCACTCCTGATCTGTGTACAGGCTCAGAATCTGCATTTTTAACAAGACCCTCAGAATATAATGGACAGATTTCTTCAGGGAGAGCCTATGTGATTTAGTGTTGGCATTTTCATACGCTGTTGTTGTATAGTCTTTCTGGAGGATAGTTTATCAATATGCATCAAAAACCTTAAAATTTGCATATCTTTTAATACAACAATTGTATTTCTATATCAGAGATGGGTACAAAGATGTATGTGAAGAGGATGTTCATCATAGTGTGACTTTACAGTAGCAAAAAAGCATAAACAAGCTAAATAGCCAGCTATAGAGCAGTAATAATTCATAAAAAGACATTCTATGCAGCCATTAAAATCACTTTGTTGGACTTCCCTGGTGACGCAGTGGTTAAGAATCTGCTTGCCAACACGGGACACAGGTTTGAGTCCTGGTCCACATGCCGTGGAGCAACTAAGCCCGTGCACCACAACTACTGAGCCTGCGCTCTAGACCCCGTGAGCCACAACTGCTGAAGCCCGTGTGCCTAGAGCCCGTGCTCCGCAACAAGAGAAGCCACCGCAATGAGAAGCCCGTGCACCGCAACGAAGAGTAGCCCCCACTTGCCATAACTAAAGAAAGCCTGTATGCAGCAATGAAGACCCAATGCAGTCAAAAATTTTTAAAATAAAAATAATAATAATTTAAAAATAGAGATCGGGGAAGAAAAAGAGTAAGATCAGAGTCACTTATTCCCTCGGCTTCCTCCCTAAGAGCTTACCTTGCTTTGGCTGTCCCTCCATGGAAGGTGCCTTACAAGACAACTTTCTGCACACAGCTCTGCTTCCAGCTTCTGGGAATCTTTCCCTCCTCCTGTCCCTTCAGCCCGGAGGAAGTAACAGTTGGACTGTTACCAGCCCCAGGAGTACTGGGCTGCCCCTCGAGGTATCCCGACGCCATGCCCAGCCTTGGGTAGATAGTCCATTTTTCAAACCTCCTTGCCTGGTCCTAGTTTAAGCATGCCACCTGTTTCCAGCTAGAACTCAAGCACCGTGTTTTTTACCACCACACCGTTCTCAAGCTGCAGACAGGGTCACGTGAAGATTAACTGTATTGTGTGGGTTCCCACTTATGCCTGCTGTTGGGAAAGGACCTCCAGCTGCCTCAAAGTTTCAGTGGGATCTTTCCGAGCATCCCCCAGACAGTGTGCACACATGCTCGCCAGCAAGCTCTGCCTTCTTCTCGAGGCGTCTGCTGTTTCCTCCACCTTGGCTGCTTTCAGTGATACCTGCTGCCTGTGAAGAAGGTGTGGGATCTCCTCTTGCCATTTTGTCTGATACCCACAGTCAAGAAAGTGTCACACAGGCCCTGCCGTCTTCACAAGATGCTCCGCTGCGGCCTCCCTTGGATGCGGTCGCTCCCATGGTATATCCATCGGGTTTCTACCAGAGAAGCACAACCAGTAGAAAAGGTGTCTATATAAAGAAATCTGTTGCAAGGAATTGGCTCACGTGGTCGTGGGGGCTGACAAGTCTGAAATCTGTAGGGCAAGCCAGGCTGGAAACTCCTGGGCAGGAGCTGATGCTACAGTCCACAGCCACATTTCTTCTTCCTCAGGGAAATCTCAGTTATTAAGGCCTTTCAACCGATTAAATGAGGCCCACCCAGATTATCAAGGATAATCTCCTTTAGTTAAACTCAGTTGATGGTAGGTGTCAATAATCACATCTACAAAACACCAGCAACACTTAGGTGAGTGTTAGACTGAATAACTGGGTCCGATAGCTTAGCCAGGTTGATATGTGAAACTGTCACGCGTGAATACCACCCACGTCAGTGCGCAGGAGGCCAAAGTTGCATTAGTGTTCTCTGGCAAACTCAGCAGGCTGAAGCGTGCTGTCTGCCATGATAAATCCATGTAGACGTGGGGAGCGAGGCCACTCTCCCTACTTTACCAAAATACTTTGTCACATGGACAAAGTGAAAGGGAACATGATTGCTCCTGGTCCTATGTCTTATAGACTTCGTGCTGGAAACAGCTCTTCCAGATTTTGTTCATATATAGCCTAGAAACTGAGACAGTTCAGACCGAGGACGCTGGGTTCCAGGTGGCTGGGTCAGGGACCACACAGGTAAGAGTGACAAGCGCCACCTCTACACTCTATCACCTGAAGCTCATTCAGGTGCCAGGTTTGCCTGCCTGAAGCCATCTTCCCCTAGGATGCATTCTTTCCCAGGAAATAACTCGTTCTGCAGGCGACTAGACTCCAGGGCTGCACGCCCTGGCGTGCCTGCATTCCAGGACCCCAGGGGCGCCCACCCCAAAGGGGAGGGGAAGCTGAAAAGGAACTCCAAATGAAAATATCACAGAAAAAGGAAGACTTGTGAAAAAGCATTAGCCAATGAGTATTTTTAATCAGAAAAGAAATAATAATGACAATAAGAAGGGCTATGCAACAATCCAGAATTTGTTGACAGAATTTCGTGACAAAATGGCAAATGCTAAAGAGGACCTAAAACCAACACAGCGGCTGCAAAGAAAGAGCAGAATTCTTGCAAAATAACAATGAATCAATGGTTTGACCCGTTAAAATGTCCTCCTGCCCAACTCTCAGGCAGGGCTCCTCCTGGGAGGTGCCCCAGCCCCACCCTGTGCACCCTGCCTCTCTCCAGGTAAGGTGAATGCATTCTCTCCCATCTGCTTCGTGGCTTAAGGGGTTAAGGAGTGCCTCTCACACCTGGAATCTTCACTTAATGGAGAAGCATTAGAATCATTACACCTAAAAACAGGTATAAAAAGATGTATAATTAAGAGCTTGTGAAAACACACACACAAAAAACACGCACATTAATCACATTCTTGCATATACAATTATTGTTTTTTTCTGGAAGAAAGCCCAAGAAGCTGTTTGCCTTTAGGGAGAGGGATAGGTGGTAGGGAAGAAAGATTTTACTTTTCACTTAGCTTTTATCTGTAACCTTTGAATTTTAAAACCTGTACATACACTGAATTTTTTTTTATTGGAGTATAGTTGGTTTACAATGTTGCGTTAGTTTCAGGTGTCCAGCAAAATGAATCTGTTATACATATATCCACTCTTTTTTAGATTCTTTTTGTATATTGAATTTTTGTAAAGTGTAAAACCAAGATGCCCTAACATAGTGTGGTTTGATTAATTTAATTAACAATTTAATTTGGTGCATACCATAGTAGAAGTGCTTGCCATAATATTCTAAGAAGGAAAAGTAAGATACATAAGAACTGGGAAGAAAGAAATACATATAAGTTATGAAAACAAAAATTGGGAAAACAAAAATGCCTTACACGATGTCTAAGTTATTTTAGAGAGTAATCTAGAAAAATGTTTCAAACACTAGTAAATCTTTTTATCCCTTGGCCTATGCATTATTGGTCAGGACTCCTTTGGTTGCAAGTGACGGAAATCCAATACAGACTGGCTCAAACAAAAGGAGTTTATCCAAACGAGCTGATTCTGGATCCAGGAGCTCAAAGCAGGACCCCAGGGGTCTGAGCTCCTCAGCAATCCCTGACTCTGGCTTTGTTCTCTGGCAGCCTTCCTCCCTCGCTCTGCTGGGGAAGAAGCCCTGCCAGTGCCATGCTAACAAGAGCTGCAGAACTCTAGTCCTTAGATGGACTCTCAGAATCCACAACAGTTCCCCAGAAGGACTCTGATAGATCTGCCTAGGTCCTATGCCCATCACTGAGAAGCCTCATGTTCAGATATGGGGTACTCTAACTGGCAAAGACAATCTATGTGGTGACCAGACTGGTTTGTTTCTTCCCAGACACAGGAGGAGACTACATTTCCCAGGTGCCCTCATAACTACAGGAAGCATGTACCAATTCTAGCCAATGAAATGTGGCTGAAGAGAGACATACAACTTATGAGTTAACTCCTAAAATGTACCCCCTTCCCGTGCTCATCAATGGTGGATGCATGCACAGGGCTAACCAAGGGCTCCAAAGAAGCCCTACAGAACATTGAAGACACTAAAAGGAAGGCACTTGTATTTCTGAATTTCTGCTTATAGAAGAGCCTCCCATGTTCCACCCCCTCTGCCTTCCAAAACCCTCATCAAGCTATGATATCACCAAGAAAAAAACTCAGACTGTGTTAAACCACTGAAATTTGTGGCTTCTTGTTACCAATCTACTATGAACAAGTTGGCTCAAACGCCCACCCCTGAGACAGGACAGGTGGGGACTTCTACTTAAAAGCACATAAGAACCATAAAGTGGAGGAGAGGGTGTTCCCAATGGAAAGGGATGCGTGTCAGACAAAAAAGGAATAGATGAACACCTCAACCCAATTATCTCAAGTTTGAGGATTCATCCCAAGGAAATAATCCAAGAGGAAACTAAAGTAATTTTGGAAAAAGAAAATGTTTATTGCAGAGCTTTTTTTTTTTTTTTTTTTTTTTGGCCACGCGACTTGCGAGATCTTAGTTCCCCAACTAGGGATTGAACCCAGACCCTGGCAGTGAAAGTACCGAGTCCTAACCACTGGACCACCAGGGAATTCCCTGCGGAGCTATTTATAATAGCATCAGATTGGCCATGTCCCCAGAGCTAAAAACCTGGAAGCAACAAAGCAAAATGTGGTCTGTCAGTATACTGGATCCCATTGATACATGGAACCGTTATAGGAAATAATGTTAAACAAATGCCAAGAACAAAAGGATTGAGTTCTCTCCTTATTCCTTGCAAGGGTGCTGCGGCTCAGACTCCCCTGGCAGCTGAATGGAGGAATTGAATCCTCAGAACCAGGGGTCTAAATCAGGGAGTCCTCCCTGAATCTGAAGGAGGAGGCTGAGCCAGAAATTGTACAGGAGCCCTGGGGCTCACATTCATGGGAAGAGCCTCCAGAAGGGACATGGGATCAAGGTTCAGAACCAGAGAGAGGAGAGAAAAGTTTGAGCAGATGAGGATCAAACTGGGGAAGGAGGGGAAGCAAGCATCCTGAGGGCATCAGGGGTGCCGTGCTGTCAGATGGTGTTTAGGGCTGACTTTTGGGGGTGGCTGGGCTTGCCCAGTCTTCTAAGTCCCCTTGATAGGGCAGGGCAGGGCATCCCTTCACTCACCCAGCAGAATGTCTTAGTCTTTCCAGAGCAGTGCTTGAAGGGGAGATGGGGGCCATAATCCTTCTGCCAGCTCATACCCTTTCGTTAGCACCAAACGTTGGAGCTGGTCCTGAGGCAGTTGGGGGTCAGTATTTCCTGCACCACATGTCACACTTGCCCCTCTTGACTTGTCTGGACTGCTAGTGTGGGTATGGAGGGTGGTCTGGGGTAGAAGAGAGTAGTTGAGGACAGAATGGATCTGCATGGATGGAGAGCAATGCCACGGCTCTGCAAGAAGTGGCATTTCCATCTTCAAGGCCAGGTGGCACGTATATGGCAGGAATCAGGTGGGCAGAGCCCTGTGGTAGGCAGAATAATGACTCCCCAAAGATGTCCATGTCCTGTAAATATGTTTGTTACATGGCAAGGGGGTATTAAGGTTGCAAATGGAATTAAGTTTGCTAAAGAGGTAACCTTAAAACAAGAGAAATTATACTGGGTTATCTGGGTGGGCTCCGTGGAATCACAAGGGTCCTTTAAATGTGGAAAAGGTGGGCAGAAAAGTCAGAGTCAGGGAGAGAAATTTAAGATGCTATGCTGACGACCTTGAAGATAGAGGAAGTGGCTGTGAGCCCAGGAATGCAGAAGCTGGCCTCTAAAAGCTGGAAAAGACAAGGAAATGGATTCTCCTCTAGAGCCTCCAGAGGGAACACAGTTCTGCCAGCACCTTGAGACCCATTTCCAACCTCTGATCTCCAGGACTATAAGATAATAATTTGTGTTGGGGCTTCCCTGGTGGCGCAGTGGTTGAGAGTCCGCCTGCCGATGCAGGGGACACGGGTTCGTGCCCCGGTCCGGGAAGATCCCACATGCCGCAGAGTGGCTGGGCCCGTGAGCCATGGCCGCTGAGCCTGCGCGTCCGGAGCCTGTGCTCCGCAACAGGAGAGGCCACAACAGTGAGAGGCCCACATACTGCAAACAAACAAACAAACAAACAAACAAATAAATAATTTGTGTTGTGGTTTGGTTTGGTTTGGCCACGCAGCTTGTGCTGGGATCTTAGTTTCCCGACCAGGGCAGTGAAAGCGTGGAGTCCTAACCACTGGACCACCAGGGAATTCCCAGTAAATTTGTGTTGTTTTTTTAAAAAAATTATTTATTTATTTATTTTTGGCTGCGTTGGGTCTTCGTTGCTGCGCATGGGCTTTCTCTAGTTGCAGCAAGTGGGGGCTACTCTTCGTCGCGGTGCGCGGGCTTCTCATTGCGGTGGTTTCTCTTGTGGAGCACGGGCTCTAGGCACACGGGCTTCAGTAGTTGTGGCTCACGGGCTCTAGAGCACAGGCTCAGTAGTTGTGGCGTACGGGCTTAGTTGCTCTGTGGCATGTGGGGTCTTCCCAGACCAGGGCTCGAACCCGTGTCCCCTGCATTGGCAGGCAGATTCTTAACCACTGCGCCACCAGGGAAGCCCAATTTGTGTTGTTTTAAACCATTAAATTTGTGGTGTTGCAGCAGCAATAGGAAACTCATCTCTTTCCCCCCAGGATAAGCGTCATGTAGCTCCTCAGCATGCTGCACAAGGAGATCTCTGAGCTCTCAGAGCCCAACAGTGGGTTTTTTCCCACCCAGGAGTGGGTGTCAGAATCACCTGGTGACTCTTATTTATGTGTTTGTTAATTAATTAATTTATTATGGACTATTTTGAGAACAAAAATATGACAAAAGTCGAACAAACATCCATGTATATTTACCACTTAAGAAACAAAAATCACCAATACAGCTTAGCGTTCCTACCACCCCCCCAAAAAACTGAAAAAAATTGTGCAATAATTACCAATATACCCAAGATAAGATTCTATAATTTATATTTTACTATTTGTTTGATCATACATCTATCCATTTCCCACCTGTCTAGTCATCCATCAACCCATCTTATTTATTTATTTATTTATTTTTGCGATACGTGGACCTCTCACTGCTGTGGCCTCTCCCGTCGCGGAGCACAGACTCCGGACGCGCAGGCTCAGCGGCCATGGCTCACGGGCCCAGCCGCTCCGCGGCATGTGGGACCTTCCCAGACCGGGGCACGAACCCGCGTCCCCTGCATCGGCAGGCGGACTCTCAACCACTGCGCCACCGGGGAAGCTCAACCCGTCTTAATTTTTATGCATGTCAAAGTAAGTTACAAACATCAGTATACTTCATCATACATATCATGTGTTTGTTTATGATTTTTAAATTTTGTTTAGAGGACTTCCCTTGTGGCACAGTGGTTAAGAATCCGCCTGCCAGTTCAGGGGACAAGGGTTCGAGCCCTGGTCCGGGAAGATCCCACATGCCGCACGGAGCAACTAAGCCCGTGCACCACAACTACTGAAGCCCCCTAGAGCCCATGTGCTGCAACTACTGAAGCCTGCACGCCTAGAGCCTGTGCTCCCCAACAAGAGAAGCCACTGCGATGAGAAGCCTGTGCACCGCAACGAAGAATAGCCCCCGCTCAACGCATCTAGAGAAAGCCTTGTGTGCAGCAACGAAGACACAACGCAGCCAAAAAAAAATTTTTTTTGTTTAGGTCAGACTTATATACAAGGGAATGCACGGATATTAAATATACCCTTTGATGTATTTAACAAATGCATGCATCCGTATAACCCAAACCCCTCTGGAGATGCAGAATATCACCCCGTACTCTTTTCCATTCAATCCCTCCTCCACCTCCCCAGACGTAACAATCTATTGTGATTTCTTTTCCACCATAGATTTACCTGTTCTAGAACTTTACAAAAATAGAGTGAAATGGTATATCTTCTTTTGTGTCTGGCTTCCTTTACTTAACGTAATGTTTTGGGGATTTGTTTATATTGTTACATGTATCAGTAGTTGTCCCTTTTTACTGTAAATAGTAATCCATTGTATGAAATACCAGGGTTTTTTTTTAAGCCATTCTCCTGGACACTTGAACTATTTTCAGTTTGGGGCTATTACAATTAAAGCTTCCATAAACGTTTTTGTACAACTGTGAGTCTGCGTGTGGTCACGTGTTTTTATTTCTCTTGGGTAAATACATAGGAATAGGTTTGCTGGGTTATAAGGTAGGGTGTATGTTTAATTTTATGGGGAACTGTCACACATTTTCCCAATGTTGTTGTGCTATGTTTAACTCCCACCAAAAATATACGGGAGCTCTGGTTACTCTACTACCCTCTTCAACATTTGCTATTTTCAGTCTTGAATTTTAGCCATTTCGGTGGGAGTATAGAAGTATCTCATTGTGATTTTAGCTTGCATTTCTCAGATGACTAAATGCTGGAGAGCACTTTTTCATGTATATATTGGCCATTCATATGTTTTCCCTTGTGGAATGCCTTTTTAAATCCTTTGCCTATTTTAAAGATTGAATTGCTTTTATTATTGAGTTTTAAGAGTTCTTTTTATGTCCAGGATATCTCTCCTTTGTGAAATATATATTTTGAGAATACTTGGGACTTCCCTGGTGGCACAGTGGGTAAGAGTCCGCCTGCCAATGCAGGGGATATGGGTTCAAGCCCTGGTCCGGGGAAGATCCCACATGACGCAGAGCAACTAAGCCCGTGCGCCACAACTACTGAGCCTGCACTCTAGAGCCCGTGCTCTGCAACAAGGCCCGTGCTCCGCAACAAGAGAAGCCACCGCAGTGAGAAGCCCACGCACTGCAACAAAGACCCAATGCAGCCAAAAAATAAAATTTATTTTAAAAAATTATAAAAGAAAAGAATATTTTCACTTAGTCTGTGCCTCATCTATTCCTTTTCTTAATGATGTCTTTTAATGAGCAAAAGTTTTAAATTTTGATGTCTAATGTATCAATGTTTCTTTTATGGTTATTGCTTTCTGTGTCCTAAGAAACCTTAGTCTACACCCAAGTGATGAAGATATTCTCCTGTTTCCTTCTAGAAGCTTTATAGTTTCAGCTTTCATATTTAAGTCTAGGGTTCTTCTTGAATTAATTTTTGTGTATGGTGCCAGGTAAGGGGTCAGGGTTCATTTGTTTTTTCACCTGGTATGGGTATCCAGTTTTCCAGCAACCTTTGTTGGAAACATTTTCCTTTCCCCACAGGATTTCTTTGATACTTTTGTTGAAAATCAAATGACCTCATAAATATCTATTTATGGCAGGAATTCTGTATTTTAAAAGCTCTTCCGGTGACTCTGATGTACACCCCTAGGTGCAAGCCCTTGAGGTCCTAACCATTTGCTGGTAAGGTGGTTGGTGATTTAGAACGTTCAAGAAATGGAAGCTGGACTTCCCTGGTGGTACAGTGGTTTAGAGTCCACCTGCCAATGCAGGGGACACGGGTTTGTGCCCTGGTCCGGGAAGATCCTACATACCACGGAGCGGCTAGGCCCGTGAGCCATGGCCGCTGAGCCTGCGCGTCCGGAGCCTGTGATCCGCAACGGGAGAGGCCACAACAGTGAGAGGCCCGCGTACCGCAAAAAAAACAAAAAAAAGAAATGGAAGCCATGGTAAGTGTGTGTCAGTGTATTTTGGACATGGGAATGTGCTGTAAAATCTGTGTTAGCAGATTTTACAGTTAAGGTGGGTGGTGAAGCCATGTTTCCTGGTGGGCAGGGAGCAGAGAGAGTTCTCTATAGTTTGATGTATTCCATCAGGAACCCAGAAGAAAGGTCCAGTATAGAGGGTAGAGTCACCCGCTTAGTCAGGGTATCCCTTCCCCAACCATAATGATGTGATGCCTGTGGGCATCATGAGGGCCTGGAGAGGGTATATGAGCCCTTAGGACCGTTGCGGTCTATTCTTAGCCAGAGTACCTGTGATTCAAGGACTCATGGATTTTAGGGACACCCCAGGGCCACCAAAAGTTCTTTTAAGGGTTTTGAATGATTGATCGTTAGTGACATGCCAAGTAGTGTCTTATCTTATCCCTGCACTGCTGTGCAGGTTCCAGCTGCCCAGGCATTGATGCTTCAGGTGGAAGAGGATCCTGTGCATTCCTTACCTTACCTTTGGGGAAGCTTGGATTTCAGCTAACTGGATGATAGTCTTGCAGAGTTGTTTAGACCAGCAGCAACAAACCTAGCATGGCTGCAAAGTTCTCAGGCCATGGGGCTTTGGAGGTGGGACTTCCCTGCCATCCCCAGCTTTTGTGACAGGATATCTGCTAAACAGTTTTGCTCAGCTGGCAAATGTGAGAAGCCCAGTCTTTGAAGACTGTGATGAGGCATGAGATGAGCTGAGTGTGTCACGGGCACGCCTGGCTGTCAGGTGAAGGACACCCCTTCTTGAAGGCCACCTTGTTCCCTAGCAAGTCTGTCTTCCCCACAAGGTCAACTTTAGCCATCTTAGGTTTCTTGACATGGAGTCGCAGGGGAGGAAGTCACTTAGGCTGGGGACTTCTTGAGACAGGCCGGAAGGGCTGGCTTTGAGGATGTCAGGCCGGGCTGATTTGGGGGAGGCCAAGGTCAAGTTAAAAAGAAAGAGTTGTTTATCCCTGACACAAAACACACAGCGAGGCTGGTACCAGAGGAATCCCATTTCTTTTTGAGGTCACTCAGGGGAAACAGGTTGGCAAAGTAGGGGATGGACCACCCAGATTCTTGAGCCCCAAGAAACCCGATATTCCAGAATTGCATAGGGGAGGGTGTCCCCATCCCAGAAGACTGGATTCTTTGCCCTGCGTCTCAAGGATACACTGCCCAGAATGAACGAGACCCAGAATGTCAGTCTAGCTCACAAAATTACAGTTCTGGGGATTGGCCTGGAGGTGGCGTGCCTGTCGTTGATCTGGAACTGCTGGACCAAGGCTTAACCAGGTCTGGCAGAAGGATTAGGATGTCACCTGTGGAAGACGATGCCCCGGAAGGCTTGGCTGGACCTTTTCATCAGCCCCTGGAGAGAGCGGGAGCATTGCCCAAGCCTAAGAGCACTGCCGTGTCTTCCAGCTTCTCAAGACTTATATTGAAATCTGTTTCTAACTCCCATTCCCTCAAATCCAGAGTGATCCAGATTTTAAGTACTATACCCCAGTTTCTTGGTAAACTGTTTCGAATCTAGCCTTACCACGAATCCTTCCATGACACAACTTAAACATTCTTCTGATCAAAATGCACTCCGAGGGTTTACAGAGCAAAGATACATCTGACCTCTTTAAGGAAAGTAATGCAAGTGGGGCTAGATGAAGGAGCCAGTAATACTTTTGTCACCCCATGCCCTGCCTCCTGGCTAGCCCCCCTCAGTGATGTTGAGCCCCAGGTCCCCTAGTGGAGGGATCAGGTAGAAGACCGAGCTGCAGGAGGTCTGAGGCCCCTTGCTAGATTTGGGACTCTGTTCATTCATTTCTGGGCCACAGCTCTGGCCAGGGGATTCCGTCTATACAAACAGGTTGAGGCACGTCTGCAAGACTACCTTTCATTCCGTGCCTCTGTGATCTGGGTCTAGTTTTCTAAACATGACAGAAGGTAGAGAATCAGCAAAGCAAGGTGCAGTCCTGGGTAGTGACAGCTTTAAGACTACAGTAGCCCTGGCTGAGGGCAGAGCCTCTGAAATTAGGTTCAGCCTGGCCATGGTGGCTCTCGAGGTCAATCCACTGTGTGTGCGTGTGTGTGCGCGCGCGCGCGCGTGTGTGATCCCAGAGCAGCAGATCCTTTCCTTCCAGCCTCAATCCATGGATACGCTATCCCAGCCAAGGTGTGGGAAGCTTCCCCACGCCCAGCCTCTTATTTATATTATCCCCTCAGCATCAGCTGGCAGATGAGTCCCATGTTTCATTTGCCACGTTCCTTCCCCTAAAAAAAAAGGTCATTCGTTTTATGATCAAGCTAACATACATTCACTTTTGAGTAAAGCAAATAAATGTTTAATAAAATTCTAAACCTCCTAAGACGTTGGCTTTATAGCTTCCTGGCTGAGAAGACGGCATTTGTGAGGGCGAGAAGATAATGAAATGGCTGAAGTTACTGAGGGTAGCTTGTAATTGATCAGGAAAGAAAACTATTCCATCCCTGTGTTGCTCAGTGAAAATGACATGGTAGGAAGACTAAATGGGGCTTTGAAAAACCTGTACCTCCTTCACTTCCTATTTGCCAGGGCTGTTAAGAGAGAAGTGAAGGGCAAGAGAAGTAACTCCATCACGATGGAAACCCAGTTTAGGAAAAAAGATCATGTGTAGCTTCCTCCTGCAAACTAAATTCATTTTCTACAGCCAGACCAGCAGGGGCTGTGAATTCTTGAATGAGATGCCTGTGGTAGGGAGAGGCAGAGGCCACTCTGGGTAACTGTCCTGACAAGCTAAGAAAAATGACATCGGGCGTGGTTGAAAGCTGGCGGCTGGCTGCTTCTAGGATAAATGTTCCCCATGAGTTTGGAGGACTCAGGAATGAAGGAATAAAAAATCACCCTGAATATTTGAACGAATAAAGGCTATTTTCAGGCAATGCAATACTAGCTTGAAACGTATGTCTCTTCCCAGTTTGTTTTATTCTTGCCGTTTTTGTTGTTATTACTTTTTTTAATCCTCTCATTCTCTTCATTCAGAACGAGGTAGGTAATTGATTTCTTTATCAAGATGCCGGGCGATACATTTTTCCCGGCTTTCAGGGAGCACAGAAAACCTAAAACCATTGTCTGGCAGATGAAGCTTTCAGCTGCAATCATCTTTATCTTTATCATCAGGTAAGCCTGCTGGCATATATTTTTATTCAGAAGCGTTTTCTTTTACTGGTCAAGTAACATTTTTGTGATTGCATTATCCAAAAATAAAAAAAGAATTTTTTAACTATGATCGACATAAAGCTTGTTAGATCTTTTTTTTGTTTGTTTGCGGTACGCGGGCCTCTCAGTGTCGTGGCCTCTCCCGTTGCGAAACACAGGCTCTGGACACGCAGGCTCAGCGGCCATGGCTCACGGGCCCAGCCGCTCCGCGGCATATGGGATCTTCCCGGACCGGGGCACGAACCCGCGTCCCCTGCATTGGCAGGCGGACTCTCAACCACTGCGCCACCAGCGAAGCCCTATATATATAAACATCTTTATTGGGGTATAATTGCTCCACAATGGTGTGTTAGTTTCTGCTCTACCCATATTTTTTTAATTGTGGAAAAATAAGCATAAAATCCATTTACCATTTTAACCATTTTAAACTGTCTAGTTCAGTGGCATTAAGTACATTCACACTGTTGTGCAGTCATCATCCCTATCCCTCTCCAGAACTTTATCAACATCCCAAACTGAAACTCTGTACCCATTAAACAGTAACTCCCCATTTCCCTCCTCTCACAGCCCCTGGCCACTACATCCTGCTTTCTGTCTCTATGAATTTAACTATTCTAGGGACCTCATATAAGTGGAATTGTATAGTATTTATCCTTTTGTGTCTGGCTTATTTCACTTGGCATGTCTTCAAGGTTCAACCTTGTCGAAGCATATGTCAGAATTTCCTTCCTTTAAAAGATTGAATAGGGGACTTCCCTGGCCGTCCAGCGGTTAATACTCCATGCTTTCACTGCAGGGAGCCCAGATTGGATCCCTGGTTGGGGAATTAAGATCCCACATGCTGCGGGGTGCGGCCAATAAATAAATAAAAGATTGAATAATGTTCCACTGTATGGATATATCCATTCATCAGTTGATGGACATTGGGTTTTCACTTTTTGGCAATTACGAATGATGCTACTATAAACATCTGTGTACAAGTTTTTGCATGAACATGTTTTCAATTCTCTTGGCTGTATACCTAGGAGTAGCATTGCTGGGTCATATGGCAACTCATGTTTAACCTTTTGAGGAGCTGCCAACGTATTTTCCACAGTGCTGCCCCATTTTACACTCTCACCAACAACATATAAGGGTTCTAATTTCTCCACATCCACCAACACTTGTTATTTTCCTTTTTAAAAAAATTACAGCCATCCTAGTGGATCTCATTTTGGCTTAGGTTTGAATTTATAATATTTTAATTGTTTAAATCAGGAGAATATATTAATTCTTTTCTTGTATAACTAGTAAAATAATTATTTTACAAAAGAAGTGCATCAAATGTAAAGGACAAAACATATCTAAGGTGCTGTCACTGCAAATAAATTATTCACTTAGCTAACAGAGTTTAAGGGTAAGTCAGAGAAGGGCTCAGGGCTGTTGTGAACTGCAGTGTTCTTCCCAGGGAGACGACGGGATGGTAGAGATTTAACCTCCAGATTTAACCTCCATTTAAATCTCTTAAGTTAAGAGATTTAACTTAAAAGATAATAATCAAAACACAAACTTTTTGAGAACTTCCCACGTTACCAGGCTCTGTGTTAAATGCTTTATGTGAATTTTTTTCAGTTAGTCCTTAAAACAATCCTAAGCAATAAGTACTATTCTTTATTTTTAACAGCTGGGAAAACTAGGACTTAGAGAGGTTATAGAATTATGCAAATCATGCTATTATGTGGTAGCCCCAGGGCTGAATCCAGACCTGATTCCTGAGTATTAACATTGGACAATTCCATGTCACTGTACACACACTTCTCAGTGTTCTCCTATTAATAAAATAATAATTATAGAATCATAATAATTATTATTATTCCTAACTTTTTAAAAATAAATTTATTTTATTTTATTTATTTTATTTTTGGCTGCATTGGGTCTTCTTTGCTGCACACGGGCTTATCTCTCTCTGGTTGTAGTGAGCGGGGCTACTCTTCATTGTGGTGCGCAGGCTTCTCATTGTGGTGGCTTCTCTTGTTGGGAGCATGGGCTCTAGGCACGTGGGCTTCAGTAGTTGTGGCGTACGGGCTCAGTAGTTATGGCTCGCGGGCTCTAGAGAGCAGGCTCAGTAGTTGTGATGCACGGGCTTAGTTGCTCCGTGGCATGTGGGATCTTCCCGGACCAGGTCTCGAACCTGTGTTCCCTGCATTGGCAGGCGGATTCTTAACCACTGCACCACCAGGGAAGCCCCTATTATCCCTAACTTTATTCAGTGTTTGCTGAGTTTCAGGCACTGTACTGGGCTCCTCATGTGCATTCTTTTATTTAATATGCATAACAACCCTATGAGATGGGTACAGTGGTCATCATCCCCGTTTTACATATGACAAAATAGAGGTCAAGAAACCTGCCCCGGATTACAGAGTTGCCCCAACACATTTAGTCTTTTTTTTTTTTTGCCATACTGCGTGGCATGTGGGATCTTAGTTACCCGACCAGGGATCAAACCCATGCCCCTTGCAGTGGAAGCACAGAGTCTTAACCACTGGACAGCCAGGGAAATCCCCATTTAGGCTTCTTACTGTTGCCCAAACATGCTGGGTCCAGTGAGTGAGTAAGTGAAGGCATCCATGGACATTCCCACCGCCCTAAATTTGCTTCCTCCATTCCCACAGTCCAGAATAGCTTGTCTGCCTGGATCAAGACCTTCCTCCCCTCCCCACTGGTCCCTGATGATGTCACTTTCTCTGGGCACATACAAGACCATCAGGCCTCACCCATCAAGTTGTTCCAGTCCCTTCAATCCTGTAATAATCCTTTGCTCTTTATTTTTTTAAGAATTTTTTTTTAATGCATACCATTTTTAAAGTCTTCATTGAATTTGTTACAATATTGCTTCTGTTTTATGTTTTGGTTTTTTGGCTGCAAAGCATGTGAGATCTTAGCTCCCAGACCAGGGATCAAACTCACACCCCCTGCATTGGAAGGCGAAGTCTTAACCACTGGACCGCCAGGGAAGTCCCATAATCCTTCACTCTTAAGTTACCAATTGGTTCTCCTTTTGCACATGCAACAACAAACCGCTTGTCTCTACTCCATTCTGCTAGGTATGTTGGGAGGAGATGAATAAGATGCATTTCTACCCTCGGTGGGCTCTCCCCACCTGCAGGTGGAACAGATGTGTAAACAAGCAAATACAACACAGTGGGAGAAATGCAAAAGATAAATACATGTGATGAATTGGGCAACACATATAACCAGAAATAAAGAGATGCATATGCAAGGCTCAGGGAGGATCAGTAGAGCAAACCCAGGCAAGTGACAATGCGGCCCTGAACTAATCAAAATTCATCAGCATATTTTAAAAGGTGTATAGTGGTGCTGGTTTCGAGTCCTGGCTCCATCATGCTCCAGCTTATGGGCAAATGACATGGCCTCGGGGCTCCAGTTTCTATCTAAGGAAGATAATACCTGCTCCAGAGTGGTGCTTTAATATAGAGGATTAAATGAGATAATATCTCAAAATGTATACGTGCCATCAATGATAATTGTAAATTACTACTGAAAAACATTTTAATACAGAAAAAACCTTTTAGCACAAAGATATTCATGAAGTGTTATTTGTAATAGGAAAAACATTGAAACAAACTCAAAATCCTCCTGGAGTATTATGCAGCCATTAAATTGTAAGTCTGTATTGTAGAATTACAGATACAAAAGCCCTAGACAAAACTGTGTGTGTGGTGTCATCTTGGCTATGTAATTATATTCCAAAAGTCCCCGGGCCTCTCCAGCCTGTGGGTTTAAATGAGGCCATATTTACCTTGTACCCAAATTTCTCTGCTTCATTGCCCCCACCTGCTCCTGCAGACTTTTGCAAATGTTCTGGGTGCCCTAGGGAATAGCTAGAGCATATCTGCTTTCCCCTGCCACCCCAATATTCATAAAATGGCTGTACTTACAGACACAGCCACTCTTTCCAGAACTTTGCCCTTGCTAGTACTTCACAGTGGACACCTCCGTGGAAGGTGACCAACCACCAGGTTCACCTGGAACCAAGAGGTTTCCTGGGATGCAAGACTCAGGCTAAAACTGGGAAAGTCCTTGGCAGATCAGGTTAAGTTGGTGACCCTATTTCACTGCACGGAATACTTCCAAAGATGCAAACAATTTAGGTCCCCAGATGGTGTTTGTTTTCTCAGCTGGAGGCAGGCTGTGTTCCTCCCTAAATAAGGACTGATGGGTGAGCAGAATATTTGTGTTTAAATTCAGAGGGCTTTTACTTCTGGTACCAGGGAAGTGAGAAAACTAATCAAATGATTGCTTGAGAAACAGGTGATCAGAGCACAGGTCTGGACAAGAGATGCTCGTTTGGGAAACATGAGCTCATTGGGTGGCAACAGAAGTCGCGGGTGTGGGCGAGAGGGTCCAGGCAATGTGTAAGTAGGACAGAAGTGTGACTATGATGACATTGGAGCCAGTAGGTGGAGGGAGATGAGTCCACAAAAGAAACTGAGGGGAGTTGTCAAAGAGATCAGAGGAAAAGTAGGATTAGAGGTTCACAGGTCTGGGGTACAGTTTCCTCAATCAGCCCTTGTTTTCCATTTGGTTATGCCTTACCCCAAAGCCAGTGTTTTTGTTATTGTTGTTGTTTTGTTTTTTTAAATTATTTATTTATTTTTGGCTGCATTGGGTCTTCGTTGCTGCGTGTGGGCTTTTTCTAGTTGCGGCGAGCGGGGCTACTCTTCATTGCAGTGCGTGGGCTTCTCATTGCGGTGGCTTCTCTTGTTGCGGAGCACGGGCTCTAGGTGCGCAGGCTTCAGTAGTTGTGGCGCTCTCGGGCTTAGTTACTCTGCCGCATGTGGGATCTTCCCGGACCAGGGCTCAAACCCGTGTCCCCTGCATTGGCAGGCAGACTCTTACCCACTGTGCCACCAGGGAAGGCCCCCAAAGCTAGTGTTGATACTGACTAATCATTCTCTCTCTCTCTGGTTTTTTTTTTTTTTGGCCATGCAGTGCGGCATGTGGGATCTTAGTTCCCCATGTGGGATCTTAGTTCCCCCACCAGGGATCGAAGTCGTGCCCCCTGCAGTGGAAGCGCGGAGTCCTAACCACTGGACCGCCAGGGAATTCCCTGACTGATCATTCTCTACATCATGGAATAGACTTCTCTTCCTGTTCTTTCATCTCTGAAATGTAAATGATTCTCCAAGGTCTATATGAGGTGCTCTTCTCTCTCTGCACTTCCGCTCATAGTAGTTTAACTTATCCACGTGGCTGCCGCTTTCATCTCAATGAGGCTGGCTCCCAAATCATACCTCTAGTTTTAATCTCGCTAGAGCTTCGGTCCACATTTCAAACTGTCTCCTAGACATTTCCACCTCATTTTCCCATCAGTAAGCCAAATCCAGCCTACCTAGATAAGAAGCATCGCAGGATCATAAGCACATTGGAAGGAACCATAGAGATGATCTAATCTAGACCTGCTGAACCAGGGAGCTATGACACGCACTAGTGCACAGTGAATGAGGTATGGGCGGGCGGAGATGTTCATCCTCCCAGCCCCCAGCGTGGCTGGAGCCTCTGGACCAGTCACCTCTGTTCACTACAGCCTCATCCTCTGATGACCTTCAGAGAGGGGGGCGGGGTCTGAGAGTGAGCAAGAGGCCACCACTGGCAGCCAGATGCACGGCACATCGTTGCCTACGTAGAGATGCTGGAGGAGTTTGTGTCCCAGGTGCCCAAGGAATGCAAGGAGCAACCAGTGGGCAGGAAGTTGTGAATGAGTGCATATGTGTGGCGGGGGTTCTGTGCAGGCAGCTCAGAAACTCCATCTTCACAAACTTTGATGTTGGATAATTTTGTCTGTTTGTGGCAGATGTGCCACAAAGATGTCTAAACTGTGAACTGACTATTCTAATAGTGTCTGTGTTCTGTAAACTAGGGCTTCAATCATTGTTTTGAAATACTAGCTATGATCAAGTCTGATTGGATCAAAAATCCACAAGAAATTTTATAAGCACATTTGTCAATGAAAGAAGAGGAAGAGCCTTAAATATAACTTAAATATAATTTCTACTGTTGTAAATGTTTGAACGGTTATCAAAGATGGTTTAAATTTCTTTGGGTCACCTACTGCTATACAGTTTCTTGTCATTTAAAGAGATCACTGTTCAAGAGTCTCAGTCAGGAACGAGCTATTTAAAACACAAAGCTGAGAATATAAAATTAGGTACTATGATTCAAGTTCAAGTTTCTCATGTAATAAAAATGACTTTTTGAAAAGTGTTAACAAATTCACAATTTAATATCTTCTCTAATGCTATATATTTAATTTTTATTATAATCATATTCTATAAAGAAAACATTTTATCACATTCAATAAGCTCCTCTAGTTTTCATTGGATGCTATAATGTGAAACAGTTGGAAAGTACAGATCTAACCCAGCACCTTAACTTATTTATGAGGAAACTGGGGCCCAATCAGGGTGACTCATCTAAGGTCACAGAGCTAATCACTTCCTTCCTAAACCAGCTCCTGTGCTGACTTTCTGAGTCTTACCTGTAGGTCTGTGATACATCATTCTCCAAGTTACCCACATCCAAGTCAACTCATGTTCACTTCCCTCTCTGTCGTATCTCACCCAACCTACATTCCCTCTCACATTGAAGGAATACTCCACTTTATGGGAGCTGACAGCCAGCTGCTTGCCACGTTGGCCTCCAATTTGTAAAAAAACACAGTATCTGCAAAGCGCAGTAAAGTGAAGCATGATGAAATGAGGTATGCCTGTATGTTTATTTCCATTTTGCTGCCACTCCTCCCTCAATTCACACCTTGGTCTCATGGAAAACTCCTGTGACTAAGTGACTAAGGAAGACATTTGAGCTTGGTTTAACAGATGGTATCAGCTGGCAGTGGACTGCTAAGGTGTTCTAGCTACACTTGGAGATGGTCTTGAAAATGGTCTTGGAAGTGGCAAAAGGAAGTCTTCCCAGTGGGCAGAGCTTTGAGTTGTACTTTTGTGGTTCTCTTTGCCTTGAGAAAAACTCTACACCAATTCATGGGCCAGCTGGGTAAGGACTTAGGCTGGTGACAAGGAGGTTTGGGAGAGAGGATGTAGCTGTAGATGAACCTCAGAATAGACCTAGAAAGTGAGAGTACTTGTATCCTATATGAATATTTATCAAAATGTCCCCACTGCTGGGACTTCCCTGGTGGCCCAGTGGTTAAGAATCTGCTTTCCAATGCAGGGGATGCAGGTTCAATCCCTGGTTGGGGAATTAAGATCCCACATGCCGCGGGGCAACTGAGCCCGTGCACCACGACTACTGAGCACAAAGGCCACAACTAGAGGGAAGCCTGCACACTGCAACGAAGACCCTGCATGCCACAATGAAGACCTGACGCAGGCAAACATAAAAAAAAAAAAAAAAGTCCCCACTGCTAAAGAAGCTTTAATAAATTAGTGAACAAGGGCTTCCCTGGTGGCGCAGAGAGTCCGCCTGCCGATGCAGGGGACGTGGGTTCGTGACCCGGTCCGGGAAGATCCCACATGCTGCGGAGTGGCTGGGCCCGTGAGCCATGGCTGCTGAGCCTGCACTTCCGGAGCCTATGCTCCACAACGGGAGAGGCCACAACAGTGAGAGGCCCGTGTACCGCAAAAAAAAAAAAAAAAAAAATTAGTGAACAAGATGACTGGACAGGTGGGTGAAGCCCTTTTCCTAGTCAACCCAGTGCCTGCTCACTGGGGTCATGAGCTCCTCACAGGATTCTCCTCAGCAAGGCTAATCTGTTGCCACTGCAGAATGCCCGTTTTAGAAGGAATCATTATCATGTATTATTTCTGTCATGGTGGTTAAGTGAGTCAACTTCATTGGGAGGAGGTTTATACTGAATTTGGATTTCCTTTCCTACCAGCCACGCCTTTACCATCCTTTTCCTAAATGGGTTTACCAAATACCTTATTCACCATCATGGTATCTTATACATCATGGTGTATGTCTTAGTTCAGGCTGTTATCACAAATTACCATAGCCTGTGGGGCTTATAAACAACAGAAATTTATTTCTCACAAGCTGGAAGTCTGAGATCAGGATGCCAGTGTGGTTGGGTTCTAGTGAGAGCCCTCTTCCGGGTTGCAGACTGCCGACTTATTATATCCTCACCCAGAGAGCAGAGATGGGAAGCAGTCTCTCTCATAATCTTATAAAGGCACGTATCTCATTCATGCGGGCTCTACCCTCATGATCTCACCTAATCCTAATTAACTCTCAAAGGCCCCATCTCCTAATACATCACATTGGGGGGAGGATTTCATCTTACGAATTTTGTAGCAACAGAAACATTTAGTCCATAACAGCATCTGACCAAGGAACTAACTTTACAGTGAAATAAGTAAAGAAACTGGCTGTCCTATCAGATTCACTAGCCCTGTGTTGTGGACCCCGACAACCAGCAGCAGCTGGCTTTAAGGAATAGTGGAATGACCCAGGGAATTCACGCCTACTGAGCCAGCTGGAAGACAAGAGCTTGAGAGCTTGGATTCTATTTACAATGGTCCCTGGGTATCCTCGGGGAATTGGTCCAGGACAGCTCTTCCTATACCCTCGCACCCCCGGATACCAAAATCCAAGCTTGCTCAAGTCCCTTATATAAAATGGCATAGTATTTGCACATAACCTACACACATTCTCCCATATACTTTAAATCATCTCTAGATCACTTATAATACCTAATGAGAACCTATTTTATTTGTTTATTTTTAATTTATTTTATATTTTTTGGCTGCACTGGGTCTTCATTGCTGCGTGTGGGCTTTCTCTAGTTGCTGCGAGCGGGGTCTACTCTTCGTTGCGGTGCGCGGGCTTCTCATTACGGTGGCTTCTCTTGTTGTAGAGCACGGGCTCTAGGCGCGTGGGCTCAGGATTTGTGACTCGCGGACCCTAGAGGGCAGGCTCAGTAGTTGTGGCGCACGGGCTTAGCTGCTCCGTGGCATGTGGGATCTTCCCGGGCCAGGGATCAAACCGGTGTCCCCTGCATTGGCAGGCAGATTCTTAACCACTGCACCACCAGGGAAGTCCCGAGAACCTATTTTAAAGTAGGTTTCTTCCGTTATGAGATTGTAAACTCTGAAGGCTGTCACCATTTTTAATATCTTTCTATTTAAGTACATAGGGTTGTACTTTATATAGTGCAGGATACAGGTTGCACACTTGTAGATTCTCAGCTATATCTGAACTGCATTCATTTTGATCAATCTGAAGTGTTTTTTTTTTTTAAACTGACAGTTGCCAACATTTAAAAATCAAGAGATTTCATGTGAAATGCATATTTCCACCTTCTCTTGAAAAATTCGAAGGTCTGGCCATTTTAGGCCCACATTCCCAAAGTTGCGCTCTTTAAACAAAACAGGCATTTCCATCCGCCAAAGTCCTCACCTTGCTCACTTGATTTACTTTCACTAGTCACCTGGTCCCTGAAGGCATGTAAGTTTGCCACGCTTGCTGCTCAATGGAACTATATTGAATAAATGAATTTGGCAGTTAATGCTTGTACGTTCATTTTCATTTCACATACGCGTTCTATCCTTCTAACTCCATTATAATAAGCCACTTGGTGGACAGAATCCTGTTAACTATTTTTCCTTAAATAACTTTTTGGTGGTCACGTGCTTCAATAAATATTAATATGTTTATAAAACCTTGCTCTTAGCCCCAGACCACTGCGAGTTGAGTCTCCCTGCGTTGGTCTGGGGATGCCTAAAATTTCATCGTTATGATTCGTTCCCTGGGTTTAGCCGAGACTTGGTTACTTGTCAGGTAAAGAGATTAAAATTATTTCCCGATAACACAAACATACAACATTTTAAAGTAGGTATGAGGTGGGAAGTTACCCTTTCCACAGCAAATAAAAAAGTTCTTTCAGAGGTGGTCAAGTTTCTAGCTGGGACCCTGGAAAAGGTGGAGGAGACTGGAATGCAGTTGCACTCTGAAGTTTATCGAAGGCTTTTTGGGTGGGAATTTTATCCGAAGAGTCTCAGAGCGACCCTCGCTCGGGTTCTGGCAGCTTTGGGCGTGGCTTCTGGCACAGCCCCCGAGTAGTTGTCACTGGGATCAATTTCAGGACTCTCTAGAGCCCAGCCTTCGGAGTTTCACATTTCTGGGGGCTCGTCTCCCCGCCCTCAGGTAATTTCCCTCCGTTGCTGGCGCTGCCCTGCCCCCTCGGTCGCTGGAGTCTCCCCCCCTGCCCGACACCCTCTCTGGCTCTTTCAGCATCAGTTTCCCCAAGGAGGCAGGAGGGAGACGAATTTGGGGGCTTCCCTGCCCTCGTCTTGGAGCCGGGGAAGGGGAGATGCGGGCAGGAGGCTCTGTGAGTTCAGGCTCGGCAGCCGGCTCCTGAGGCCTTCGGCCCGGGGCACTTCGCGAGGGAGCGACCCTCTCCTCAGAGCCGCCAGCGGGTGCAGTCCAGCCACGCCGAGCGGAGGGGGCCCGGGGCTCCCCGCCCCCGACCCGGCGTTGCCGCGCTCCCCCTAGCGGCCGCCGTGCGGCCTCGCTCCGTCCCAGGCTCGTCGGCGGCGCAGCTCACGTGACCGCGCTCCGGGCCTGCGGCCGCTGTCGGTTCCCCCAGTCACCGAGCGAGAGGGAAGAAACAAGATGGCGGCTGAAGGCGATCCGGAGTGGGGCCCCAGCAATTCGGATTGAGCCTTCTCCCTCCACCCGCTTCCGCCGGCCGGGCCCCTCCCGCCCGGCCCCGCGGGCCTCCCCACCCGGCCCCGGCGCCCCCCACCGCCACCCCTCCGCCCGCCCCTCCCCCCTCCGCTTTCCCTTCTCCCCCCGCCTCGGCTCCGACATGAGGGGCCGGCGGGGCAGGCCGCCCAAGCAGCCCGCGGCTCCCGCTGCGGAGCGCTGCGCCCCGGCCCCGCCGCCGCCGCCGCCGCCTACGTCCGGACCCATCGGGGGGCTCCGCTCGCGGCACCGCGGCAGCAGCCGGGGCAGGTGGGCCGCCGCCCAGGCTGAGGTGGCGCCCAAGACGCGGCTGAGCTCGCCCAGGGGGGGCAGCAGTAGCCGGAGGAAGCCGCCGCCGCCGCCGCCGGCCCCCCCTAGCACCAGCGCCCCGGGCCGGG
Source organism: Globicephala melas (assembly GCF_963455315.2). NCBI lineage: Eukaryota > Metazoa > Chordata > Mammalia > Artiodactyla > Delphinidae > Globicephala > Globicephala melas. The sequence goes on from NC_083333.1 coordinate 34,522,179, forward strand.
GGGGGCGAGGAGGCGGGGGCGGCAGGACGGGGGGCGGGGGCGGCGGCGGCCACCTGGCCCGGACCACCCCGGCCCGGAGGGCCGTCAACAAAGTGGTGTACGATGACCACGAGAGTGAGGAGGAAGAGGAGGAGGAGGACATGGTCTCCGAGGAGGAGGAGGAGGAGGACGGCGAGGCTGAGGAGACCCAGGATTCCGAGGACGACGAGGAGGATGAGATGGAAGAGGACGACGATGACTCCGATTATCCGGAGGAGATGGAAGACGACGACGACGACGACGCCAGTTATTGCACGGAAAGCAGCTTCAGGAGCCATAGCACCTATAGCAGCACTCCAGGTACCCACCCAGCCCAGTTGCTGCAGACTCCTTCCCCACCTCCTCCCCCTTCTCCCCTCGCTCACTCCCTCTCTGGTCTCCCCCCACCCCCTCCTCCCCCCCAGACAGAGGGGAAATGCGACGGCACATCAAGTGGCAAAAAACTAGATTTACTAGAGGAAAGAGGCGCATTGTTCAAAATGGAGATTGCATTGTTGCAGTTCGCAGGCCACACACTCGCGCTCTCTCTCCCTCTCCCCCCACCAACCCCCTCTTTTTCCTCTTAAAAATTTGTGCCAGTGCAGTGTCTCCACCGGGCAGGGTTGAAAGTTTGGCACACACACATCCATTGCATTCATTTTTCTCCCCTTGTTTTGGTTTGGTTTTTTGGAATGAAAGAAGCCTCTTGTTTTTGCAGACCTCTTTGCATTTCTAATGTGGTTTCTTTTAGATTTTTATTCTATATCTGTTCCTAAAAAGGGAATTCAGGATTTAGATAGATTGTGCCATGCAAACACACACAAAACATGCTTCTCTTCACACCCCGAGCTGTGTGGTTTTAAAAGTGTGTTAAGGAAATAGATCAGTTGGGTTAGTAGGGGAGCCTTATCTGGTCCTGTGTGTTTGTTTTTATTCTTGACTGCTAATGGGCGCGTGCAACAGTTGCGGGTAAATGGCCGATTAAAAAGCAAAGCAGAAAAACCAAAGGAAACCAAAACAAATTTAGTATTTCATCTGATTCAAAATCATTTCGGTAAAATGCAAAATAAAATAAGAGACCTCAGGAACATGCGTCTTAACTAATTTGATGCCTTTGCCTGAGAAATGCAGTTTCCTGTCACCTGTTGCAGAGACGTATAGTTGATCATGCAGACGCAATTGCTGAAGATGAACTTTTGGACCAACTCCCAAGTCACACAGCAGAAGTATAGGGAGATTTATTGCAAAATGACTTTTTATTTTCATTCTGTTTCTGAGGATAATAGTCCTCCCTGATCTGTAATGAATTTCTCCATGGTGACTCCTCTCCTATTTTCTCAGAGTTCCTCTAGGCTGGTGCTGAGATACGTTTTGTTTATTTAAAAAACACACACATACACACACACAATGGCGGCTTTGTATTAAATACGTACTTGCGGCTTACTAAATTGTGAAAAAAACCGTAATTTATAGCGATAACCTACAAGACTTTTCCTTTATATTTTTGTTAATCTGGATTAACTAAATTAGAATCCAGTTTTCAGAGCATTTAAAAAGTAAAGTTCGTGAGAGAATAGGATCTTAACAAAGTGATAAAAGTGTGTCACTTGTTTTTAAAAGAGACTAGGATAGTAGAAGTGGTTAAATTTAAGTGTGTCTGTTTTTTTATAAATACCTAAATACTCATTGGAGGAGTATGAGTATTAAGTCAGATGTAAACCTGTTTAGATTGTCCTAACAGCACATGAAAAAGGTAATTTCTTTTGCCTGACAGAATATCTGCCTGTCTTTGGGGTCGGGTGTGGGGAGAGCTGGCAGGAGAATGAAGGGAATGAATCAAATGTCAAGTGTTTGTGTCCCGTATGTAGAAGGGACTACACACCATTCTTCATTTCTTGCCAACTTAATTTTAGTACATCTTTTATAGTAATAGTTTTTACTTTAAGAAATCACATGTGGTCTTTTCTACCAAGAGCCCAGAATGGAAAGACCCGTGGAGAGTAAATTACACTATTGGAGGAAGTTTTCTCAGATGAGACAGAGCTAAGGTGTTTTGGCAGGGTGGTTCAGCTAACTTTAACTCCTCTTTGAAGGCCTAGAAAATAATATTTAGGGTTGAGAGCCGTGTATATGCTGAGTTAAATTACAGTTTGTGGTTAGGTTTCCTTTTTTAAAAAGATGCTTATATCTTTATGTACTTCCATGACATTTCGTTTTTTCTGATGGCATTCGTAGTGCACCTTGTGTATGCTTGTCCTATCTTTATGTGAAATTATGGATTATATATGCTTATATTAATCTTACACCACCTGCATTTCCTAGTACAGCGTGTCTCACACAGCCGGTGCTCATCAGAGATTGGTTGGACAGATGATTGTTAGTAGGTGAGAACTTGTAATAGATGAAGTTGTGCTAATTCTACTGTGGGTGCCATAATTCCTAAATATTTTGGATTTGGGAAACTAAATATTGGTCTAATTAGATTTTGATACATTGACCAGGGAATGTTTTTAGCAGCAGAGTTAGTGTGTTTTGAGCTGCTGTTTCATATTGCTTGCCAGGCATTTTCCTTCCTTTATTGGATGTGGTGTTAACGTGTTAGATGTTTTACTTTTTGAAACATTATTTCTCAAGATTATGGTAGAAGAGATGATACATTTTGCGTTCTAAACTTTTAGAATACGTCTGCTTGCCTAGAACAATGCATGACAGTGAGTTGTTTAGGCTAAGCACCTGTTTCATTAGTTTTATTGTCTGTACTTCTAGGTAAATGTATGTGCTTTGGAAGGAAAAATGTATGTGCTTTGGAAGGAAAAATGTTCTAGATGGTTTGATATCCCCAAGCTCATAAATAAATATGTTTGGTGGATTTGAATCCAGCTGTATTGTCAGGACTCAGAGAGGAATATACTTTATTGGTAATTTAGAGAAGATTATTAAGCTTTGTAAACTAGAATGTTGGCTTAAGTACTAAATATTCAATTCCTAGTATAAGAAATTACTCATTCATCTATTCATATGTTGAGTACTTTGTAGGTAATATACCTGTTGATGCGAAGACATTGGTTGATGTTACTAGCTTAATTTTCTAAAACCATATATTTAAAAATGTTTATTCACTGGAGGTGAAATGTTTTCCTTTTAATGGAGAGAAATTTTAAATGGGTACGTAAGGTACTCACATGACATATTATTATAGGTATAACAATTTGTTAATACAAAATTGAAATCATCTAGTTTTGCTTAAATTCAAGGCATTTGGTTGAATGAGGCTTTTATTTTTATTGTTAAAATTTAGAGTTATTTCAGCCTGTAGGTTTTATGACATAGTTTGCCAGTACATTAAGAAGGATTGTGTAGAAAATCTTTTGAATAGGCATTTGGTAAAGTTCTGACAGCACCTTGAAATCAAGCATTTTCTAATTCAAAAAAATTAAATTAGACTTTAAACAGAATAGTTCTTGCATTTAACTTGTGTGGAACATCTGAGAATACCTAGGTGGTATTTTGATTTTTTTTGTTGTTGTTGTTTTGCGGTACGCGGGCCTCTCACTGGTGTGGCCTCTCCCGTTGCGGAGCACAGGCTCCGGACGCGCAGGCTCAGCGGCCATGGCTCACGGGCGCAGCCGCTCCGCGTCACGTGGGATCTTCCCAGACCGGGGCACGAACCCGCGTCCCCTGCATCGGCAGGCGGACTCTCAACCACTGCGCCACCAGGGAAGCCCCTAGGTGGTATTTTGAAATTTGGAGCTTCTGATGACTTCAGAAAGCAAAAGCGCTGGTGTTGCCCTGGGAGAGTTAGTGATTTATGTCCTCTAAGGCAGGGGTCCGGTACTGGTCCGCAGCCTGTTAGGAACCGGCCTGCACAGCAGGAGGTGAGCGCGAGGAGTGAAGCTTCATCCGCCGCTCCCCATCGCTCACATTACCGCCTGAACCATCACCCCTCCCCCCACCCCCGTGCATGGAAAAATTGTCTTCCATGAAGCCCTGGTGCCAAAAAGGTTGGGGACCTGTGCTCTAAGGATTATGACAGTGGAGATGGGTGGCGTAGGTGCCATGAATGAACTGTAGATTGATCTGAAGCAGAATTTGTTACCTGCTGGCAGTATTTATTCTCACTGGTGTCAACCAAGTATCTTTTCATTGTGCTTGGAATTCCTGATTGCTACAAGTGAGGTACGAAGTGCAGTGGAGATTTAAAGGAGGGCGAGATCATACCCTATTTGGGGGAGTTGGTGTGGGTGTATGCTTCCTGGATGGACATGTGGCTAGTGAGGATGGACATGTGGCTACTGAGGATGGACAGAAGAAGGGAGGGAGCAGCATGAAGCAAGGCACTGATTCTAAGGTGCAGGCAGGCTTAAGTAACCTGCTTTAGCAAGAGCCTGAGTATGTGAATAGGAAATAAAAAAATAAAGCACCATTGTTGGGCAGTACTTAGAGAACCAGGCTATAGCATCTCCCTCATTTGTAGGATAACAATTGGGGTAGATCAGTGATCCTCAGTCATTTTTCACTCCTGGAACACCCAAGGGATTTGCTGTATTCCTATCAGCACCATGTGGGAGCATGAAACAAAACCAAATCAAATCGTGGATACTGTTAAATCACTGATGCAGCCAGTTCTTTCCCCCACAAATTGAGAGAATTAATGGAAGAGGTGATTTCTGAAGTCTCCTCCCCTCCCACCCTCCTGTCTATTTCCGGTCTATTTCATGTGTGGGTATTGGGGATCAATCAGAAGATCGGGAAACAAGCGGGATATGATTTCAGGGGGACATCAGGAAGTTTAGCATTACTTCTGTTCTGCAGGATGGATTGGAAGAGGACAGATAACTGGTGGGGATCTGGATGGGTTTTGTAGCCCTGGATGGGAAGATCAATTCAGGAGGTACTTCAGAATTCTCCAGCATCAGAAGTGTAGACAGAGGAATACATCAGATATGCCTCTGTAAGAGTGGCAATGCTTTCAGTAGGTACAGGAATTTAAGATTATAAGGGAAATTAATGAGATCTGTTTTCAGGTATTGGTACCTGAAGAGGTTAAACATGAGAATTAAAAGAAAGAAAATGCGGGCCCCAAAGAGTTATTAAAAAGTTGGACAACATGACCTGTGGGTATTAGAGAGGTGTGTCTGAGGTATGCAATAATAGATGGTCTGTGTACAGCTCAGGCTCAGTACTCTTCTGGTGTATATTTGGAAGTGGAGCTGGGTATTGAAATGTGGGTGTGCAGCAGGAATGAGGATATTAAGGCCAGGAGCTCTGGTCTGTTCCGTTAGGTCTGCCTTTCCTCCCTCTTCAAGACCCCATGTCCTCCCTGTGACTGCAGATCCTTGGTGGGGGGGTGCCAGGGGTGAGAAGGTGGTGGTAGTGGTGGCAGACTGGTAGTCTGGGTGACACAGACAGGAGCAAATCCTAGTAGATGCCCTCTTTGCATTGGTTAGATTGCTCCCTCCCTGGTCCGTAGCCATGCTCTGGGGATCTCTTCCTAGAAGTCTTCCCAGAGTTCTGTTGCTCACCTTGGTCTCTTCTCTCTCTCTCTTTTTTCTTTTTGGCTGCACCGCTTGGCATGTGGGATCTTAGTTCCCCGACCAGAGATCGAACCCGCGCCCCCTGTAGTAGAAGCGCGGGGTCTTAATCACTGGACCGCCAGGGAAGTCCTCTCTTCTCTTTGAATGCCTCTTATAGCAGTTATAGCCTCATCTTCGTAATTTAGCACTAGTTTAGCACTGACCCTCATTATTCTAATTTTTTTCATGCTTTCAGTTCTTTAAAATGATAAGCTTCAGGAGACAGAACATTTCTTAAAAAAAAAACTTACAAAATGCACTTTAAAAGATAGACAGTAAAATGCAGATAGTATTAAAATGCATATAGCTAAATATAACGTTTTAATTGTTTGGTATACTGGTATGTATCAGATTATTCTGTATATTTTTCTAGATACTAAGTTACATTCCTCAAGTATTTTTTGATTGCTGGTTGATTTTTAAAAATAGTAACAGTAAGAGCTAACATTGGACATCTAAATTACTGAATTATTTTTGAGAAGTATTTAATAAAAATTACATTTAAAAAATACCAAAAAATTGGGAATTCCCTGGTGGTCCAGGGGTTAGGACTCTGAGCTCTCACTGACGAGGGCCCAGATTCAATACCTAGTTGGGGAACTAAGATCCCACAAGTTGGCATGGCAAAAAAAAATTTTTTTTAAATTATACACACACACACACACACACACACAGTTTTGCATTTTTAAAATAGCAGCTTTATTGAGATACAGTATACGTACCATAAAATTTACCCTTTAAAAAAAAGTGTATTATTCAATGGTTTTTAGTATATTCACGGAGTTGTGAATACATCATCCCTATCTAATTCCAGAACGTTTTTTATCACCCCAACAAGAAACCCATATCCATAGCAGTCACTCCCTGTTCTCTCCCTCCCCTGCTCCATCCCCTGGCAACCATTACTTCATTCTCTGTTGATTTGTCTCTTTTGGAACTTTCTTATGAAAGGAATCATACAATATGTGGCTCCTTTCACTTAGCATAATGTTTTCAAGGTTCATGGATCTTGGAGCATGTAACAGCACTGTATTTAAATAATATTCCATTATATGGATATACCGCATTTTGCTCATCCATTCATCACTTCATGGATATTTGAATTGTTTCTACTTTTTGGCTGTTATGAATAATACTGCTGCTAACCTTCGTGTATAGGTTTTTGTCTGGACAAGATGTGTTTATTTCTCTTGGGTATATCCTAGGAGTGGAATAGCTGGATTATTACAAATACAATTTTAGTAGAATCTTTATAACCAGACTTATTTTGTTCATTACAGTAGTTTTAAAACAGTTCTCTTAGGATGAATGAGAGCTGGTTTGTAAATCTTCCAAAATATCTATGATTTTTGGATTGCTGTAGGTCAGCTTGGAGAATTTATACCAGGGTTTGTCAGAGAAGGAGCAGTGTAAGTGGAGTCGTTTTCCCACATAGTCAGTGTGAGGGCGTCTGGCAGGCTTCGGAGGCACCCACATATGTCAGCCCACCGCAAAATTTTAGGCTGTCATGATACGTGAGAGTCTCAGGATTTTAGATAAATCTTTTATGAATGTCAGGGATCTAGGGAGGTAGCATGTAGCACAGAGTTTTAAAGAGTGAAGGATCTGGAACCAGTCCTCATAGGTTTGAATCTGGGCTCTGTGATGATGGGCATTTTGCTCAGCTCTTTGTACCTCACTTTCCTCCTTTGTAAAATGGAGATATCATAGTACTGAATTCAGGATGTTGTGAGGGCTGAATGGGTTAATGCATGTGAAGTGCCTAGAACAGTGCCTGGCATATATATAGTAAAGATTCAATAAATAGTAGCTATTATTGTCTGTGGATTTGTTCCTGAACTGAAAGTGGATACTCTGTAGGGATATAGGGACCTTACAATGTAGTGAGGTAGTATTTTATTCTGTCGAAAGCTGTCAACTGACTCACAAGGTATAAAAATATTTTAAGGACCACATTAAATAAAAATGTACCTGAAAATAGAGCTTTATTTTCCCCCCTTTAAAAGAATTACTAAATGTTTAATTTACCCATTCAAAACATTCAGTTTACCTAACATCTGATTTATTCTAGAACTATAATAAATAATACATTTACTTTAGTTATTTACAGGGGTCAGTTAAAGTAGAAATAGTGCTCTTGATAATTTCAGCTCTTTGGTAGTTCCTCTCCTCCATGCCATTTTCCTCTGCCTGTTCCTTAAACACCAGGTTTCCAGGTTTTCAAACCAGCCCCTGGCCCCCTCACTGTCTCCCTCCTTCCCCTGAGATCTCATTTATTCTCAAGTTGTTTTTAAAAATTGCAATGAAAAATTTAAAAATAGTGTAGATTTACTCCTTTGGGAAAATACATATAATATAAAGATGAAAATGAGAATCATCTGTAATCCCACCAACCAAAGATACTCACTAGACATGTTTCTGTGTGTGTGTGTGTGTGTGTGTGTGTGTGTGTGTGTGTATATATATATAATTCCACTTACTGTAACCTGCTTTTATCTACACATTTTTTAAAAGTTATAACTAGGATGACACTGAACAAACTGTTTTTCCCTGATATACGGCAAGGTTTTCCCATATCACTGTATCTTTATCAGTCAATTATCCCTAATGATTAGTAATGCTGAGTATCTCTTCACGTGCTTATTTGCTGTCTGTGAAGAAAACCATTGGTGAAGTGTCTGTTGAAATATTTTGCCCGTTTAAAAAATATTTATTTATTTAGGCTGTGCTGGGTCTTACTTATGGCATACGGGATCTTTAGTGGCAGCATGTGGACTAATTAGTTGCAGCATGCATGCAGGATCTAGTTCCCTGACCAGGGATTGAACCCAGGCCCCCTGCATTGGGAGTGCAGTGTTATCCACTGGACCACCAGGGAACTCCCTTTGCCCAGTTTTTAATTGGGTGGTTTTCTTATTATTGAATTTGGAAAGTTCAGCTAACATAATAATTATTTATGATATATAATTTCCCAAAGCTCTTTTCTCTGTTCCTTTTTCAGAGCATTCTCTTCTTGGATGCAACATCCTGACTTATCTCTCTAAGGATATTTATTATAGTTTTTTTTTTTTGAAGATTTCTTCTGTTTCTTTTGTTTTCTCAGATTCCTTTCTTAGGTTTTAGTTTTTTCTCTTTGATATTGGAGACTTTTTTCAAGTGCCTCGTGATCCTCAACTGTTCATATTTAGGAGTGAAGCACTGGGTAGCACTTTGTGGGTGGCCATGGGTTGTCAGCTGGTGGGTTTCACTGCAGAGTAATTGGGCAGTGGAACCCCAGGTATCAATTTTTGTTTTTGTGAATTTTTGTTTTCTCTTTCACTCTTTTTTTTTTTTTCTCCTGTGAGTCTATTTGGTTTCTTAAGGGAAGATTTCGTAAATCTTTTTCCTGGGGCTGGGAGTAGGGGTCCGAGGGCACGTGACCAATATCCTGGGAAGCCAGATGAGGGAGGGTGACTAGGGCTCACACCTTGGAGTAGGCACACTTCACTGAATTTCTCTGTTACGAACCCTGAGCCAACTTTTTTTTTTTTTTAAGTGTGGTGTAATTGACATACAACATTATCTTAGTTGCAGGTGTACAGCATAATGGTTTGATATATATATACATTGCCGAATGATCACCACAGTAAGTCTAGTTAACACCTGTCAACATACATAGTTACAAAAACATGTTCTTTTTCTTGTGATGAGAACTTTTGAGATCTGCTCTCTTAGCAACTTTCACATATACAATATAGCACTCTTAACTATAGTTACCATGTTGTACAGTACATCCCCATAACTTATTTGTATTGATATTATAACTGGAAGTTTATAGCTTTTCACCCCCTTCACCCATTTTGCCCACCCCCTATCCCCTGCTTCTGGCAGCTATCAGTCTGTTCTCTGTATCTATGAGCTTGCTTGTTGGCTTGTTTTTTAGGTTCCATATATAAGTGAGATCATACGGTATTTGTCTTTTTCTGTCTGACTTATTTCACTTAGCATAATGCCCTAAGGGTCCATCCATGTTGTCACAAATGGCAGGATTTTCTTCTTTTTTATGGCTGAATCATATTCCATATATGTATATTGTGTGTGTGTGTGTGTGTGTGTATGTGTATACACCACATTTTTTTAATCCATTCATCCATCAATGGATACTTAGGTTGTTTCATGTCTTGGTTATTGTAAATAATGTTTCAGTGAACATGGCGGGTATAGATGGCTTTATTTTTTTTTGCGGTACGCGGGCCTCTCACTGTTGTGGCCTCTCCTGTTGCGGAGCACAGGCTCCGGACACGCAGGCTCAGCGGCCATGGCTCACGGGCCCAGCCGCTCCGTGGCATGTGGGATCTTCCCGGACCGGAGCACGAACCCGTGTCCCCTGCCTCGGCAGGCGGACTCTCAACCACTGCGCCACCAGGGAAGCCCCTAGATGTCTTTTTGAGATAGTGATATCTTTTCCTTTGGATATATCCAGAAGTGGAATTGCTGGATCATATGGTAATTCTATTTTTCATTTTTTGAGGAACTTTCATACTGTTTTCCATAGTGGCTGCACCAATTTACATTCCTACCAGCAGTGCATAAGGGTTTCCTTTTTTCCACATCCTCGCCAACACTTGTTATTTCTTGTCTTTTTGATAATAGCCATAATAACAGGTGTGAGGTGATACCTCATTGTGGTTCTTTTCTCTTTGTTCTAGTATGTTTTTACCTTTTGTACTTCTTTGTTGTCAATTTACCAAGTGTTGAGAGGAAAAGGATATTAGCTCATGTTACATATTTATCATATATAAAGTGAAGTCTCATTAAGTATTTCTTTACAAAACGGTTAAAAAATAACTTATCTAATACTTATTCAGCGTGCAAGGTACTGTGTTAAAACCTTCACAGAGATCCAGTGATGGATAAGAAATGGTCCCTACTCTCAGGTCTTTATTCTTTCAAGAGGGAATAATAAAACAGTGCATAAGTATAAAATAATATAGGGCAGGCTGTGGTAAGTGCTGTAAGAAAAACAAATTAGGGAGAGAGATCATATTCTATATATTTGGGAGATCAGAAATGGTGTCAAGAACAAGGTTGAATTTGAGATATTTCTTGAAGATTGGGTAGGATTTCTCCAGGTGGAGATTGAACAGAAAGAGAAAGGAGGAGGTGAAAGGTAACAGATGACAGGAAGGTGAACGTTCAGGGACTGCGTACTTGATGTCTGAGTGTGGAGGAGGCGAGACTGTAGAGAAGTGGAGATTATGTTTTGGTCCAATTTGAATAAATGCCAGTCTGAGGAATTTGAACTTAGTAGGCAGTGTGTAGTCATTGAATGTTTTAAAAGTGGCGTATGTCATGATAAAGCTGAGCTTTTTGGGAATTCCCTGCCGGTCCAGTGGTTAGGGCTCCACGCTTCCACTGCAGGGGGCATGGGTTCGATCCCTGGTCGGGGAACTAAGACCCGCAGGTCATGTGGTGCCGCCAAAAAAAAAAAAAAAAAGCTGAGCTTTTTGAAAAATAATCTGGCTTTGGTGTATAGGATTTATTGGAATAGGAGGGGGCTGGTATAATAACTTTTCATAGCTACATAAGATCCCATCCTAAGGCTTTACCAAGTAGTTAAGCTGTGCTGTACAGTCATTCCTTGGTATCTGCAGGCAGTTGGCGGCTGGACCCCCCCCCCATGATACCTAAATCTGCTGGTGCTCAAGACTCTTATATAAAATGGTGTTGTACAGTTGGCCCTCGAAATCCTTGGATGCCAAACCTGTGGATATGGAGGGCCGACTGTTTACGTTTGCTGTGATTACCTGTAGTGACTAAACCTTTAGATAAATCTTGGTTCACATTCCTGGTTTTTTTTAAGGCTTTTACTATGTAATACTAATAATTATAAATATTATATAACATATATATTAGGTAATGTATAATATACATATTATACTAATACAGTATGTGTCATTATATTATAAATATTATAAATACATTTCCACCAGCAGTGTATGAAAGTGCCCATTTCGCCAGCACCACTTATTTATAAACCATCTTTGCATCCAGTGGGTTAAAAGCCCTCTTGTTTCTCTTGTTTGAATTTGCATTTTTTGACTAATAAAATTTAATGCTTTCATGACCTCTGACACCCAAATCTCTGTAGTCATGGTTTCCTTCCTGTGTTTTAACTAATGGATGAGTGAATACTTCTTGAACCCCTCCACTTAGAAGTCCTGTAGGCACATCCAGTTCAACATGTTCCAAATAGAATTCATGCTTTAGAGACTGCTCCTAACCTCCCATTTCCTTGTTCAGTGAATAATGGCACTGCCCACTGAATTGCCCAAGTCAGAAGTGAGGAAGTACCAGACTCCTCCCTGTGCCTCACCCTCCATGTGCAGGCTTGTCACCAGGTCCTGTGAAGTTTACATCTTACATATCTCTTAAATATATTTCAGCTCTCTTGTCCATCCATGCTAATGGTTACCTAAATCAGACCTTCTTTATCCCTTACTTGGCTTCTTAAGGAAACAGCCTGCCTGCCCGCCTGGCCTCCTTTTGTCCATTCATCTCTCATATCCATCTTCCACGTACATACTGCTCTGCTCTGAGACAAATCTGACCATGTTATGCCCTTTCTTAAAAATCTGTGGGAAAATGATTATGTGCTTTAGTGTAGGTGGATAGTTCTGACCTGGCTTTTGCTTCCTCTACCAGCCTCATCTTCTGTTGCTTCATTTATTTGTTCACTTATTTTAAAAATACCTGTTGAGAACCTACTATGTTCCAGGCACTCTTTGGGATGCAGCCAGGAATAAAGCAGACATGGCCCCTGCCCTGAAACAGCAGGGAAGGTAGCCAGTGTAACAGTGAGAGAAGTGCTTCCAAAAGGGGCAAGTAAGAATGACTTCATGGGCGTGGGGCGGGGAGTGTCAGAAAAGGCCTCCCTGAAGAGGTGACAGGTGAGCTCCAAATGGAAGTAGCCGGCAGAGGGGAGGGGAAAGAGGATTCTAGGCCATAGGATCACCACATGCAATGGAGTGGAGGGAAAACCATGAAGGATGTCAAAGCCAGCGGTGCTGTGATCAGGTTGGTGTTTTTTTAAAAAAAGTCCCTCTGGCTATAGAATAGATAATGAATTGGAGTGGGATAAGAATTGATGAAGGGAATTAGGCTGTTGAAGTAGACCAGGTGACAGATTTTGTACCTTGGAGAGAAATATTCAAAAAATAATTTAGTATTTAGGATGTCACATGTTAGTGATAGATTGGTTAGTTGGGATGTGGTCAAGGTTGAATTGACTTCTAAATCTCCTTTATTTCTCTCTTTATTCACAACTTATTTCTCTTCACCTTGAATTTGATTGTCAAGTAATGCTGAATTCTTTGTAAAAGTTCCCCTCAAACACCTCGTAGTGGGACTTCCCTGGTGGTGCAGTGGTTGAGAATCCACCTTCCAATGCAGGGGACACGGGTTCGATCCCTGGTCTGGGAAGATCCCACATGCCACGGAACAACTAAGCCCGTGTGCCACAACTACTGAGCCTGTGCTCTAGAGCCCGGGAGCCACAACTACTGAGCCCGCACACCACAACTACTGAAGCCCGCTCGCCTAGAGCCCTTGCTCCACAACAAGAGAAGCCACCGCAGTGAGGAGCCCACGCACCGCAACAAAGAGTAGCCCCCGCTCGCCGCAACTAGAGAAAGCCTGCGTGCGGCAATGAAGACCCAACACAGCCAAAAATAAATAAATTTATTTAAAAAAAAAAACACCTCATAGTTATTCACTGCTGTGATGACTAACTCCTGGTCACGCATCCATCACCTTCTCCAGCTTGTCTTCTCTGGTCACCATTCCCTTTTCCTTAGGTGAGACTAAGTTCCTTTACCTCTCCCTCACCCCCCAGGACCATGTGCATTTATATGTTTAGTTTCCAAATATTTCAAGGTGTTCTAGGTTTCTTTCTTTCTGTTACTGATTTCTAATTTAATTTCATTGTGTTCAGAAAGCATACTTTGTATGACTTTAATTCTGTAAAACATTTTTAGAGGTTTGTTTTGTGCCCCAAAATGTTGTCTGTCTAGGTGAACGTTCCAAGTGTACTTGGAAAGAAGGTGTATTCTGCTGCGGGTGGGTAGAGTGTTCCATAAGTGTCAGTTAGGTCAAGTTGGTTGCATTATGAACGTCTTCTGTATCCTTGCTGATTTTCTACCTGCTTGTTCTATTGATCACCAAGAGAGAATTGTTGAAGTCTACAAATATTGTCATGGATTTGCCTATTTCTCTTTGGAGTTCTGTTAGTCTTCATGTATTCTGAGGCTCTGTTATTAAGTACTAAACATTTAGGAAGGATTATTTGACCCCTTCATCATTATATCTTTATTTGTTAAGACATCGTACTGAAATGGACTCTAATTATCTGTCTGTCTACTTCACCCGAACCTGTCTTAGGGCAGGGAGACTCTTCATTCATCTCCCTCTCCTTCGTGCCGCTCAGTCTCTAGCATGCAGTAGGCAGCACAGGTAATTGTTGAACGAGTGTATGAGTCAAAAAAAATTTCTCTAGATTCTTTTCACCCTTAGTTCTGCCCTGTCCAGTATGGCAGCCACTAGCCACGTGGGGCTATTTAAATTTAAATTGAGTAAAATTCAAACTTCAGTTCTTCATTGACACTAGCTACATTTCCAGTGCCCAGTAGCCATGTGTGATGTAGAACATTTGGGTCACTTCATATCATCACAGAAAGTTCTCTTGGGCTGACCGTGTTACTGTCGCCAGTCTGCTTCTGCTAAACTGTGAGAATTTACCTAGCATCCCTTTTCCTCTAGCCTTTTATTTGCTCTGAATCCTGCGCGGCCTGGGTAGCCCCAGCACTTGGCTGTGGTTCTTCTCTGTTAAGCCTGTCAGCCCAGCGTTATTTGTGGATGTGATGGTGTTGAATTTCTGCAGTGAGACTTGGGCTCATCTTTGCGACGATGGCATCATTTGTTGTTCTCTGGGGTCGGGGAAGAGGTAGTCAGCTAACCTTCAGTTTTAGAAAATCTGCCATGGTCCTGATAAAATTAAGCTAAGTCGTAGATGCAGGACAAAAGGGAAAGAATTAAAATTCAGAGACTTTTAGGTGAGAAATTTAGTTTGATAACTCAGGGAATTCCTGTATTGTAAAAGTTGGTATGTGAACTGAATTGTCACATACTGGTGTGTTGTTTCAGTTGTCTGAGTTCGATACAAAACCTCTTTCTCAGGAGTCTCTGGACAAATGATTTAATTACTTCAGTAGTTTTCAAGGAAAAGACATCACTTTTTGAGTGGAATTCTTTTGTTACTTAACCAATGTTAAATTGCAATTATGGAACCTCAGAAGATTTGCTAAGAAAGCTCATGCTTACACTCTTCTCTACTCATGGATGTGTTCTAGAATTCACACACTTGGGAGACTGCATGGCCAAGTGATTCATACTGAATGACAGTGTTCAGTAGGTGCAATTTCTACATTTTGCTGCTATGGCTTCCTGCTTGGTTTCAGGATGTTAACATTGCCTCCTTTGAGGTCTGTTTATAGTGTATTCTATTTATGGAACTTAAAAAGCATTTCAGAAACGCACATATTAATCTGTGTGGAATTTCTCTTCTTGTCCTTTTTCCTTCTAATGCTTGCATAGCTATATTGAGACTTGTCTGAGGAAATAGTCCAGCATTTAAAGTAGCTAATAAAATTTTAGCCCTTCCCATCAGCGCAGTTTTCCCTGTTTTTCTAGACATCAAAATTATTTCACACACTCTTTGCAGTCTTAGTAAATTACCCTTTTCTCCAACTTATGACCATAATCTGCTTTCACAATGTTATGCAAATAATTAAAAAATTAAAAAGTGATTTTACTGTAATTTCAGATACATATTTGAACTCTTTAGCTTGAATTGTCTGGGTGAAATGCCTCAAATTTCTGATTCTCTGTAAACTTGGAAGATTGCCTTTATCCAGATATATTATTATCCTTAATTGCCTAAACAGCTTGAGTTATAAAATCTCCCTGCATTTCAGGAGAAACCTAACAATGGGAGCTTGTTTATGGCAGGGGACACAAACTCAAATGCTACAGGGTCCAAGTAAATTAAAGATGTGAAGTGGCCTTTTTTTCCCTTTATTAATGCAAAACTGCATTTGCTGTTAAAGTTTATTTGCCTTGAAAAACTAACCCTATTGGAATTTTAGTCCCTTTTTGCTTTTACAGACAGTGCTGTTGTAAGTGTGCTAGAGATGTATCTTTAGTCACCCAGCCTGGTGTTTCTATAAGGTAGATTCCTAAAAGTAGGGTGGTTGGGTTACATTTCATAGGCTGAACCAGGTTATACTCTCATTACTATTGTTCTTAGACCTTCCCTAATCCGTGTTTATGTGGCTTTTAAATTGACTTTTTCTGGAACTTACCGAAGTTTACTCAGACCTTTAGCGGGTATTTTTGGATATAGACTAGGCCCAAAATCCTTTCCTCATCATTTATTGGTAAATACACTTATTTATAATATGAAAGCCTGAGGTTTAGCTCCTAAATTGGGAGGCAGATGTCTCTCTTCAGAGTTTTCTGGCCAAGTGGGAATGGAATTTTTTTTATGGCTTCTTAGCTTGAATTTGACCTTAGAGGCGTCATTCCTCTGTGGGGCTTATTAGTTTACTCACCTGTAAAGTGTAGATTGGACTAGATGATCTAATGCGCAAGGGATTGGCAGACTTTTCTCTTAAAGTGCTGTATAGTAAATATTTTAGTCTTTGTGGGCCACACTGTCTCTGCTGCAACTACTCAACTCTGCCACTGTAACATGATAGCAGCTGGAGACAATAAGTAGACAAATGAGTATGGCTGTGTTTGAATAAACCTTTATTTGTAAAAACAGTCTGTGGCTGGCCATAGTTTGCCAACCTCTTTCTGAGGTCTTGACATTCATTAATCTCTGATTTGGATAACTAGGTTAGGAAAAAAGCTTTGAATTTTTAAAATAACACTTTTTTTTTTTTTTTTTTGCGATACGCGGGCCTCTCACTGTTGCGGCCTCTCCAGTTGCGGAGCACAGGCTCCGGTCGCGCAGGCTCAGCGGCCATGGCTCACAGGCCCAGCCGCTCCACGGCATGTGGGATCCTCCCGGACCGGGGCACGAACCCGTGTCCCCTGCATTGGCAGGAAGACTCCCAACCACTGCGCCACCAGGGAAGCCCCTAAAATAACACTTTTGAAAGTCTAGTAAGAACTTCAAATTTTATTTTTGCTTTTTCTCTTTATCAGGAAAGAAATATAGAAAATTTAGAAAACTCAGAAGATAACATTAATATTTTGGTCACTCTCCTTTGATAACCAGCTTTGTGTGTATATTCATGAGGAGTACTTACATGTGTAGAAACGTACATATTTTTTTATAAAATTGGATAATGCATAATTGGTTTTATGAATCTTTTCCCTTATAGCATGAAATCTTACTGCATCGTTAAATAATTTGTGTATGAAAATGTCTGCTGTCATGGAGCTTCTAGTGGAGAGCTCATGGATTTTAAAAATTAATTTTGTATTTAGCCACCTCTTCTCTTTTCTAATAGTTTCTAATAGCTTATTTTTTGATTGGGTTGGAATTTCTAGGAATAACATTTCATCAGCTTCAAACATGAAGCATATACATACATCTGCTTTTCTTATATTTATACCTCCTTTTTGTTTCTTTTCAAATTGCACTGTCTACCACCTCTAAAACAATGTTAAATACTAGTTGAAATGAGGAGCATCTTAGTGCACTTTCTAAATTTAATGGGACTGATGCTAATATTTCACTGTGAATTGTTATGCTGACCATTGACTTTTTTGTTTTGTTTTGTTTTTTGCTATCCTAATAAGCATAAAGGGATATTTCATTTTGGTTTGGAATTTAAGTGCTTTGTTGCCTATGTGATGTGCATGTATTTTCTCCTGGTCTGTGGCTTGTGTTTCACTCTCTTAACTGTCTGATCAATGAGCACATTTTGTCTCTCCATTAATTCAAGTCTTTGATCTGTTTCATCAGTGTTTTATTGTTTTTGGCCTACTGGTCTTTTTCATATTATTACATTTGTACCTAAGTATTTGATGATTTTTGGTGCTATTACAATTAGTACTTATTTTTTAAATTTGAATTTCCAGTTATTTATTGTTATAATAGAAATATAATTGATTTTTGTGTATTGATCTTTGTGACCTTGTTAAACTCAACTGTTAGTCTAATAGATTTTTTTTTTTTTGTAGATTTCTTGGGATTTTCTACATAGGTAATCATGTTGCCTGGCAAATAGAGATGATTTTATGTTTTCCTTTTCCAAGCTGGATTTTCTTTTTCTTATTGAAGTATAATTGATTTACAATATTGTGTTAGTTTCAGGTGTACAGCAGAGTGATTCAGTTTTATTTAATTCTTTTTTTCGATTCTTTTCCATTATATTTTATTATAAGATATTGAATATAGTTCCCTCTGCTATACAGTAAATCTTTGTTGTTTATCTGTTTTATGTAAAGGTAGTGTGTATCTGTTAATCCCATACTCCCAATTTATCCCTGTCCCCCCTTCCCCTTTAACCATAAGTTTGTTTTCTATGTCTGTGAGTCTGTTTCTGTTTTGTAAATAAGTTCATTTTTACTATTTTTTTAGATTCCACATATAAATGATATCATATAATATTTGTCTTTCTCTGTCTGACTTAACTTCACTTAGTATGATTTCCTCTAGGTTCATCCATGTTGCTGCAAATGGCATTGTTTCATTGTGGTTTTATGGCTGAGTAATATTCCGTTGTGTATATATACCACATGTTCTTTATCCATTCCTCTGTTGATGGACACTTAGGTTGCTTCCACGTCTTGACTATCGTAAAAATTGGTTTCTAATTTAACTTCATATGTCAGAGAACATACTGGGTATGACTAAAAATGTTTAAAAAATGAAGTCATTTGAGATTTGTTTTATGACCCAAAGCATTGTCTGTTTAGGTGAATATTCCATGTGTACTAGGAAATAAGAGTCTGCTGCTGTTGGGTAGAGTGTTCCATAAATGTGATTAACTGTTGTTGATAGTGTTCTTAAAGTCTTCTATATCCTTGCGGACTTTCCATCTACTTGTTCTGTTGATTACTAAGAGAGGAGTGTTGAAATCTACAACTATTGTTATAGATTTGTTCTCTGTCTCCTTGCAGTACTGTATGTTTATGCCTTATATATTTTGTGGCTCTGTTATTAGGTTCATAAACATTTATGGTTGTTGGTCTTTTGATTATTTGACCCCTTTATCATTATGAAATGACCTTCTTTACTCTGGTAATATTCTTTGCTTAAAATCTACTGTTTGATATTAATATAACCAGTTCAGCGTCTTTCTTTTTGAATAGTGTTAGCATGGTGTATCTTTTTCCACCCTTTTCCTTTTAGTTTGTACTATGTCATATATATATATATATATATATATATATATTTTTTTTTTTTTTTTGCTGTGCTGCATGGCATGTGGGATCTTACCCCATCCAGGGATCGAACCCGTGCCTCCTGCGGTGGGAGCGCAGAGTCTTAACCACTGGACCTCTATGGAAGTCCCTAGTATATATTTTAAAGGGGTTCCTTGTTTTGTTTTTTTAAAAAGCTAGTCTTCTGACAGTGAATTTAGGCTATTTACACTTAATATAATTTTTTTTTTTTTTCTTTTTTGGCCGTGCCTCACAGCTTGGTTTGCAGGGTCAGTTCCCTGACCAGTGATTGAATCCGTGCCCTTGGTAGTAAAGCATGGAGTCCTAACCACTGGACTGCCAGGAAATTCCCATCTTTTTTTTTTTTGGTTCCTCTGTTTCCCTTTCCTGCCTGCTTTTGGATTAGTTGAACATTGCCCTATTTTAATTTATTAGCTTTTTGGTTTATGTCTGTGCTATTTTTTTAGTGGTTCCTCTAGGAATTACAAAATACTTATCTACTTAAAGTTAGCATTTTATCCCTTTAAGTAAAATTTAAAAGTGTCACAACCATAGAGGTTCCCTTATCCTAGCCCTCTCCCCAATGCTATAAGTGTCGTATATATCTACAGTTGTCCCTCTGTATCTGTGGGGGATTGATTCCCAGGACCCTTGTGGATACCAAAGTCTCTGGATGTCAGATCCCTTGTATAAAGTGGCACCGTACAGTTGGCCCTCTGTATCAGACTCTACATACATTAAAGCTCCACTAGATGATGTTACAATTTTTGCTCTCAACCACTGTACATATATATATATATTTTAACTGTACGTATTTTAAAGAGTTTAACTGTACGTATGCTTAAGAGTTGAAACAACCTTTTTTGTTTGTTTTTTTAATTTCTTGTTCTTCCTTTATTCCTGAAAGTCCAGTTTTCACTCTGGTATCATTTCTGTTTCTTTTACCATTTTTACCATTTGTTTTTTTGTTGTTCTTTCATAATTGAGATTTTATTGGCTGTTTTGAGGATCAGTACACAGACATTTCAATTTGTACAAATTCTTAACATACATACCAAAACTCTAAAAAATCATGTAGTTGTGATTCTTTTCTGAACAGTTATTCCAGTGACTTTCCAACTTAAAATGTGGAGGCAAATTTTCCTTGACAGGATATCAAGTACCAGTATCTTCAAATATTGATATGCTGTTACATCATTAAGTCTCACTAATTCACAATTTAATATCACATACACTACATACTAAAATTGTCGATCGTCTACAGCACATTAACAAAATTACTAGAAGAACTGGACTACCATGACCAAAGATGTTACAGAGTACACAAAATTCTGACCAGGAGAGCCAAGATCAAGGAGTGAGTGGTTTGCTTTAGGAAACTCTGTTAGTTTTCCTTCATCTGAAATGTTTTTATTTTGCCTGAATTGTGGAAGAGTATTTTTGAAGGATATAGAATGCTGGGTTGATATTTCTCTAAGCACTTTAAAGATGTCCCATTCTCTGCGGTTATTTGAATTATTGTTCTCTCACATGTAATGTTGTTTTTTCTCTTGCTGCTTTGTAGATTTTTCTTTAGCTATATGTTCTGGAATTCCTTCTGTACTCTGGCTTGCGGGGGGGGGGGGGGGCCCTTTTCTTGATCTACTGGCTAGAAAGATGTGAGTTTCTTGTAGATTCTGTAGTTGGAGCCTCCCTTGAGGCAGGGGCCGGAAGAGGGGGAAAAAAGTAAAATAACAACAAAACAGGGGATTTCCCTCATGCTCTTCAGCACACAGGGGACCCTTTTCCTCAGTCCTCTGCCTGAAAGACAGGGCTTCTCTGAGTTTTTTCTGTTCATGCTTTTTGCCGTAGATTCACTGTGAGCTTGTTCTATTCCAGGAGAGAAAATAGGGAAACAGTCCTCTGCTTGTTGTTTGTTGTTGCCTCTTCTAGTTTCGACTCCCCTACCTGGTCCTTGTGCTTTTGCTTCCCCCCCCCCCCCCCATAATCCTTTGGTGGTTGCTTTTTCTGTATTTTGTCCAGAGTTTTCAGTTTAGTGGAGCCATTATCTCCAGTGAGCTTATTACTCCATCTTGGCTTGGCTTTGGACCACATTCTTCTTGTGAGCTGCATAGTGTTCCCTTGTGCGGAAGTACAATATTATAGTTTTTTGTTTTAGCCAGTTCCTTACTGGGTGGACATTTAGGTTATATACAGCTTTGGCACTGTTGCAAACAGTGCCAAAATGAATGTACATGTGAGTTATGTTATATGGTAAATTCTTAGAAAGGGGATTGCTAGATTAAAAGGTATGTATTATTCTGTAATTTTTCATAGATATTTACACATAGTATGCTTCTGGATTTTATTTGCTATTTTTAACTTTATTTTAATAACTATGATTGACCCATGATTTCTTTTGTGGAGGGGGTGGTACATGTCTTTTGTTATTAGGTTTTGGTGTCACTGTTATCCTGGTTTTTTTTTTTTTTTTTTTATCTTTTTTTTATCCTGTTTTTTTTAAGAGGACTTTTAAAATCTTTTCTTCTTTTTCTGTCCTCTGGAATGTTTTGAAAACCATCCTGGCTGGGTGCTGTTTTAGGGGCAAGAGCTCGCTGACATCTTCTTCAGTTTCTCCTATAATTATTGGTTTGTTTTCTGTTCTTTGATTTAGTTTTGGTGTTTGGTAATTCTCTGACGGTCATCCTTTCACCCAGGTTTTAGACTTTATTAGCATTCTTTTAATAGCTTCTGTACCTGTGGCAAGTTCCCCTTTATCATCACCAATTTTATTTATTGTGCTTGGTCCCACCTTTTCTTGATTAGGTTAGTTCTAGTTGTGCCCTGTAGATTGCCTGTCTGTCCTCTTTACTCACTCTTCTACCTCCTCTTTGTGGACATTTGAATTTGTGACCTGCGTTCATGTTAGCTATTTAGTCAGTCTACTAGAGCTGTTAAGATTAAAAAGAAGTGTCTTAAAGTCTCCTGCTACTATTCTGTTTCTGTCCAGTTCTTCTTGAATTTCTTATAGTTTTGCTTTATATTGTTTGATGCCAATTTATTTGGTTTATTAATTCATGCAGCAACTAATTCAGGAATCTGCTATGTACCAGGAAGTGTAATAAGTACTAGGCCTGAGAAGCCAAACAAAAATTGTCCTGGGCTTCCCTGGTGGCACAGTGGTTAAGAATCTGCCTGCCAATGCAAGGGACACAGGTTCGAGCCCTGGCCTGGGAAGATCCCATATGCTGCGGAGCAACTAAGCCCATGCGCTACAACTACTGAGCCTGAGCTCTAGAGCCCGCAAGCCAGAACTACTGAGCCCACGTGCCACAGCTACTGAAGCCTACGCCCCTAGAGCCCGTGCTCCGCAGCAAGAGAAGCCACAACAGTGATAAGCCCGTGCACCGCAACAAAGAGTTAGCCCTCGCTCACCGCAACTAGAGAAAGCCCACGCGCAGCAACGAAGACCCAACGCAGCCAATAAATTAAAAAAAAAAAAAAATTGTCCTGGCCTTTGTGGAAGTTGCAGTCTAGTGGAGGCATATGTTAATTGAATGAAACTGTAAGGCTTTTAAGTGTGATAAAATACTATGAGGGAAAAGAGCTGAATGAATGAGGAGCTGGCCACTTGACAGAGTGGGAGAGAGTATTCTAGGTAGAGAGAACAGCTGTGGGGAGGCAGCGAGCTTTGCATGATCCAGGAGGCCCGTGTGGCTGAAGCAGAAAGGAGAGGGGGAGGCTGAGTTTGGAGCAGTAGCCAGGGCGTACCTCACAGAGGGCCCTGTAGGTCTCAGGAAGGAGTTTGGATTTTAATCCAAGTATGGTGGGGACTCACTGAAAGGCTTAAAGTTGGGGACTGGCACAATCATATTTACTTTTTATTAAGTTGTTCATAACTGTTATATCTTCATTGTAGACTGCATCCTTTATCATTACAAAATCTTTGTTCCATTTAGGGATTTAAAAATTTTTGCTTTGAATTAAACTTTTGTAACTCCTTTTTATTTCCATTTCCTACAAAGAGAAGTGTACCTGGGACATCCTGTTGAAAATAGCTAGTAGGCAGTTGGAAATACTGTCTCTGGAGTTCTGAAGCGAGGTCTGGGTAGAGAAATGCATTTAGAAGTCATTGATATTTGGGTGGTAATTGAGTCCACTGATAACTGGGGGAAAGCAGGAGAATCTGGTGAGGACTAAACTTTGGGGAATTTGCACGTGTAAGAGAGGTGTTTGGCAGAGGGACAGCTGGTCAGGGAAATTGAGTCCTGGGTGGCACAGGAAATTCAAGAAGGATGTTGTGGCCAAATATGTCAGATGTTTTCAAAGAGAGGCTAGGTAAAACAGGTGGTATGTTACAGCACTTTCTATCCCAGGTATCGGTTGATGTTTACAAGTTTGCAGTTAATTTAATAATCTTATTTAATCTTACTCTGTATTTAGGCTGTAACATGATATGTCCTGTTAGCTATATATATTGAAAAAATTGAAACAAATAATTGAAACAATTAGAAGTAAGGAGCTTTAGAACAGATTTTCTGAACTTTTTGCTTTTACTTTACGTAATTTCAAATATGCAGAAAAGCTGAAAGAATAGTACAATGAACACCGAGTATACCCTTCTCTTGGATTCACCGATTTTTGTTGTTTATAAATTTATGTATTTATTTATTTATGGCTGCATTGGTCTTTGTTGCTGCGCGCGGGCTTTCTCTAGTTGCGGCGAGGTGGGGGCTACTCTTCCTCGTGTGTGCGGGCTTCTCATTGCGGTGGCTTCTCTTGCAGAGCACGGGCTCTAGGTGCGGGGGCTTCAGTAGTTGTGGCTCGCGGGCTGTAGAGCGCAGGCTCAGTAGTTGTGGTGCATGGACTTAGTTGCTCCGCAGCATGTGGGATCTTCCTGGACCAGGGCTCGAACCCGTGTACCCTGCATTGGCAGGCGATTCTTAACCACTGCACCATCAGGGAAGTCCCGGATTCACCAATTTTTATAAACATTTTTGCCATATTTGGTTGCTCAGTCTTTTAAAATTTTCTTTTTGCTGAACCACTGAATAGTAAGTTGTAGACGTAATAGCACTTCACCTCTAAATACTTCAGCATACTCAAGACATTTAATTTAACATGGATATAACATTACATTTCAAATTTCCCCAATTGTCCTCTATTGCTGTTTTGTTTCTTTATCCAAGATTCAGTCAAGGGTCTTGTATTGCTTTTAGTTGACATCTCTTTTGTTCCTTTAATTTAGAGCTCTTCTGTCACTTTTGGAGAGGGAAGGGTTCTTTTGTGACAGTGACATTTTTTCATTGTCCAGGCCAATTGTCTTTAGAATGTCTCACTGTTTGGGTTTATCTGATTGTTTCCGATAGAAACACACATTATATAGAGAGTTATGGAGTCTAGAAGTATGAAAACACTATAAATATTCTTCTTAGAATTAATACAATAAAAATGTATGAACCAAACTGAAAAATCTACTGTGGCATCTGGATTTTAATCTTGGCATGACCTCACCCCTGGACCTCTAGTTTTGCTTCTGGGTATCATTTGTTGAACACACTTTTTGTTTTTGTTTTTGGTTATTACAATAAAACATGGTCTGTGCTCTCAGGGAGTTAACAAATGAGCTGGGGGCACATGAGTAATTGCCTGTAATATAAATGCACTCACACTATAATGGAGAGCCGTACAAAGTGTCAGAGAAGCACAGTGCCTGGAGGCACAGGAGAGGACAGAAGAGGCGACATTTGATCAGGGCCTTGGAAAAGGTCTAGGATTTCTTGCAGCTTCAGCAAATTAAGGCAATATCTGCTTAAAATGTACAGAGAAGTTTTTAAATTAAAAAAGCGAGAAATTAACAAATACAGATGGTGCCCCACGGTGCATATTTTAAAAACCCAAGCATGTAGAAAAGGACCCCAAGCAACAGTTAACACTTGGTGAATATTGTTGCCAGTTCTTCCAAAGAGCTCAGAGAAGAGAGCATCCCTATAGACTCTATGAAGTAGAATTCTATTGTGGAATTAAAAGGAGTGGGAAGTTTTGCCTTAGCAACTGTCAGGTTGTTCAGATAATGTACATAGTAGCATATTCTTCTATTAAGGTAATAATCTGTCACATGGGCCAGAATCCTTGTTTAGTCAAGGAACTCTCTCCCTTGGGCTTCCCTGGTGGCACAGTGGTTAAGAATCCACCTGCCAGTGCAGAGGACATGGGTTTGAGCCCTGGTTTGGGAAGATCCCATGTGCCGCGGAGCAACTAAGCCCGTCCGCCACAACTACTGAGCATGCACTCTAGAGCCCTCGAGCCACAACTACTGAGCCCATGTGCCACAACTACTGAAGCCCTCACACCTAGAGCCCGTGCTCCACAACAAGAGAAGCCACCGCAATGAGAAGCCTGCTCACCGCAATGAAGAGTAGCCCCCACTCGCCTCAACTAGAGAAGGCCCGCATGGAGCAACGAAGACCCAACGCAGCCAAAAATAAAATAAATAAATTTAAAAAAAGAAACTCTCTCCCTTAACCTAGACTGTGTTGGAAATTCACTGACAAATTCTTGCTGTTTGGTTCCCGTACCCGCTCCCCACCCCCATGCAGACCACTTTCCATCCATAGCATTTTCTTCTTGTAGGCTTATTAATGTCTTTGATTAGGCTTCAGCTTCCTTTCACACCTGTCCTATTCTAATCATACCTTCTTAGGCAGCTTCTTGATTCTCTTGTTTGAGTTTCCAAAAAAGCCCCACTTTTTGCTTGGTAGTGGGAATATCCAATTTCGGTAAAGCTGTGATTTTCACAATTGGCTGCACATCAGAATTATCTGGGGAGAAAGATAAAAATACAGATTACTGAGCTTCACCTGGGGTTCTGTAAATTTGAATTGCATTTTGATACTCTACTTTTAACAGTTTACCATGTGATTTTGCTGCACTTCTGGTTTTAGGATGGATAGTTTTCAAGGCAGCATGTCAAACTTTAATGTGTACGTGAATCACCCGAAGATTTTGAGAAACTGCAAATCCTAATTTAGTAAGCCTGAGATTCTGACTTTATTTCAAGCCTCATAGATAATGCCAATCACATTTTGAGTAGCAAGCTTTGAAGGTAACTGGAATTAGTGGATTTCATCTGATGTGTATTAATTTTTACTCAACAATCTCAGAGGGATAACCTTTTTGAGTTCCAGGGCAGTGGTTCTCAAACTGTGGACCTCAGACCAGCAGTTAGTATCGCATGGGAATTGTTAGAAATGCAAATTGAGACTCTTTCCTAGTCCTTTGAATCAGAAGCTGTTTTAATTAGAATCAGCTCTCCAGGTGATTCTGATGCGCAAAATTTGAAGACCAGTGTTCTAGGACTTCTCATGGTAGTCCTCTATTTATTTACATAGTGAGGAGTGAAAACACATTTCTGACATCTGCAAATAATGTAAAGACATCATTTTCTTGTGTAATTGCATAGGCTAGAGTTTGAAACTACTGATTCTTTCAGCAAAGTGTTTCAATTTTACATATATATATTCTTTTTCATATTCTTTTCCATTATGGTTTATCATAGGCTATTGAATATAGTCACCTGTGCTATGCAGTAGGACCTTGTTGTTTATCCATCCTATATATAATAGTTTGCGTCTGCTAATCCCACACTCCCAATCCTTCCCTCCTCCACCCCACCCCCACCCCCTGCTTGGCAACCACAAGTCTGTTCTGTATGTCTGTGAGTCAGTTTCTGTTTCACAGATATGTTCATTTGTGTCATATTTTAGATTCCACATGTAAGTGATATCGTATGGTATTTGTCTTTTTTTTTTCCTTAAAATTTATTTATTTATTTAGTTTTGGCTGTGTTGGGTCTTCGTTGCTGCGCACGGGCTTTCTCTAGTTGTGGCAAACAGGGCAACTTTTCATTGCGGTGCGCAGGCTTCTTATTGCAGGGGCTTCTCTTGTTGGAGAGCAAGGCCTCTAGGTGCATGAGCTTCAGTAGTTGTGGCACGTGGGCTCAGTAGTTGTGGCTCATGGGCTCTAGAGCGCAGGCTCAGTAGTTGTGGTGCACGGGCTTAGTTGCTCCGCGGCATGTGTGATCTTCCCGGACCAGGGTTCGAACCCGTGTCCCCTGCATTGGCAGGCGGATTCTTAACCACTGCACTACCAGGGAAGCCCTGTCTTTCTCTTTCTGATTTACTTCACTTAGTATGATAATCTCTAGGTCCATCCATGTTGCTGCAAATGGCATTATTCTTTTTTATGGCTGAGTAATATTCCTGTGTGTGTGTGTGTGTGTGTGTGTGTGTGTGTGTGTGTGTGTGTATGTATTACATCTTCTCTATCCATTCACCTGTCAATGGATGGACATTTAGGTTGCTTCCATGCCTTGGCTATTGTAAATAGTGCTGCTGTGAACATAGGGGTGCATGTGTCTTTTTGAATTATAGTTTTGTCTGGGTATATGCCCAGGAGTAGGATTGCTGGATCATACGGTAACTCTAGTTTTTTGAGGAACCTCCATACTATTTTCCATAGTGGCTGCACCAATTTACATTCTCACCAACAGTGTAGGGAGGGTTCCCTTTTCTCCACACCCTCTCCGGCACTTATTATTTGTAGACTTTTTAATGATGGCCATTCTGACCAGTACGAGGTGGTACCTCATTGTAGTTTTGATTTGCATTACTCTAATAATTAGTGATGATGAGCATCTTTTTGTGTGCCTACTAAACTCCTGATTCTTTCAGTAAATATTTATTAAGTATTCACAGCAGCAGAAATACACAGACAAAACTCCCTGTCCTTAAGGAGATTACATTCTAGTGTTGATATTAACTACTAGCTCATATATATATTATATATATACATCCATTCATCCATAAGCAGTAGATAAAACTGTTTCGCATGGTTCCAAATTATTTATCCTTTTGTAGCAATTTTTTTTGGTAGCAGTTTCATTCGTTTCATGGTGTTTTTATGATTGATCCATGCCGACATATGTAGCCCTTGACTGCTCTATGGAATTTTATCAAATGGGGAATTCCCTGGTGGTCCACTGGTTAGGACTCCATGCTTTCACTGCCGGGGGCCCGGGTTTGATCCCTGGTCAGGGAACTAGGATCCCGCAGCATGGCCCCCAAAAAAGGATTCTATCAGATGAATGTTCCACAGTTTAATCGTTCCCCTGTTGATGTATATTTTGGTTGTTTCCAGCTTGATTGACCGCTTGCTTTTATACGCAATGTTCAGTGTTCTGCATATGTATAAGGAGAGTTTCTCTAGAGAAGTGTTTTTCTTTCTTTTTTCGGGGGGGTGGGTTGGGGTGTGGCTTGTGGGATCTTAGTTCCCTGACCAGGGGATCAAACCTGGGCCCTCGGCAGTGAAAGCTCAGAGTCCTAACCACTGGACTGCCAGGGAATTCCTGAGAAGTGTTTTTCAAACTGTGGGCTGCAACCAGCATAATTTAAAAGCAGAAAGAGAATGGAATAGAAGGTATTGGAATGGGATGGAAGAGAAGATATTAGTATAAGAGTAGTGCTTTGTAGAACTTTAGTTTTGGGGTAGGTGTGTAGGTAGATTTAAATGTAAAATGTATTTCTTACTTTGGATCATGGGCAAAAAATTTTCAAACTGCCCCTTCAGGGTTGTGTGCACAACCTTAACCTGACTGTTACTGAATTGCTCTCCAAAGTGGTGACGGCACTTACAGTCCCGAGTGTGGTATACCGGTGTCTCTGTTGTTCTCCGTTCTTCCCAAGTTTGTTTGGATGGACTTTAAAATTTTTGTCCATTGTTGAGTATGAAACAGTATCTCATTGTGGTTTTAATTTGCCTTTTCCTGATGGCTAGTGAGGTTGACGTTAATCCCTTTTTTTTTAATACAGGAAAATTAATATACTTTATCTGCTAGATAGTAGATCAGTGTTGAAAATGGTAATGAGTGTAATCCTCAATGGTATATTATAAATACATTTCCCTGAATAGTTGAAATATCTTGACTTGCTAATACTAATGATTGACAGTTGAGGGGCTTAAGTGGTTTAATTTTATGAGTTTTCTCTTTATACACTGTAATCTGTGCTCACTTCTGTAAACCCAAATCTTTGAATTTGGCAAAATGACCTTATATTTGTATTCATACAAGACCGTCAGTAGCCATTACTGGCAGCATATTAATATTTTTATATATTTGTATAGATACCTGCCCAATATTTTTCTTTTAAAATATTATAATAAAAATATATGCATGTGGTATTTAAGAATATAAAAGGATAAAAAAATTAGTCTTTCTTTTTTTTCCTCCATTTCTCCTCTCCAGGAACAGCTACTTTAAAAAGATTCATATATGACCTCTTTGATATATATACTTTATTATTGTTCTCTTTTCTTTTTTTGTTTCTAATTTTGTTTCTCAAATGACATTCTAGTCATTGTTCTGTAGCTGGCTTTTTCATCTACTTAATTATACATCTTAAAGATTTCTTATTTCAGCACATGAATTTTACCTTATTCCCGCATGCGTGCTGCAACTAAAAGATCCCCTGTGCCGCAATTAAGACCTGGCGCAGCCTAAATAAATAAATAAAAAAAAATTGAATCGATTTAAACTCCCAATAATGCTTCAGAATGAACTGGCCAGCATTTAATGCTAACTTGTAAAAGTGCTCACGTTGTTCAGTATGTATGTAGTTGTAGTTTGAATAGATACTATTTTGTGGTTTCCAGCTAGATGATAGAATGTAGAATTTATGAACCTTTGTTTGCCTTTCTTCCTTTTACCTTAGAAAGCTAACAGACTCTAGCTTAATATAAAGCTAAATGAACTGTTAAATATTAGAATAATACATGCTTATCCAAAATCTTTCAGAATCTGTGAAAGCTGATATTTTAAAATTAGATATCAAATTAAATTAGACTACTGTTACTCTCTAAGTTAATTTACTACAAAAGAGTACTATCAACAGTTTTTTTTTTAAACATTAACTGCTCTCACTGATAGTCTTGAAATAGCAATTTACTGAGTTTCTCATTATAAAAGGCTTGTATACAGTGTTAGATACTGTTTTAATCAGTACTCTTTTATTTGCAAGCAACAGAAAACCAACATGTTCACTTAAGCAAAAGGGGAGTGGTTTTTGGTTTGTGTGACTGGGAAATTTGTTTTTTAAAAATAAATTTATTTATTTATTTATTGTCTGCATTGGGTCTTCATTGCTGTGCACGGGCTTTCTCTAGTTGCGGCGAGCGTGGGCTACTCTTCGTGGTGGTGCGTGGGCTTCTCACTGTGGTGGCTTTCTTGTTGCAGAACCTGGGCTCTAGGTGTGCGGGCTTCAGTAGTTGTGGCACGCGGGCTCTTGAGTGCAGGCTCAGTAGTTGTGGCGCACAGGCCCAGTTGCTCTGCAGCATGTGGGATCTTCCTGGACCAGGGATCGAACCCACGTCCCCTGCATTGGCAGGCGGATTCTTAACCATTGCGCCACCAGGGAAGTCCTGACTGGGAAATTTGAATGACAGGTTCTGTCAGTACTCGTGAGTTATCAATTCTTATCTCCCATTTCTGCTTCTGTCTCTTGTCCTTATTCCCTTCTTCCACAAGGGAGGTAAAGGTGGGTTAGCCACATATAGCCTCTGGCCACCTTCATGGAAAGAACGAGCTTCAGAGCACTTCTCACTCAGCATCTGAATATAAAATCCCAGGCAAGACTCTCACTGGCCTGCTTTGCCAGTGATCAAGAGGTGGAATACTGTGTTTGGGGGCCCCATCAGAATCACATGGTGTAGGGGAAGGGTAATTCTCTAAAGGGAATGATGCTAGCTAATGCTTCCAATAAAACAAACGTGCCAGATCTTTCTTCGGCATAAGAGGTGGGTGTTCAGCTATGGAGGTGGAATGGATACCATGAATAGGTAAATTGTAGGGTAACAAATGATTCAAAGAAGGCTACGAGAATTCAGAAGAGTTTGGGGGAGTTAGAATAGTCTTTTGGAGGAAATGGTACCAGAGTTAAATCTTAGGGTGGTGGTGTTATGTTCCACACCAGTTGGTTTCTTTCTTCATAAGGTCACTTTTATTCATCTTTTTCTTCGTTCCCACAGCCAGACTCTGAATCCAGGTCTTTATCTTCTGGGTAGTCGCAGAAGATGCCCTGTGTCTGGTTCGTTCCCCCTGTCCTATTCATTGTATACACTGAAGCCAGAGAAGTCTTTCTGGAACATTCTTCTCATGTCCCTGCCCTGCTCAAAAAGTCTTCATTACTTCATTCAAAGTCATCAACCTACATTACTGCCAGAATAAAGTGCTGTGAAAATGCCTACACCTAACATTTACGGATCCACGTTCTGATCCTAGAACTACTTTTCCAGCCTTTCCTTATGTAATCCTTTACTTGGACTCTGTTTGACAGCATTTTGCATAAACAGCTGAGAGGAACACAGGGACTGTTTCTATAAGCAGGTTTGTCTCATTTGGTGACTTGTGTTTCTTCTCCTGCATTTGAGGGTATTCCTCTAGATTCAGTCTTCCCTTTAATCCTTTTCTGCTTTCTCTCATTTATACTTTTGCAAATGAGGCCCAAGTAACTTCCAGAAGACAGTGAAATGGACTGGATTACCATCGTGATGCTTATTACTAGCATGGTGATTCTGTGATTTAATTGAATCTGCGAAAACTGCATCTTTGTAGTAGATGGATATTTGCTGAGATGGAGGAGGTTTCTTTCTTACGATGTAGGCTCACCAGCAAAGTCTGGCCCAGAGTGATCCCTTGGACTTTTTTCTGCAGAAACTAATGGATATAATCTTATTTGGAAAATCTTTCCAGTGAATGAATATGGGGGGGTGCATTGTATAAAATAAAAGATCTTGACCTTTTATATTCTTTAGCATACTTTCTTTTCCTGGTGCCCTGTACCCTTTTAGTTTGTACATGATGAGAATTCACTAGATGTGAGGAGGGCACAGCAATGGGGAAGGGAGGAGGCAGTTAAGAGGTGACCAGCAACCCAAAACCATAGTTAATAAAACTTAGTTAATAAAACAATAGCACAAAAATAAATTTAATGTTAATTGATCTCATAAAAAGTCTGCTATTTAAAAGTACATTTCCTATTCTGTAAATATCATTGGAAAGTGTAATAATAATAATAATGCAGGCATGGGCATGGCAATTCTGGAGAAAATTGTTTCTTTCCATAAGTTTCTTATTAATACCTCATAGACTTGTTCAGAGGATTAAATGAGATCTGCTTGCTTGTTATGAACTAAGGTCTCAAATGCTATATATTGATACATTTACATACATATATATTCCTGGACTGTACATTTCATAAATTGGCGAACAGGCACGCCTCCTGTTGCTTAATTTACAGGTAAAAATTATAATCTGTTGTCTGTTTCCTAAGTGAGCCCTGCTCCCCCTTTTTCTCCCAGTATTGGAACCCTGCTTCTCTTCTCTCTTCCTTACTTCTTCTTCCTTTCTGTCTCAGCCCTAACCTTGTGCTTCACTGTGGAACTCCCCATTACATGGCTCTCAGGAAGAACTGGCCAAGGAAAGGGTGCGCTGCACCAGAGAACTTCCTGTCTGATTGCTGAGAGGCATTTCTTAGTGCAGCCGGCACCATGTGAGATCTGTTACGCCTGTTCTCTTCTTTGGAGATGTCTTTTTCTCATTTATGTTCTTGTCAGATCTTTCACAAATGCACTGTTATTTTTTATCATGGTTACCTGTAAACCAGTTAACCCCTCTAGGTAATTGAGAACTGATTATAATTGTAAATTTTTTTTTACTTCTAGTTTGGGATATAATGGGAACACTTTAAATTTAGATTTTCTGTAGACTTAAAGGTTAGAGCTAAATCATTGCTTCTTGGTATTATTTTAACTTGACAGTTACTGGAAAAATAGAAGTATGCTTCTCTCTTTTTGGGGGTATATGTCCAAATAGGAAAAACCTTAGTTTGTAGAAATGATGTATTGATTTGTAATTATACCATTTCTTTATTTACAGGTAGGCGAAAACCGAGAGTACATCGGCCTCGTTCTCCAATATTGGAAGAAAAAGACATCCCACCCCTTGAATTTCCCAAGTCCTCTGAGGATTTAATGGTGCCTAACGAGCATATAATGAATGTTATTGCCATTTATGAGGTACTGCGGAACTTTGGTACAGTTTTAAGGTTATCTCCTTTTCGCTTTGAGGACTTTTGTGCAGCTCTGGTGAGTCAAGAGCAGTGCACACTTATGGCGGAGATGCACGTAGTGCTTTTGAAAGCAGTTTTGCGTGAAGAAGACACCTCCAATACTACCTTTGGACCTGCCGATCTGAAAGATAGCGTGAATTCCACGCTGTATTTCATCGATGGCATGACGTGGCCAGAGGTGCTGCGGGTGTACTGTGAGAGTGACAAGGAGTACCATCATGTCCTTCCTTACCAAGAAGCAGAGGACTATCCTTATGGACCAGTAGAGAACAAAATCAAAGTTCTGCAGTTCTTAGTCGATCAGTTTCTTACCACAAACATTGCTCGTGAGGAGTTGATGTCTGAAGGGGTGATCCAGTACGATGACCACTGTAGGGTTTGTCACAAACTCGGGGATTTGCTTTGCTGTGAGACCTGCTCAGCAGTGTACCATTTGGAATGTGTGAAGCCGCCTCTCGAGGAGGTGCCAGAGGATGAGTGGCAGTGTGAAGTCTGTGTAGCACATAAGGTTCCTGGTGTGACTGACTGCGTTGCTGAAATCCAAAAAAACAAACCATATATTCGACATGAACCTATTGGATATGACAGAAGTCGGAGGAAATACTGGTTCTTAAACCGAAGACTCATAATGTGAGTAAATCTGGTCTTAAATTTTTGTATGTATTTAAAATTAAGCCAACTTCCTTCATGATTGATGTAGAGCTGTGCTGCTGATGTGATATAAACCTTGGTGATTTAATAATGAGTTGTATAGTTTAATAATTTCTAACTTGAAAGAATATGTACATTAAAACAGTTTTTAAAATTGTAAGGAAAGAAGGGTGTATGAAAAAAAGCAAAATACACACCATTGTACTCAATGCCTAGGATGGAAAGCAGAACGTTACTTACTAGGTGGGATGCCACATGCCATTGTGGGCCCTTCCCCCATTAGATTCCCTGCAGCCCACCATGAGGTAATCTGCATCCTAACTTTGGTGTTAGGATTTTCTTGCTTCTCTTTTTAGTTTTACTATATTTGTATATAAAATGGAGCAGCAAGAACAAAGAAACTGTCTAAGGAAAGATCAGTGCTGCCATGATTGGTTGCAGCCTCCCAGGAGAAACCCAACCTAAGGGTTTTCACGAGATTCTTCCAGGCAGGACAGTGGGAAGGGCGGGAGGAAGTCTGGGGAAGTGAGGGTGCTTGGCAGGGTTGTAGTGTGGACTTGGTTTTGGACATCCTGTAGAAGTATGGTCAGAGGGAGTGGGTTACTTTGTATTTTCAGCTTCTAAAGCTTTTCTTTTTAAAATATTTTGTTTATTCATTCATTCATTCGTTCATTTATTTATTTTCTTTTGGCTGCGCTGTGTGACATGTGGGATCTTAGTTCCCCGACTAGGGATCGAACACCCTGTACACCCTGCAGTGGAAGCGTGGTGTCTTGACCACTGGACCACCAGGGAAGTCCTCAGCTTCTAAAGTTTTCAAAGCCTTCTTCAAGCTCTCAGAATTAGGTCAAATCAGAAAATTTGTGGTGAGATGAAATGAAAGAGCAGGCATAGAGAGGAGAGAAGGAACTTCATCAGCACATGGTCAGGCCAAGCCAGGTACAGAGAAGTATCTTAGCCAGGTCCACCCTTAGTTTTTAAAGATGGTACAGAGTAAACAGCGAATTTCAGAATTTTGTACAGTTGTCTTCTTGTAGTGTTGCTGTTGAGAAACCTGAATCCATTCATTGATTCTTTGTATATAACCACTTTGGACTTACCTGGAAACTTGTAGAATCTTCTCTTTGCCTTCAGAGTTTTCTGCAGTTTTCGAGTGATAGGGCCTTGTGTGGGTCTGTTTTCATCCATTGTGTGTGTGGTGGGCACTTGCAATCTGACAGTTGAGTCAGTTCTGAGAACTTCCCTTGAGGACTTCCTCCTCTCCTTTTGCCTGTTGTATTTATCTTGAACTATTACTTTATTGAATGTTGGGCTTCCTATTTTGGTCTTCTGATTTTATCTTTTCACTCCAGTTTTCCTCTTTGTCTTCGTTCTCTTTGGAATGTGTGTGTGTGTGCGCGTGTGTTACTCAATTTTTCTCGATTTCCTTATCTTGGTCTTCAAGCCCTACTATTTATTTTTTATATTCTATCACATTTTTATTTTCTAAGAGCTCTTTTGTTCTTAAAATCATCCTCCTTTTTAAAAAATAAAATCAAATCTTAGTTTTTTGTTTTCTGGAAATAATAATTTCTCTTACTTTCGAGGATGTTATTGATAGTTTTTTCATGTGTTTTTCCCCACAGTGAATGGTCTGTGTTTCTTCCAGGCTGCTTCTTCCTGCTGTGTGTATTGGTCTGTCTCTTCCATCCTCAGATGTCTATTAATCCTTAATTTTCTGCTCCTGATTAGCACTGCGGGATTATACAGCTGATTGGAAGTTCTGAGCAAGTGTGTAGGCCATATCAATTTTGAGCTTAATCGTTGGGTGATTTTCTTAATCTTTTTTCTTGGTGGTCCCTGATGTCACTCACTATCTTTAGTCCTTCCTTCTGAGCTGGTCAGGTGACCCAGAGAGGCCTTCTCTGGTGTTCTGCTTGGAGCATGAGGGTTTGGCTGGCTGGGTGGTGGAGGCGGGCTGCATTTACTATGCACACCGCATTTACTGTGTACATAGCCACTCAGTACCTTGGTTTTCTGTACAGGACCTTTGTTCACACCTGCGCCTGGTGTCCCCTGGGCCAGAGAACCTCACTTTTACCTCCTGTAGAGACTAAACCTTTAGTGGCTTGAAGTGGATAGATAGGTGGCCTTGGGATCTGCTCCTAAAACAGCTTTCAAGCACTTCTCTGCTGTCGATACTCCCCTCCTCATTTTGGTGATTGTTGGTTCTCAGCTCCACCCTTTACGTTTCGGATTGGGCTTTCTTGGCTCTGGTTAAAGACGGTTATCACTTGTCCATTTGCTTTCCTGCTTCCAAAAATTTTTTTGTTGTCTCTCTTATTTTCTCTAATCTTGTAAGTTTAAATCTTTAAAAATATTTCTTTAGTGGTTTTAAGAGGGTTTCAAGAGGGAGCAAACTGAGATGTGTGGATTCAGTCTTTTACCTTAATCCAGAAACTGATATGAGAAACAGTATATGAAGTTTTAAAAGTTTTAAATATACAAAGTATATTTTGTATGATTTGGTTTGGATCAGTTATTTTAAAATCTTGTATAATTTTTTTTGTTTTTTGCCCCCGCATCTCCCAAATATCTGGTTGTGGTGTTTATTGTGCCACCTTTCTCATGGCATGCTATGGAGATGTAGCATGGAAACTTGTGTTGGCGAGGTCAGTACAAATGGAAAGATGACTGGAACCACGTTTTGGTTTGAAGTTTAATGCAGTCTTTCATTCTATGTGAAAAGTCAGTGAGACTGCCTTTCAGGGAGCCTGGTGCTTGTGCTCTCTAGATGTTCAGCGCAGCAGTTTACAGACCCTATCCACTCAGTCTCATGTGCCTTCCCGGAAGGTCTCAGAGTCATCAGGATTGCTGTGAACAAATCAGGAAGTAAATGAAGTCTATTCTGTGCTCCTGTTCTCCCATTCTTTTGTTCCCTTCCCTATCCTGCCTTTCTTCACCCTTTTTGGATGTTCATTCTCACTGCCTCTCACTTCCTTCCCTGTGCTGCTGTTTTGGGCCCCAGACATCCCAAAGGTGCTTTGTCCACATATAGGTAGGCCTTGACATCTGTAATGTAAGGCTTATCACACAATAATCAATGGTGTAGGCCTTGGTGTTAGGGACCTATAGGTGGAACTAGTTGCTGATGGGTTAGTAATAACAATAGCCAACATCAACATTTATTCAGCACTTAATATATGCTGTACAGTTTTTTGTTTGTTTTTTACATATTATATTTACGTAGAAAAAAAGGAAGTTAAAATTTCAACAGCTTTTTTCTTTTTAAACAAAAAGTATATCCCCAGCCAGGAAAATGGGTAAATCTAGAGAGATCCTCAAGGAGTTTATTAAACTGTCAACTTGCCCTACGGACAGTAACAGATTTAATTTATCATTGGATTGAAAAGTTCATTTTTATTTTTATATAACCTAAATAGTAAATTTGCCTTTTCTCTGAAAATTTTATACACAATTTTATAACCTTCAAAAATGACAATAAAAAATCAAATTATGTTTATAAATTTTTGTTATTTCAGTATATAAGAACCTTTTACTTTCTTTTTGACATTTACGGTTTCACAATATATATCTTAAATTTGTATGTTTACTTTTTTTTTTTTGTCTTTATCCAGGCCATTTATTACTAGACAGTTGTCATACAGAGTGGTTAAATATTAAAGCTCTGAAAAAGCCCTGGTTTGCATTCCTGGCCTTGTTAATTACAAGTTCTGTGTCATATTAAAGCACCTGCAACCCTTCTAAGCCTGATTTTTTTCACCTATAAAATGAGAATTGTCATTGCTTCATGAATTGTGAATGCTTGTATGTTTATTTATTTATAAAATTTATTTATTTATTTATTTTTGGCCGCGTTGGGTCTTTGTTGCTGCACGCGGGCTTTCTCTAGTTGCGAGGAGCAGGGGCTACTCTTTGTTGCGGTGCGCAGGCTTCTCACTGTGGTAGCTTCTCTTGTTGCAGAGCACAGGCTCTAGGCGCGTGGGCCTCAGCAGCTGTGGCAGGTGGGCTTAGCAGCTGTGGCTCGTGGGCTCCAGAGCGCAGGCTCAGCAGTTGTGGCACACAGGCCCAGTTGCTCCACGGCATGTGGGATCCTCCTGGGCCAGGGCTCGAGCCCGTGTCCCCTGCATTGGCACGTGGATTCCCAACCACTGCGCCACCAGGGAAGCCCCTGTATGTTTACTTCAGTAATCAAGACACTATTTGCGAAGTATACCTAGTATTTTTATTATTCTGTTATTTACTTTAACAGCTTTATTGAGTTGGGGTTTTTTTTGTGTTTTTGTTTTTGGCCGCGCTGTGCTGCTTGCGGGATCTTAGTTCCCCGACCAGGGATCAAACCTGTGCCCCCTGCAGTGGAAGCACAGGGTCCTAACCCCTGGACCACCAGAGAATTCCCTGAGCTGTTTATTAATTTATGTATTATAAAATTCTATTGTTGTAGATATACAATTCTATAATTTTAGTAAATTAGCACTGAAAGTCCCACATCCCAGGAAACATTTTCTTCTGAGACAAATCCAAGTGGTTGGTTACTCCACATTTCAGTCATTCTGAAAGTGGTCTCATATCTGTTTACAGTTAATCTTACTCCCATTCTCAGTCTTAGAAAATCACTCTGCTGTTTGTATAAATTTGCTTTTTCTAAACATTTCATATAAAAAGAAACATATAATAATATTATTTTGTATCTCAGTTCTTTCACTTAGAATAATGTGTGCCTTACAGTTTTCTAATAAGCATTTTGTATATACTTTTTTTCATTAACCCTTACAACAACCCAGTAATGTGGGTACTATTTTTGTACATTTTATAGATGAAGAACTAAACTCAGAGAAGTTAAATAACTTGCTCTAGGACTTGCCCAAGACTCTATGGCTATTAGGAAGTAGGACCTAGAATTATTTTTTCAGGACCTATTTATAAGAATATTCTCTTTTCTTGTTTCTTCTTTTCTTTTTTTTGACCACACTATGCGGCTTGCAGGATCTTAGTTCCCTGACCAGGGATTGAATCCGGGCCAAGGCAGTGAAAGCGTGGAGTCCTAACCACTGGACCGCCAGGGAACTCCCAAGAATATTTTCAATAGCTAATTTTATACTGTAGTCTAGTTTCCAAGCCATCATCTTGAGAAGTCGGCAATTTGCCTTGTTTTAGCTGTTAAAAGCAATGCTCATAACTGGGGGGAGAAAGATAGTATAATGGTTTTGGCTCTGTTGGGACTGGGTTTTTCTGAGATCTTATAAATTTGAAACACAGGCATTTTTAGAAAATATGACATAAATTAAGTGATGTTTCAAAAAAGTCCTGTTTCTTGATAATTCAATATCAGTATATAAAACAACACTCAGACAAGTAGAAGACCCTTTGAATGTGGTTAAATAGGTGCAAAGCTTTAAAATTACAGGAGTGAAAGGACTTAAGAAGGTACCCATGCATGGATTTGTGGTACATTACCAATGAAATGAAATTATCTACTTTTCTAAATAGAACAAATTCTTTAAATTACATGTTTGTCAGGGAAACTATTCACTTACATTTATTTGCTTTAAAAGCTTTAGTCATAATCTCTCAAACTGCCTTTCTTATTGCGTAATAAAGTACACAGAATTTAATGAAAATCTCAGATGAACAAGTATGATACTTTTTTTCATGTGTTGTGACATTTTGACTATTTTCTTTGTAAAAAGTCAGATACAAAGATTTTTTCAATTTTTTAAAATATTTATTTATTTATTTGGTTGCGCTGGGTCTTAGTTGTGGCTCACCAGCTCCTTAGTTGCAGTACGTGGGCTCCTTATTTGTGGTATGTGAACTCTTAGTTGCAGCATGTGTGTGGGATCTAGTTCCCTGACCTGGGATCGAACCCAGGCCCCCTGCATTTGGAGCACCACCAGGAAAGTCCCTAAATATCATTGTTAATAATAATTGTTCCTTGTGAATAATTTGAGTAAATGTGAGATTTTACATCAT
The DNA here is from genome assembly GCF_963455315.2 of Globicephala melas. NCBI lineage: Eukaryota > Metazoa > Chordata > Mammalia > Artiodactyla > Delphinidae > Globicephala > Globicephala melas. The sequence goes on from NC_083333.1 coordinate 34,561,993, forward strand.
TTTAAAATTTAGATCAAAACAATTTCCGTTTACGCGCCCCCTTGTGGTAGATGATATGTGGACTACTGATGAAAGTTTTGAAACCATTGTAAATTGCTCAGCTTATGTTATGTGGAGATCTGGTATATGTTTTCCCTGGAAGTCCAGAAGCTTAAAATGATAAATCAGTGGACTTATTGCCCAAGGGGGTTATGTCTAAAACAAAGTCTGGGGCAGTGAACACTTTAATTGTGATACCAATAGTTTATAGAAACTATTTTCCTCTTATTGCTTTTATTTGTTTAATACTCATTTAAAAATATGTTATTTGAATAGGTTAGGGAATAAAAGAAAAGTTCTTAAACATCAGTTTATAGTCTACCTGCGGAACCAAGATACTTACTGAGCAAACAATTTAGAGATCAATTTCAATCTGTTATGTAAGAGGGCCAGTCTTTCTTAAATATTGCTTTCATTCTATCAATCCTTTGCTCTCAAATTGGGACTTCTAGTAAAATAGGAACTGCCAGATTAGACTAGCACTGTTTCCTGTCACTGTCTGTTCTGAATAAAATTACCTTGAACACAGCATTTTAAAACTCTGCATTTTTTCATTTTCCAGATGAACTAATTTATGCTTTTTAACCTGTACAGCTTTCCACTTGCACCTCCACGTTCTAGCCATAAGCCACCTATTTACTTGCTGACTCAGTTGCCATCAGACCTACGCCTGTAATCCTTCTGCCTGTGTCCAGTTCTGCATACCAGCAGCCTCCTGGACAAGTCCACATAGCAGGCACCTCAGATACAAAATGTCTAAAACTGCATGCATCACTTGCCCCCATTACCTACCCTTCATTCAGTGTTGCCATCTTAGTAAATGGGATCACCATCCTACTGGCTGCTCAGGCTAGAAACCTGGGAATAGTCTTTTGTCCTATGTTGTTTGTTATATCTTTTAATTACCTCTTAAATATTGAATCCATTTCTCTCCATTCTCACTGTCAACATCATCTTGATTAGACTAGTTTAGTAGTCTCCAAACTGGTGTATGTGTAACTCCCCAATTCTCTTCTCTGTTCCATAGCTGGATGATTTTTTTTTTTTTAATATTTATTTATTTATTTTGGCTGCATCAGGTCTTTGTTGTGGCACACGGGATCATTGAGTTGCGGCATGCGAACTCTTAGTTGCAGCATGTGGGATCTAGTTCCCCGACCAGGGATTGAGCCTGGGCCCTCTGCATTGGGAGCGTGGAGTCTTAGCCACTGGACCACCAGGGAAATCCCCATAGCTGGATTATTTTTAAAACAGCCATTCTGATCAGGTCTTTTCCCCCCAAGTTGAAAAACCTTTCAATTACATACTTCCATTTGCTCTTAACAGAAAGTTCACAGATCCCTAATTTTGTGTATTTATTTCTTTTGCTTCCCACCACCCAAAACAAAATCAATAAAAAGCAAACTAAAAACCCGCAAAGCCTTTCGACTAACTTATCCTTCAAGTCAGCCTATTTATGCCATTTCCTAGGGCTTTTTCCCCTGAATTTCTCTCCCTCTTGCACCGTGAAACACATCTTTTTTTAAAAAACACCCATTAAACTTGTAATTATTTGTTTTAAGGTAAATATCATATACTTCATCAGATGAAGAGCATAATAGCAACCCTGCAGATTGCACCCACCACGTGCTGTCAGTGTTCAAAGCACTTTATGTGTTTTATCCTCACAACAGCATTTTGATGTAAGTACTGTCACCCCATTTTTCAGAGGGAGAAGTTGAGGCAAGAGAGAGGTTAAGTAATTTATCCAGTATCATACAACTAGTAAGTGGCAGAATCAGAATTCAGTCCCAGGCATTGTGACTCCAGAATGTGTGCTTTTAACCTCCTTGGGCTGCCTTTAATCTCTGACTCCTGAACCGCATTAGTTTCCTGTGGCTGCTGTAACAAGGCAAAGTGAGAGATTAATTTTCTCACAGTTCTGGAGGCTAGAAGTAAAAAATCAAGGTGTCAGTGGGCCCACTCCCTCCAAAGGCTCTAGGAAAGAATTCTTTTCTTGCCCTTTACAGCCTCTAGTGCCCCAAGTGTTCCTTGGCTTGCTGGCAGCGTAATTCCAATCTCTGCCAACCTCTGTCTCTTCAAGAAAGTCTAGGCCTTTTCTGTCAAGTGCCTCAAAATTCTTCCAGCCTTTTCCCATTTCCAGTTCCTAAGCCACTCCCACGTTTTTAAGTATCTGTTATAGCAGCACTTCCTTTCCCAGTATCAAAATTTGTTTTAGGGGACTTCCCTGGTGGCGCAGTGGTTAAGAATCTGCTTGCCAATGCAGGGGACACGGGTTCGAACCTGGTCTGGGAAGATCCCACGTGCCGTGGAGCAACTAAGCCTGTGTGCCACAACTACTGAGCCTGCAGTCTATAGAACCCACAAGCCACAACTACTGAGCCTGCGTGCCACAACTACTGAAGGCCGCATGCCACAACTACTGAGCCTGCGCTCTAGAGCCTGCAAGCCACAACTACTGAGCCCTCGTGCCACAGCTACAAAGCCCGCATGCCACAGCTACTGAGCCCACACTCTAGAGCCTGTGAGCCACAACTGCTGAGCCCGCGTGCCACAATTACTGAAGCCCGCATGCCACAACTACTGAGCCTGCGCTCTAGAGCCCGTGAGCCACAACTGCTGAGCCCGCATGCCACAGCTACTGAGCCCGCGCTCTAGAGCCTGTGGACCACAACTGCTGAGCCCGCATGCCACAACTACGAAGCCTGCATGCCACAACTACTGAGCCTGTGCTCTAGAGCCTGCGAGCCACAACTACTGAGCCCGCGAGCCACAACTACTGAAGCCCGCGCGCCTAGAGCCCATGCTCCGCAACAAAGAGAAGCCACTGCAGTGAGAAGCCCACGCACCACAATGAAGAGTAGCCCCCGCTTGCTGCAACTAGAGAAAGCCCACGCGCAGCAACAAAGACCCAATGCAGCCAAAAAAATAAGTTAAAAAATTAAATCATAAAAAAAAAGCATGAAATCAAAATCTGTTTTAGTTTCCTAGGGCTGCCATAACAAATTGACCATAAAATGAGTTGTTTAAAGCAACAGGAATTTATTCTCTCGCGATTCTGGCGGCTAGAAGTTTGAAACCAGTGTCAGCAGGATTGTTTCTTTCTGGAGGCTCAGGGAGACTCTGTTCCATGCCTGTCTCCTAGCTTCTGGTGGTTGCTGGCCTTCCTTGGTGTCTCCTGGCTCATAGGCAAAGGCACATGACTCGAATCTCTGCCTCCATCTTCACATCACCTTCTCCACGTGTCTCTTTGAATCCTCTCCTCCGCTTGTAAGGATAGCAGTCATTTGATTTAGGGCTCACCCTAAATCCAGAATGATTTCATCTCAAGATCCTTAGCTAATTACATCTGCAAAGACCATATTTCCAAGTAAGGTCACATTCTGCAGTTTCAGGTGGACATACCTTTTTGTCAACCCACCACACTAGCGTTCCTCACTCTTATTAGTTTCTGTGGGTTTGTTTAGAAATGAAACTCAAAACGTACTGTTAGTCATTAACCTCTTACTTATCTTGGCTAAGTAAAAGCCAAACAGACTTTAAAATGTAGGCATATAATCTGTAAGTTTGCTATTAATTTTATCTTTAGCCCATATTTTCATTCCATTCTGTCCTCCCCTGTGACTTCAGGGAAGCCAGGCCAGTTTGGGTGTGCAGAAGGAACGTTGTAGAGACAGGGCTTCTGTAGAAACCAAATTCTAACCCCATAAACAAAGGTACTTACAAATTGATGTATATTCATCTAGGAAAGCAGTTGTCACTTTTACAATTAGAACAGATAATCTTGGTTATATAAACTGTGTAAACGTGCCCAAGTACATCAATATTAAAACTTCTTTGAAAGCATTAGCTGTTATTGTTCACTCAGTTTTGCTACTTTATGCTTTTGATGAATTTATCCTTCTGTAGCTTCAAGAAGAAAATAAATGGTCATTGTTGAGTATTATCTTTGATGAGCAGAATGAAAAATAGAGCTATTTTTACTTTTAATTTTTTTTTAATATATATTTTTGGCTGCATCGGGTCTTAGTTGCGGCATGTGGGATCTTTCGTTGCATGTTGTGGGCTTCTCTCTAGTTGTGGCATGCTGGCTCCAGAGCGCATGGGCTCTGTAGCTGCGGCATGTGGGCTCAGTAGTTGTGGGTGTGGGCTTAGTTGCCCCGCTTCATGTGGGATCTTAGTTCCCCAACCAGGGATTGAACCCGTGTCCCTTGCATTGGAAGGCGGATTCTTAACCACTGGACCACCAGGGAAGTCCCCCAATAGAGCTGTTTTTAGAGGGACATTGACAAAACTGTACATTTAGGGGAAGAATATCAGGGTAGTGACGACTGGAAAACATGCTGTATGAGGAATAAAGTATTTGAGCATGTTTGGCCTGAAAAGAAAAAAAACGGGGTAAAATTATAGATGTTGTGAAAGAGTTGATGGACTGTGTGTGGAGGAGGCGTTAGGTTTATTTCAGAGAATTCTAGCAGGCAGAATCAGGATGGATTGGTGGAAACACTAGGTGTGTGTCATCTCTTAAAAGGAGAAAACTTTCTAACGGAGCAGTTCCAATCTAGAATAGACTGCCACCATATAAAGTTGTGAATTCTCTGTTAAGATGAAAATTAAGATTAAAATTAAGTGTTCTCCGTTAAGATGGAAATTATGCAGATGCCAGCATGGGCTAAGTCAGTCAACTGATAAGGACCCTTTTAGTAGCCTGTGAGTTGCTTGGAAAATTGGACAGAATGTCCATTTAATTAAATTTGTTCCCACAGCATCTCACTTTCATGTAGAAGTCGTATGCTTATAAATTGTTTTCTACCCCCAAAACGTTTTTATGTAGAATGTTTTTCTCGTTCCATTGAAATTTGTAGATATTTCTGAATCAAGAGGAAAAAAGCAAACAAGGAAAGAATTTGATATCATTAAACAGAGGGAAAATCCTTAAGATTGAAATCTTAGAAAACAAAGAATTAGGCTGTCCTGTAACTCTTGTGCTCCGTCAAAGCTCACTATGTACTTTTTATTTATTTATTATTTATTTTTGGCGGCATTGGGTCTTTGTTGCTGCGTGGGCTTTCTCTAGTTGAGGCGAGGGTAGGCTACTCTTCGTGGCGGTGTGCGGGCTTCTCATTGCAGTGGCTTCTCTTGTTGCAGAGCTCAGGCTCTAGGCGCATGGGCTTCAGTAGTTGTGGTACGTGGGCTCAGTAGTTGTGGCTCATGGGCTCTAGAATGAAGGCTCAGTACTTGTGGCACACGGGCTCAGCCACTCCACGGCATTCGGGATCTTCCCGGACCAGGGCTCGAACCCGTGTCCCCTGCATTGGCAGGCGGATTCTTAACCACTGCGCCACCAGGGAAGCCCCCTATTAATCTTTTTATTTAGAGGATTCTGACATCTTTAACATTTTAAATTGGAGTAGACCATTGTTCTCACTCAGTCATAAAAAGTCAGTAGAAATACCCACTGTAAAGTGAAATCTAGAGCAGCTTAAAAAAATGATTTTCAGAAATTTTTGTAAAAAGCTTCTAACAGAAATATATTAATATCATATGTCAGCAGATGCTGATTTGAAAGAGGGAAAACAGGAACCCTTTATTAATCTCTTTTTCTTTAAAATTTTTGATAATTTTGATATCCTTTTATTTATCCATGATTTAATATATCCCTTCTTTGTTCAGAATTATTGAATGTCTCATTCCTGGAATTCTGCTACATTTTAATTTATTTACTACCTTACTAGTAACAATAATATTTTCTATTTATTGATCGCTAATGATGTTTTCCAGGCACTATGATAGATGCCTTATTATAATACCTTTATTTACCGTATAGTATCTTACCGTGTCCCTCAAGACAGGTACTGTTGTCCTCATTTTACCAGTGAGGTGAATAAAATGTCTCAGAGGCTCAGAGGAGTTGTGTCTTGTCCCCGTTCACATATCTCATTTAAAGCCATATCTTTCTTAAAGTGCTCTTCTTTCAGCTTTGTGAGTTTGCCTTTGAGCAGACAGGAATGTTAGACTCTTTCTTGTTAGGTACCTCACACATACTCCTGAATTCTTCTGAATGAGAGAAGAACTAAGTCACATATGTTTCTTGAAGTCTGGTCCTAGACATTAATTTGCCTTGTGTTTTTAGTTATTAGTGTTGAAGTCTCCACCTCCATTACAAGTGACTGGCATCTTTAGAGAGATTTAAGCAGGAAAAGAAGCTGCTGTGCTCTTCTTCTCTCCAGTTTGAGCTTTGATTGTCCGTTAAGAAAGAGGGATGAGGCATTGTTACTTGATTGAGATGACTCCTTCAGGGACCAGAATTTAGCAGAGCATTTACACCATTTGGATGGAAATGTTTCTAAACTATACTGTAATGTGAACCTGCTCTGTACCTGCCAAGTACTGAACACAGTTTAAAAATTTCTGGTTATTCTGCTCCTCGCATTGTTACAGTGATGATCTTAAAGTTGATTGAAGTGTAACCAAGACTGTCCTCCACCAAGTACTCACACTCTCTGAATTTTAAGGTCATGTTTCTGCATGTCATGTTTTTAGATATCTTTCTTTGCTGCTATACTAATTCCTCTCTTCCCACTACTACAAGCAAATTATTTTATCCTAAGCTGCTATGGGCTAGGAAATCAAAATAATTAGAGGTTCAAATAAAATGAGTACCTTGAGTTTGAATGAGACTTGATAGGATCCCTTATGAGCAAATATACTGAGCTTTAGTGCACAATCTTTGTGAGTTTTAACTTCCACTGGATAGATAAAATTGTCAGGTAAGTGCCATTTTGTCTAACATCAAAGTGTTTTTGTGCTTTTTTTAAACAGAGAAGAAGACACGGAAAATGAAAATGAAAAGAAAATTTGGTACTACAGCACAAAGGTCCAGCTTGCAGAATTAATTGACTGTCTAGACAAAGATTACTGGGAAGCAGAACTCTGCAAAATCCTAGAAGAAATGCGTGAAGAAATCCACCGGCACATGGACATAACTGAAGACCTGACCAATAAGGCTCGGGGCAGTAATAAATCCTTTCTGGCGGCAGCTAATGGTGAGAGGGAAATTTTCTTATTTTACTTTTTGTTCCATTTCCTGGTATGAAATCACTACAAAATATGAAAATATATTAAAATTTTCAAGTATGATTATTTGAATTCTCTATATTTCATTTTCTCAAGAGGAACTTGTTCATCCTAACATAAATTGGGGATCCTGTGCATTTTAGTGTTTTGTACCTTGCCTTGCTCATTACTGATGTTCCCCAAATTATATTTGTTTCTTTCTTTAATTCAAGAATTTTATTAATAAACCTTTTGGGGAGTCCTGTTTTTAATTATGAGAAATGGTATTCCTTTAAAATTTACTCTTTGCTTTCTTTTTTTCTAATAAACTTTTAATTTTAGAATAATTTTAGAGTTACAGAAAAGTTGCTAAGATAACACAGAGGGTTTCATGTACGCTGCAGCATGCTTCCCCTATTGTAATATCTTTTTTTTTTTTTTTTTTGCGGTACGCGGGCCTCTCACTGCTGTGGCCTCTCCCGCTGCGGAGCATAGGCTCCGGACGCGCAGGCTCAGTGGCCATGGCCCACGGGCCCAGCCAAGTCCGCGGCATGTGGGATCTTCCCAGACCGGGGCACGAACCCGTGTCCCCTGCACCGGCAGGCGGACTCTCAACCAATGCGCCACCAGGGAAGCCCGTGGGGGCCACTCTTCGTCATGGTGCGTGGGCCTCTCACTATCGCGGCCTCTCTTGTTGCGGAGCACAGGCTCCAGATGCGCAGGCTCAGTAGTTGTGGCTCACGGGCCTAGTTGCTCCGCGGCATGTGGGATCCTCCCAGACCAGGGCTCGAACCTGTGTCCCCTGCATTAGCAGGCAGATTCTCAACCACTACGCCACCAGGGAAGCCCCAGATCATGACTTCTAAATTTCATTCTCCAGGGGTTCCCTGGTGGCACAGTGGTTGGGAGTCTGCCAGCCGATGCAGGGGACGCGGGTTCGTGCCCCGGTCCGGGAAGATCCCACGTGCTGTGGAGCAGCTGGGCCCGTGAGCCATGGCCGCTGACCCTGTGCATCCAGAGCCTATGCTCCGCAGCGGGAGAAGCCACAGCAGTGAGAGGCCCGCGTACCGCAAAAAAATAAAAAATAAAATAAAATCTCATTCTCCGATTAAAAAAAGAATCAAGACTCCTTGAGAATTCTAGGGCTGGGGCAAAGAAAATACAAGGTGAGTCTGGAACATCTTGCAGTGCTGGAAAGTGAGGAAGCACAGAAGGAAGGAAGGTGGGAAGGAAGTGTGTTTAAAGGTTACAGGACTCATGTGTTTAAAGGATACAGGACTTACCTGGAAAAGCTCCCAATGGCCAAA